>NC_141874.1:48456059-48759089 GCF_056163025.1 Triticum urartu | reverse complement strand
ACTACTAACAACGAATCATCGGAAGCCTCAATATGTATAGCACCTATAGCAAGGCAAAGCTCCAATCCGAATGACAATGCATATTCGGCTTTGATCATTTGTGCATAAATATTTTAAGCGGCACGAGACTTCACAAAATAGCACCATAAGGAGATATATAAAAAATACCAACACCTTGGCCATTGATACAATTTTAACCATCAAAAGTAACCTCCATGGTACTAGAAAGACTAGGACAATATCAATGAACATGTACTTTGTTTTGGTCTCCAATTGAACTAAGGACAATGTTAGGATACTACATCGGCCATGCTTTGACATATTCTTAGGGCGATAGATAACTATCGGCCATTACCATGAGGTCCATGTAGAATTCACCCACCAAAGTATGTATAGCCGAAATAAACAAATGAAATAGCAATAAAATATTTCGGCCCCTTTGTATTAGCAACAAAAATGTAACTAACCAAATGTATAGTGATTTGGTAATACCCTGTCATGATATAGAAAATTATGTTGCATCCATGGAGGGTAATTGATCATACCTATGGATGAATTCCATGGCAAAGGCATGAATGGTATGGTTGAAGAATATGGATGATGTGCTAACCGAAGATTTTGATATTGTGATGCGCACCTTCGGCTTAATTGTTTGTTGCTTTCATTCTTCTGTTTCTTCACTTTTGTAACAGTTGTTGCAATAGAAGGTTGCACATCATTTTTATTTTGACTGCTCCTCTTGGGAACCCATGCCATGCTCCTTTCTTCAAGTTCTTGTGCACTAAGTTTTTGTAATTTCTTCTTTTGCCAATACGATAAGCCGAGCGGGCATCTCGGCTTTGATTCTGTTTTGACCAATGGCAATTCCTTTTTGGCCTTGTGCACCCTCAACTTCTTTTCTTCAGATTTGGCACTCTGATTTTTATCAATTGGTTGCTTCACTTCTTTGCCTTTTGTAGCCAATGTCAACACTTTAATTGGCTCCTTTTCATTTGAGATCAAATCTGGAATTGCACTCTTACGACCATCTCTTTTAACACGGTAAACTTGGTTGACCACCTCTTTCTTCTTCCTTGAGCTCTGGACCGATTCCTTATGATTGAAACGGTCTTTAACATGTGATTATTCAAATGTTGATCTTCTCGGAGCTGCATACTATTGGTGAGATGGTTTAAAATAAGATGGAGAATGTGCCCTTGTATCGTACCTGTCCCGTGATGGATATGAATCTACATGAGCATAGGGAGGCATCCACGCCATTGGCATTGGCGGTCCAAAATAATGATATGAATATGTTGCATTGAAATTCTCACTTTGCCAATACCAATCCTCATATTTGCGCCTTGGGGGTGATCTTGGTTTCTTTGCATGATTTGGCCGATAAGTATTCTTCTCTTCACTCTTCTTTTGATATTTATCCAATAGTTCAACGAAGGAGATTTTTGATCTCTTACACTTGCGCTTATTTCGGCCTTTATTTTCTTTTGGTTTGCTTTCGTCGATCATTGGATTTGCTTGCTGCCCCCAGTCCTTGGCGTCTCCATTGTAGCTTCGATGGAACTCTCACCCTCAAGATTATGTTCATTATGCTCTTCAACAACTTCTTTACTTGAAAGCTTGATCCCATCACCTGCAGTTTTTACCTTCTCTTTAAATGGATCGGCTTGAAGCAGCCGATGCAAAAACTTTTTGCCATCGGGACCAATCGCAATAGACTGGTCATCTCTTGGTATTTCAACAAACTTCAGTCGTCCTTTTTCAATGGCCGATTTAACTATTTGACGAAACATGTTGCAATCCTCAAAATTATGCTTGGACGAATCATGCAACTTACAATACATATGTCCCTGGACAGATGGCTCAACATGGTGATCAAGAATTCTAATATAATTATTTCCCAACAACAAATCAAAGATTTGATCACACATATTGGAATTGAAGGTAATTTTTTATTTTCTAGCCGATCTTCTTGTGAGAACGGCTTTGGAGTTAAGCAAACGAACGGTTCAGATTTTGCATCACCCCATTCGGCTATACATTGTGTTTTCCACTCTATCTTCGATGTCTTTTGATAAGATATTATATTAGCATCGGTTTTCTCAATAGAATTTAACCTTGGCTTTAAATTTCTGAAACGAAGATATTTAGAACATACATGTCTCAGTTGAGACCAAGCGCAAGCCAAGTACGAAATAAGCAAAGCTACCCAACTAGATATGAACCTTATATAAAGCAATGGGGAAAGCTTTGGCTGTAACAATAAGTTATTATCGGTCTTTATAAATGGCGCAATGGGTTGACCGATATGTTCCATAACAATTTTATTGCTAACAAGTAAATTACCCTTCTTCATTGGTCTTTCAAAATTACTTAATAGGATTTTTCTGATGGATGCATCAACAATAAAGTTTTAACCAAATATGAAAATAGGTAAATTACTTGCTAAACATACCTCTTCAAATATGTTGAGAGAGCATGATAGTGGTGTGGCTTGAACAATATCTTGCTTCATCTTTGGGTGGCTCCCCAACGCCTCTTCATCATCTTTTTCTTTATTCCTTGAATCATTACCTTGAAGATCCTTATCAGCCGAACTTTGTTTGGCTACTTGCTCTTGTCCTTGAGGCTTGTCAATTTCTATGGCACGGAACTCATAGGGCAGGAAGTAGGTTCCATTAACTTCAGAAAAATCAAGCACGGTTGTTTTGCTATGCTTGCCATGCCCTTTCTCAATAATGCTTGCCTCTTTGGATTTGATGGATTCGGAATATATACTACTTGATTCGGCTTTTTCAACCGAAGCACTTTCAAGTTCCGAATCATCCTTCTTTTCATTGATACTACCAATTGGCAAACCTTCTTTTATCTGAGCCAATTATTTTTTTATTTGTTTCTGACGGCGAGCGGCAAAGTTGGCTTTAAGCTTTTTCTCAATTTCAGCCCACTCCGGATACGATTGCCCCCCAATGCTTTTAGATTCTTTCGGCAATGACATATGGTTGTTGCCGAAATTTTGCAATAGTGGGGGTGTATAATATGATGTAGTACTAGGTGAAGGCATATGCATTGTTGTAAAACCATATTTTTGCTTGCCAATTTTATCAATTGGCAAAGATTCATCTTCTTGCAAAACTCTAGCTTTTATTGCGGCATAATCAGGAAATAGCCCCTTTTCATGTTGTTCAAGGCAAAGAGCACTAATCCTCTTATTTTGGGCTAAACTCTTCAATGCAGCCACCACTACCTCATCTTCTACAGTTGTGTATGGTGCTGAAAAATTATTGTCATAAGGTGTAGCATATGACGGTTGGGAATAACTGGCCGAATAGCTAGTAGTAGCATGGCCAATTCTCTCGTTCATCGGCATGGTTGGATTAGTATATTGCACATTACTTGCCGATGAATAAAAGGGTGAAACACTTTCTTGCATGGCATTGGAAATCCTAACATGAGGTGTTTCAAATTTATTAACCAAACTCACCATGTTGTTCATCGGCATATCAATTTGTGGGGTTGCCGATGCATGAGAGTTGGGATACATATGATGCATGTTACTAGTATCATAAAAAGTTGAAGCATGTAAATTACTCTGAATCGGCCTATGCACGTAATTAGATGCATGATTGAACAAACTAGGGCTGGCCGATAGAGTATACTCATTGAACGATCTAGTAACACCATATGAATTATTTGCATCTACAGTAGGGAATTGGGTATTCATATTACCTTTGTAGATTGCAAACCCTAGATGACGATCTCTTTGTAGCAAGAACGGGCTGGAGACCGTTCAAAGCTTTCCCCAGCGGAGTCGCCAAAAAGTGTGTTCGCACATGAACACGTCACCGTGTACCCTCGACGCCGGGGTGATGCACTGCAGCTCACGTCGAAGGAGACCCGTCCGGAAGCGCGGTACGCAAGCAATCCGGCGGGTGCTTTTGAGGACCCGAAACCCCACACGCCCGGGAGGGACCTTGTCAGGGCGCGCGGCGGCTATGGGCTGCCCTAGGTCGACCTGATCGCCCCTAGGGCCTCGAGGTTCGCCGCCCTGCAAACGAAGAACGGACGAAGAACGGAAAGAAGAAGAACAAGGGAGAGAGATAAAGGTAAAGATAAAAAGTGGTAGATGATTTGATCGATTGTGTGTTGTTCAATCGGCCATCACCCCTTGAGTATATAAGAGGCGGCTGGACTTTCCGTGCAAGGAAAAGGCTTCAATTCACGTCCAAAACCCTAGTCCAATTGGGATTTGTTTGGTCCGAACTTTCCAAAACTGTTCGGTAAAATCTGGCTGCATGTTGTGGGCCATGTTCGGGGGAGTAAACGATCTCGGATGGGAACGAGCCCAAAAGCAATCTTGACCGCTTCGACGAGACGAACAACTTTCATGTTGAACGTTTTTTGATCTGAGGCCATCTTGAGGGGGTTTTCGGCTGTTTTCCGAAGTCTGTAGCAGCCAAATTCAAAACCCAAACTAATATACCCGGAGTGTCCGGTCATCCACAGAGAAAATCAAAACCCAGATGGTTGTCCCCGGAGTGTCCGGCTATTCAGTGCAGCAGCGCCTTGTACTGGCTGTAATTTTTGCATATGACCTCGGATTAAGACGATTTTTATATCAAAATCATCTGTTTCGACGAGATGCACAACTTTCATGTTGAAACCTTTTCCATTGGAGTCATCTTAATTGGGTTTCAAGCCATTCTTTAATCTGGTGTCACCATGAATATCTCTGAACTTGTCATAACTTTTGCATCCGGACTCCGTTTTAGACCACTTTCATATCCATCTTGATCTTCTCAAAGAAAGCCATATCATGGTGACTTCCAATCATAAGTTTAAATTAATCTTAACATAGATTAAAACAACTTTTACGATTGTGCCACTTTTGAGCGTCAACAGAAAGTTAGAATTTTAATTGGAAGCACTTAATGTTTGCCCACGATCCTGGTCGTGATGCTTCGGTGAGCTTAAAACCAGAACATAAACAAAGTCGCAAATCTTGGTGTTCATCTCACGGTCCAGTAAAATGTTACTGGCTTTCAGGTCTGTATTACTCTCAAGCGAGAGGGCTTGTGCAAGTAGAGAAGTCCGTGTGTGATCCCATTGATTATATGGAAGCGCTGCTCCCAGCTCAGCATTGGCCGACCCTTTCGCACTAGGAAAAAGTAATTTGATGCTTTAGCTTGTGTGAGAGTTCCTTTAGGCTCTAGCCCGTAAGAAATCCTTATGGCTCCTTGATTACTACAGTACATTCAAGCAAAAGGAAGGCGGGCTTGAATGTGTAACCAGTGGCAACCAAAGTGCATCGTGTGTTTTCCAAATTTTGGTTTCCTCCAGTGTCTCAGACATTCAAATCGCACAAATATTTGTATGAACATGAGCTAAGTCCAATGACGAACCGAAGTCTTAAATGGTACTCATCTTGTATGCATGTCTAGAACAGGGGTGCCATGTCTTTCAATTACCCGTGACATATCTACTCACTATATGTAGAGAAAGAAGTTTTTTTTTTGGCATCTCATTTTTATGAGCTTCTCTTTCATTCTTCATATGATTAAGTGTTCACATATGTTTTGTAAGCTCTGCAAGTTCATAGGTTTCTCCTTTTCTTCTTCTTCATTTGTTGTTTTCTGACAAATGGTGAATTTTATTAACTCAAAATGAGGCATCAAAAGGATATCAAAACAATGAGCACACACCCGACCTCTGCATAAGTAGGATGGAGTAAAAAACAAAAGAACCTCTGAAATGCCAATTCCGGATGCTCCGACAATCCCACGCCGTCCTCATGCTCCGTCGTTCTTGGCTGTGCCGCAGCATCCGTTGGCAAAACATACTCATCGCTGCCGTCGGATTTAAAGATCCAAGATCCTTTGTTCCGCCACGACAATCACCTAAGCTGTGCAAGACCATGTTGTCTCTTTCTTGGACCCCGTAAACAAATGGTCAAGGACCATCATACCACCTGAAGTGAAGTGAATAAGAGTCGGTTTCAAAAGCACAACCATGCCTTGATCGCCTGCTGAGCTTAATTTTCTTGCCCCGCATTACACCATTGTAACACAGGCATTTCTCTCAGCAATGTCCTGCCAAAGGGGAAACAAAACCTAGAGAATTAGAAAAAGGTTTTTTTTTCAAGTGCGAAGACATCAGTCCTTGGAATTCAACATCTGCAGGCTCATTACTTCAGTTTGATGCTGGTCCACAACAGCATACACCTTCTCTGCTAGGCAAAACGAAAGAGTGAAAAAAATGCCATCAATTCACACATAGTAATATTTTTGCTCACCAGGTTTATCGTACTCATGAGTACCAGTGTTGCGCGGATTCTACCAAGTTACTAAATTTCATGAACGCTGTCCCCCAAACTTTGTTGAAGAACTTGGAGAAAATGCGATCTCAGAAATGGCTTGTACCGTCAATGTCATGCACAATGAGCCACACAGAAATGATGATGCGCACTACAATAAAATGTAAATCCAAAGTCCAACAACAACAACAACAACAACAAAGCCTTTAGTCCCAAACAAGTTGGGGTAGGCAGATCCCATCCAGAATCCATCACAAATAAACCATACTACTACGGGTTTTAGTTAAACTACGAGCGAATGAAGAGTGTCAGTTCAATAACCGGACCAAAAGTAAAAACAGCAGCTGCAACCAATCTCAGGCCTCTAACTAGATCTTAGAGGCACTGGCTGCAGGAAGAGCAAACAAGCACATTATAACATCACTGGGTCTTGGAGAACTCCGGGCGGCATGAAACTCGGTTTGATCAACTTCCGGACAACCTTCAGTCTTGTAATTCCTTCGAAAAGAGAGCCATCCAAAGAGCCACCATGAACAGGGTTATCTCACATTGAATCAATGCCGAGAAACCTCTCTGGCACCGAGAAAGGATCGAGTTCCAAACAGCCTCGAAGCTTGCCTCCTTTTTCATTTGTCAGATGGAAGCGAGGGATCTGGTGAGAGAACTTTAAGTACTCATCCTTACATATCGTTTCCACAGATGGCTCTCTTCTAAATACTGTCCTGTGACCATCCACCTTTCTCAACAGCTTAACTTGTATGGACGAGTCCGTATGGGTTAATATCTCCACCAATTCATAGTCACAATTTTTAAAATCACGCGCAGTCCATCCAGCCCTCCAGTCCTTGTAAACGGCCCAGACCTCACGAGGAAGAGGAATAATTTCAAATTCTTTTTCTCTACCGGTTGGTCTACTACATACAGGATGAGAAAATGATTGCGTACCAGTGCAAGTCATAATAGCATCATTTTCACCGGAAACCGTAAAGATTCCACAGCCAACAGGGCGATCTTCGTTGACCAATCTTTTCTCCTCCTCTCCCCGAGGAGAGACATAAAGCCATATCACTTGTACTTTATTATTCTTGAGATCGACTTTCCTTATGCCGGCATAGTAATTGGGGAACTTATCTATATCATTGTAGAGAGCCCAGATTTGCCCAAGTTTGAACTTGTCAAGCGATCTCATTTCTGTAAATTCATGGAATTCAGATTCAGCACATTCAAATTCTGCCTGGATAATATCATCAGATTCCTCATAAACATCAGTACTATCTTGTACAGCAGATTCAGTGTAACTGCTTTCAGGTACAACAGAGGCAAAAGCATCTTCCAAGTTAGGGGGAAGCGCATCAGGATCAAGTTCAACAGCTCCTTCTGGAATGCCTTCTCTCTCAGTCCCCTCCATCCAGTGATAAGGGACACAATGTGAAAACCTTAGTGTGTTATCCCGAGTTATCACGTACGGGGTTGCCTCTTTCAACCCCATAAATAAGCTAACAAAGCCTTTTACTTTTACGAGCGGCATGGCCATGATGCTAGTGCTTGTCGTGAAATCAGAGAAAACCTGAACAAGTTCATACTTAAAATCTGTGTGGTTTTCAGCGTCCGAACTCCAGCCAATGTCCCATCCCTTGAAAAGGGCCCAAACTTCACCTTTCTTAGGATATATCTCAAACGAGTTCCTTGTCCTGCTTTTCTCATAGGAAATTATCTGGGAGAAGATCTTAGTTTCTTTAGCTGTGTGTGATGCTCCATGCTTAAAACGTCCACAAGCAACAGGCAGTTCCCCCCGTGACCATGCCACCTCTGCTTTATTTCTGGGATCAAATTCGAGCGAAACAAAGTGTACCTCAAACTTTGGGGCCCTTCTTACCTTTGTAATTCAAGCATAAAATCTTGGCATACAGCATTGACTATCATAGACAGCCCAGATCTGGTTGCGTCTAAACCGACTTACATCTCGAAGTTGGTCGAAGTCAAAAAATTCAGGACATAATACTTTCACTTGCGCGTTGTCAGATTCTTCAGGAACATCCATACCTTCTACAGTAGATGGAGTGTTATGGTCTCTGTTCTCTACCACCGATGACTTTGCAAAGATCCCTGCGTTCATGCATGTAGCATGCTGCCTCTCCCCAACCCCTTCAGATTCCTTGTGAGATTTATTTCCTCTGGATGAACCAGCATACGCGGCATCAAATTCTGAGCCTTTTACTGACCTGCTTTGTGAAACAACACAAACAAGAGGCTGCTCCAAGTTAAGGGGAAGCGCAGCAGGATCAAGTTCGAGAGCTCCTTCTGGAATGCCTTCACTTTCAGCTGCACCCATCAAACGGTATGGGATACAATGCGAGAACCATATTGTATCATCCTGCCTTATCAGATATGGAGTAGCCTCTTTAGACTGCATAAATAAGCTAACAAAGACTTTTATCTTGACAAGCGGCATGACAGTGATGCTAGTGCCAGTCGTGAAATCAGAGAGGACCTGAACAACTTCATACTTGTATTTCTTTTGACTCTGAGCATCTGAACTCCAACCAATATCCCATCCCTTCAGAAGGGCCCAAACTTCATCTTTCCTAGGATATATTTCATAAGAGTTCCTTCTACCAGTGAATATCGCATTTACACGATGAGAAAAGGATTTCACGTCAGTGCAAATCAAAATACCATTGGTGGTTGCAACCCTATAGGTTCCACACCCGACAGTTCGATCTCCTATAGATATTTTCTCCAACTCTCCATGGGGACAAACTTCAAGCCATCTTGCTCGTACTTTATTATTCTCCAGTTCAACTTTCTCTATGAAGGCATAGCAGTTGGGATACTTATCTATGTCACTGTAGAGAGCCCAGATCTGCCCAGGTTTGAACTTCTGAAGCAATCTAATTTCTGAAAATACTCCTGCATTTTTCCACACAGATTGCTCTGGACCAGTAGGAACATGTTGGTCAGTTAAAACATGTGCTATAAAGGCCTTCGAGCAATTTTGGCAGCGGACAGTTTTCTGTGCACTTGCATGGTGGTACTGATATTTGGTGTCACAAGCTGGACAGATGGTCCAAAATGTTTGCAGCCTTGCGGAATTTGAGCCCGATACCTGTTCTTGCTGACATGTAATATTCCTCTTGAGTATAAACCCATCTCAGTGAGTGGAATACCTTAATACATCAGATTCCTCTTGACTATAAACCCATCTCAAAATGCTCCTCACCCCGCCCCGAGTCATTCCCAGGAGGCGACTCGAGCGGTTCCCAATCCCCTCGCCGCCATCGTGGGTCGTCCTTGCCGGCCAAAGGCCCGGCGTCGGTTGGCAGCGGCGGGACGGTCTCACAGCCCACTCTCCTTTCCTTATCTCTCCCCTCTCTCCCCCTAACCCTAGTATAGGTTGCCTCCGGTGGGGCTTTCCCATCACGCCTCGAAGGTTGGCCGCCTCGGGCGGAGGTGCTCGCGACCAAGAGGGCAAGTGTTGTGCCTCGCCTTGGACTGGGGGCTCATCGACATGCAGCCTGCCTCGGCACAGGGCTGGTGGGGCTCTCCGGCCGATTCGGGGTCGCATCCATGGGGGTTGTGGATGCCGACCACCTCGCTACGTAGTCACGTCCAGGGGCACCGGTGCCTACCTCACCACACCTAGGGCCAGGGGCACCGGCGGCTACCTCACCACACCTAGGGCCAGGGGCACCGACGGCTACCTTGCCCCACCTTGGGCCAAGGACGGGTTGCCCGAGGTGCCCGCGCCGACCCTGCCCAGATTTGGGGCTGTTGAAATGGGTGGTTGGCCATGGCCGCCGTCTTTTGCTTGTGGGTAGTGTGTTCCCATCATCGGGCGGTTTCGCCTTGCTTGGTCTCGTTGCTGGCAGGTGGGGGTCTCCAGAGGGGGTCATCGTATGTCTTCTTTGACGGGCATATCCATGTCGAACAACTGTGAGGCTAGGGAGTGGGGTCACTTGGACATCGGGGCGGCAACTCCAGGTGGTGGTCCATTTGCTTTGCCTTTCAGCGGGTTTCTTGGAGGCGGCGAGTCATGTGGCGGTGGGTGATCTTGTGGTACTAGTGGTGCTTCGACTATGGTGGCTCCCAGATCCTACTCTGGAGGTCTGTTTTGGTGGCGATAGGTCGACCCTTAGAGTGGGTTGGTGCTCGTGATTCCTCCTGTAGCATGGGTGAGAGGCTCTGGGCGAAAACTTGCGCTTCGGCGCCAGCAACGACGATGCTCGTTGGTGTCACGTCCCTCTTGAGGGCGTCATGTGGTCCCTCTCCCTGCGCCTGAGTTTCAGGTGAAAACTCTTGACCATTCTTCGGTCTCGGCAACAGCGACGTGTTGCGTCGTCACTCTCTTGAGGCATTGACGTGGAGTCCAGGATCCTTCCGGTCTTGCCACGTCATTATCTACGGGCAACTTTGGATCCTATCTTGAAGCTTCTTTGTCTCTAGCTTGAGGCGGTCTCGCTTGCCTCCTCATATTTTGCATGGGTCCTTGTTGGCACCACTCGTGGTCCTCGCTATCCGCAGGCAGGAACGACGCTGCATGCTCAAAAGTGGGAGGGCAGGGGGGCCCAACGATAGCTTGGTGTGAGCGGTGCATCGAGGTCCAGCGGTTTTCCAAGGTGGCCCGGTTACTTTTCTTGTTAGTAGTCTAGGTCATGTTGTGCTAGGGTGTGCTTGCTCCTGTACTTTTGCTTTTTACCTTTGATCTGCTTTGTAAGAGGGTCTCCTCATAGCCTTATATCAGTTCCTCGAAATAGGCTCGCGCCCTGCTTTACATATAAAGCACACATCACAGTACATGGTCGAATGATACAAAATTGTGAGGCGACCCTCTTACAAAGCAGATCCTGGGATAACTGGACAGTAGGCTTGCAAACTATGCCATGACATGCCCTAACACATATAAGCTCCATGACAACGCCCTTAGGAGGGGGAACGACACAAAGCGTCGTCGCCGTCGAGTACAAGAAGAACAAGGGCTTTCACCCGGAACCCTGGCATGGAGAGAGGAACCACGACGACGTCCTCAAGAGGAAAGGGGCACTCATGTGTCTCATCGCCGTCAATGCAAAAGAGCGGAGCTTATGCTCGGCAGCTCACCCGTGCTACCATGAGACACCCAAGACACCCATGACGAGGACAAATCTCCAGATCCGAATCTGGGCGTCTCCACTGTCAATAACGAAGGAGGGCCCGAGTCACCCGCCGTTACACCCCTCGTCGTCCATACGACCAAGAGACATAACCACCACAGTAGCCATGATGCCTACCTTAGAGCCAACCATGTGGACCGTCGTCCCAGAGCCGACGCCCCGGCATCCATGACCCTAGACACCGCCAACCGCCCGCTTCACAATGCACCACCCACAATAGGAAGAGTGGAAGGCCTCTCCTTCTACTCCTAGCCCGGCATCAGCCAGCGGGTCCGCGTCGACACCTCCACTGTAGGAGGTATCCACACCCACGCCCCCAGTCGGTCTCGATGGACTGAGGGGGGGTAACTGCCGATGGCTGGCTCCGAACGGGGATCTCGCACCCACATCCGTAGCCATCGGCGCCAATCCGCCAGGCGTCGTAGCAGTGCCACGAGGGTCCAACTCGGACCGACGTCACGAACCCGCGGGCAAAGAAGGCACAACGGGCAAGCTAGCACCATCGTGGACTCGGTCGGCCCCTGTACCTGCACGCCGCAGAATGCCACCCACCGCCACATACCAGATCAGCGCCGCCTGTGGAAGCCAGCCATCAACGACCCAGATCACGCCGACACTAACTCAAGACAGCCGCGCCGCTCCATCGCCACCGTGCCGGGCTCGCGCCATCCCGTTGGAGCCAAACCGGACCAGCACCAACAGCACACGCCCGCCGCACCCTATGCATCTAGCCCTGCACCGCACACCATACTCCCAACGCCAAATCTGGCCAGAAGCTTGCCCGCAGTCACCCGAGGACAACACATTGCACCAGCCCCTGGCCGCCGGACCCCAAGCAGCCTCTGCACTAGAGCGCCATCAGGGAGCATCCACACCAAGGCACCGCCGGCGGGAGCCCTGCGTCGCTAGCGACATCGGCGGCAAGATCTGGCTGAGCCAGAGCGAGCCGACACCACCACCACGAGGGCGCCTCGCGCGCAGCCCTCCACGCCCTGGCTGGGCGCCGGTAGGGGCAGCATGCCTGCAGACCCCGCCACCAGCCACCAGTCACCGCGCCCTGCCGCCGGCGCGCCACCATCGCCCGAAGCAGACGCCCCGTGCAAACCTCCAACGCGTGAGGGGAGAGGGAGCCCCGCCGCCACCTACGCCAACCAGGCCGCCACCTGTGTTGCTTTATATATAAAGCGGGGCCGAACCCTTTTTTTTGCTAATACATCATATTTCTCTCTACCTTCTTTCCCAGTTTAGTTATACTGCATATTCTTCATTGTTCAATCATGTATTTCTTGAATGATATAATGCCCATTTCTTGATTCTTTTTGCTGGATAGAAGGAACAGTGAAGCTTTGGTCTCTAACTATTTGCTGAGTCCAGTTTACACCCTCAACTCCAAAACCGCTTAATTTACTTCCACGAATATACAACTGCAAATAACCCCATTAACCTAAATGCCTTGTTTTTCACTGATATCAACATCCTATTAGGCGGTATATGATGAGGTGGTATTGTTGTCAGCTATCGGCTTGGAACAGACACCTGTCAAATTCCAAGTTCGATCTTGTCGTAGTCCAGTTATCACTCCCAAACTACAAATCTGTGCAGTCCACTCATCAGTGACCTGTGTTCTTCAAGCTCCACTGTGAACCTCCCTTAAAAACTTTAAAGCGATTAAAGAACCCACCTCCATTGGCAAAGTAGTTGTCTACATTCTTTTGCACTTAACCTCATCACCAACCACGCCAGCTACTGCTGCTTCTTGCTACTTTCTATAAGTTAGGCAGGTTGAGTGAACAATTCTGATAGTCGATGGATGTAAAATAAATGATTTTGTCATGTAAAATAGAGTTAAAGATACTGCTACTCCGTCCGGGTTTACACGTCCGGCGAGCCAGCAGCCACGTATGATTTTTCAAGGTCACTAGATGTACACGGTTGCTTTCCTCGATCTCACCGCTGGATGTGCGCTTGATTGGTTGGGTCATGCATGCTGTTAGCGGCATGCAAAAATCTTAACAGGCAACTGGCTGCGCGTTGTAAATGCAAAAGCAAACCATGCAGTCAGCTCCATGCAAAACTGCTAGCGATTTGGTTGGCTGTTGCTATTCTCTGAAATTACGCATCGTTGGTCCTTGAGTTTTGGTTAATAGGCCCAATAAACCCGAGTGGAGGGAGTGCAAGCAAGGCCAAAAGGATACTAGATGTCATAATACGCGGACGAATTAAATGCAAAAAAAGAATTTGCAGCAATAAATATTTTCTAACAAGTTTTACAACTTTTTCTTCATATATTTACTACTATGAAGCATAACAATTCACAATGTTTACAGCTTGCAAGAAAGTTTCGATGATACTAAAAGTACATATAACTTCTCTATTTTGTACTGCATCAAACCATAAGCTTTTCAGATCCAGAAAATAGCATGGCAATGTAAAAGATATAAGGCACATATTTAACAAAAGCCTGAATCAAGAGCACATATTTTCTGCACAAAGCAATGTGGTTAATAAAGCAAGCCAACGATGTTTCCAATAAGGTGACTTTAAGTTCACTAGCCACGGATTAGTGAAATATTTTTACTATAATCAGTGTCATATTATACAAAGAAAAAAAAAGTGAAGTGAACAATCACAACATAACCGGCTAGGATCTAAACTACAATGAAGGAATCAAAAGAAAACACGACAGATCACTTTATTCAAAAAATACTGGAATCTGAGAGCTTTTGTAATTAAGGTACGACGCTATTAACTAATATCAGAAGGCCCAAGGCAATATCTTGGCATGCAGTGGAATAATATTATGTAGTCATGACTCATGACAAATAAGCAGATGCATAGAAAATAAAATTCTTTAGAATTTAGCCAGCATGTAAATTAGGCCAGGAAAATATTGAGCGTGTCCAGTTGTACATGTGTGAACCAAAAATTGATAAAGTTTGTAAACAGACAAAACAAAAGTTCATACTTACCACAGATCATCGTGACAGGCAGGAGAGCATGAGCTTGGTACTGTCTGCAGAAATATTTGTCTCATTAATGTTTGTTTTCAACTTACCACTATGTTCATAATCGTACAAACATAAAAAAAATGCTATGTGCAACCACCAACAATATGATTCTTATTATTATTTGGCTCCTTCTCAATACAAAACAAGGAAAGGAAGCTAAAGGGAAAAATAGAATAGTTCTCAGTATCACTCTTGGTATTTTTCAATAAACAAACGCAAAAGCTTTGCCTTGTATCATTAATTAAGAAGGTTGTTTCCTGATTAATCAGAGGAAAACCTGGCAAAACCTAGAGTCAACTGCTGTTTATTTCTGTCCAAATGTAAAGATAAATAAAAACTATAATTTGATAGCAAAACAAGGAACGCATTCAGTATTCAAGCTAAAAAGGCAACACAACCTTTTTTTCTCAAAAAAATTCCTCTTTTTTGCAATAACAGAGAAAAGGCATTGTACATCTGAAGCCCACTTTCACACTGCAGCGGCATGCTTGCCAAAGGAGGTACCAATCCTTTGGTGCATAGGAGTCCTGCTAAAAGACTAACGACAGAAGAAACTGAGCCCATGGCTACGAGCCTAGTAATCAGCGTGAGGGAGCAACCCAAAATAGCGGGCGAAAGGGAACAGCAGAAGTTCCCCCAAGGCCCCAAACCTTAGCCAATCGAAAAAAAATAATATTCTTGATATCCAAGTCGGTGGTATTCTGGCGTTCATCAGCTCCAAACCCCAGTGGATTGAATCTGAATTTGCCCCAAAGTTCATCAGTAAAGATGTACGCTATTCCGTCGCAAACAAAAAAGGGAAACACTAATGAGCTGACGTACCTTCAGCAGCACATACTTACCACTACGGTCATAATCGTCCAAACTTCAAAAATAAATGCTACATGGAACCACCAACCAATATGATTCTTACTGCTATTTTGCTCCATCTCAATACAGAAAGGAGACGAGGCTAAAAATAGAACAGTTTTCAATGTTGATATTTTTCAGGAAACAAAGGCAAAAGCTTTGCCTTGCGTCATTAATTAAGAAGGTTGTTCCCGGATTAATCAGAGGAAACCCAGGCAAAACCTAGAATCAGCTTCTGTTTGTTTCTGTCGAAATGAACAGCGAAATAAAAACTCTAATTCAACAACGAAATAATGAATGCATTGAATATTCAAGCTAGGATAACACTACAAAAGTATTTCCCCCCTTTTTTTGCTCAAAAAATGTTTTCACTGTTTGCTGCTATAGAAATTCCCCACTTCCGCACTGCACAGGGCCGGTCCTGAGATTTCGGGGGCCCAGGGCAAGAAAACGCAGAGGGGCCCAAAGGCCACATTTTTTTGATTTGAAGTGCAAATAAGAACTCAATTCACTATAATTTGTGGTTTCTTATCACCTCAACTATCCAAAAAATGTGGTCATAGACATTGTGAAACTTGGTCGCTCTTGTCAATCTACACATTTTTTTGTATTAGGTGAATTAGTAATACTTTTGTGCCTACTCAAATTATTATCATCGTATGATTTTTCACTATAGGTTGTTCTTCAACACTGGAATTCCTGGCAGTAGAAGAACTTATATATCTCCCGCAAAAAAAATGTCAATATCTCCTTTCTGGAACTCAATCAGTTCATACGTATGATTTCCTATTTTTATGGATACTTTCTAGCTAACATGTTTCTAAATTAACAATAATTTTGCTAATTAGAAAACCAAACATATGATACAACAAATTTAGAATAGTGGTAATTCAACTAAGAAAAGAACAGTGCTAATGAAATAAAAAATGCTAAGAAAGTTAGTATGTAACAAGGTACGTGGATATGGCTAGAAAATTGGAAATTGAATGATTTTCTGCTACTTGCTAGTCATCAATAAAATTCCAAGTTCCTTTTTTCTAATCGCAAATCAACACAAGAGATCGAGGATGAACTTCACCAAACGAATGAACTATCTGACAATATTACAGAAAGAGGGGATTTCCTATTTTTATGGATACTTTCTAGCTAACATGTTTCTAAATTAACAATAATTTTGCTAATTAGAAAACCAAGCATATGATACAACAAATTTAGAATAGTGGTAATTCAACTAAGAAAAGAACAGTGCTAATGAAATAAAAAATGCTAAGAAAGTTAGTATGTAACAAGGTACGTGGATATGGCTAGAAAATTGGAAATTGAATGATTTTCTGCTACTTGCTAGTCATCAATAAAATTCCAAGTTCCTTTTTTCTAATCGCAAATCAACACAAGAGATCGAGGATGAACTTCACCAAACGAATGAACTATCTGACAATATTACAGAAAGAGGGGATTTCCTATTTTTATGGATACTTTCTAGCTAACATGTTTCTAAATTAACAATAATTTTGCTAATTAGAAAACCAAGCATATGATACAACAAATTTAGAATAGTGGTAATTCAACTAAGAAAAGAACAGTGCTAATGAAATAAAAAATGCTAAGAAAGTTAGTATGTAACAAGGTACGTGGATATGGCTAGAAAATTAGAAATTGAATGATTTTCTGCTGCTTGCGAGTCATCAATAAAATTCCAAGTTCCTTTTTTTCTAATCGCAAATCAACACAAGAGATATATACGAGGATGAACTTCACCAAACGAATGAACTATCTGACAATATTACAGAAAGAGGGGATTTTTGTTGAAGATGAAGTTGATTCGGATCTTGAAAATCGCATTACCTACTTTCACTAATCATGCCTAACAGCCAAAATCAAAATTAGAAGACGCGGATGGGGCATTGGTGCGCCGTCAACCTTGGCATGGCTGATTCCTTGCCCAAATTGGACTGCGGCGTGCGGCAAGCTCGTAATTAGTCCATCTGTCGATCGATCTATTATATGGCTATACATCACGCACGTACACTTAACAAAATCACACATGCACAGCGAACGATACCAATCCTCCTTTGGTGCATAGGAGTCCTTCTAAAAGAAATCCTAGCGGAAGAAGAAAGAAATTGGGCCCATGTCTACGAATCGGCGTGACGGAGCAACCCAAATAAGATCCTGGATATCCAGCTCAGTGATATACTGGCGTTAATCAGCCCCAAACCCTAGCAGATTGAATCCAGGTTTGCCCCAAAGTTCATCAGTTAAGATGTATGCTATTCCGGCACGAACAAAAAACCGAAATACTAACGAGCTACGTTGGCTCAGCAGCACATACTTTTGGCACAAAACAGAGTAACTAATATAGTCGAAGTGAAAGCATAAGGGACCAGAACAAATTCTGTACGTAGATGTAACCGTCAGTGTCCTTCAAATTGGCAGAATAGTTCAACAAAAAACCTGAATCAAAAGCACTTATGTTTTGCAGAAAGCAGTGTGGTTAATTAAACATGCCAACAGAATTTCGAATGAGGTGACTACAAGTTCACCAGTGTTTCCCAAAGGAGATACCAATCCTTTGGTGAATAGGAGTCCTGCTAAAAGACTAACGACAGAACAAACTGCGCCCATGGCTACGAGCCTAGTAATCGGCGTGACGGAGCAACCCAAAATCAGCGGGCGAAAGGGAACGGCACATGTTCCTCCAAGGCCCCAAACCCTAGCAAATAGAAAAGGAGATCCTAGATATCCAACTCGGTGCTATTCCGGCGTTCATCAGCCCCAAACCTTAGCGGATTGAATCCGTATTTGCCCCGAAGTTCATCAGTCAAGATATACGTTATTCCGGCGCAAACAAAAATGGAAATACTAATGAGCTGAAATTCACTCGGCAGCACATACTTACCACTACGGTCATAATCGTCCAAACTTCAAAAATAAATGCTATATGGAACCACCAACCAATATGATTCTTACTGCTATTTTGCTCCATCTCAATACAGAAAGGAGACGAGGCTAAAAATAGAACAGTTTTCAATGTTGATATTTTTCAGGAAACAAAGGCAAAAGCTTTGCCTTGCGTCATTAATTAAGAAGGTTGTTCCCGGATTAATCAGAGGAAACCCAGGCAAAACCTAGAATCAGCTTCTGTTTGTTTCTGTCGAAATGAACAGCGAAATAAAAACTCTAATTCAACAACGAAATAATGAATGCATTGAATATTCAAGCTAGGATAACACTACAAAAGTATTTCCCCCCTTTTTTTGCTCAAAAAATGTTTTCACTGTTTGCTGCTACAAAAATTCCCCACTTCCGCACTGCCGCCAGCGGCATGTTTCCCGAAGTAGACCAACAGAGATACCAATCCTCCTTTGGTGCATAGGAGTCCTGCTAAAAGAAAGCCTAGCGGAAGAAGAAAGAAATTGGGCCCATGTCTACAAATCGGCTTGAAGGAGCAACCCAAATAAGATCCTGGATATCCAGCTCAGTGATATTCCGGCGCGTTAATCAGCCCCAAACCCTACCAGATTGAATCCGGGTTTGCCCCAAAGTTCATCAGTTAAGATGTACGCTATTCCGGCACAAACAAAAAACCAAAATACTAATGAGGTGACGTTGGCTCAGCAGCACATACTTTTGGCACAAAACAGAGTAGCTAACATAGTCGACTTAAAGCATAAGGGACCAGAACAAGTATCGTACATAGATGTAACATTCAGTGTCTTTCAAATTGGCAGAATAATTCAACAAAAGCCTGAATCAAAAGTACTTATGTGTTGCACAAAGCAGTGTGGTTAATAAAACATGCCAACAGAGTTTCTAATAAGGTGACTACAAGTTCACCAGCGTTTCCCAAAGGAGATACCAATCCTTTGGTGAATAGGAGTCCTGCTAAAAGACTAACGACGGAACAAACTGCGCCCATGGCTACGAGCCTAGTAATCGGTGTGACGGAGCAACCCAAAATCAGCGGGCGAAAGGGAACGGCACATGTTCGTCCAAGGCCCAAAACCCTAGCAAATAGAAAAGGAGATCCTAGATATCCAACTCGGTGGTATTCCGGCGTTCATCAGCCCCAAACCTTAGTGGATTGAATCTGGATTTGGCCCGATGGTCATCAGTCAAGATATACGTTATTCCGGCGCAAACAAAAATGGAAATACTAACGAGCTGATGTTCACTCGGCAGCACATACTTAGCACTACGGCCATAATCGTATAAACTTCAAAAATAAATGCTACATGGAACCACCAACTAATATGATTCTTACTGCTATTTTGCTCCATCTCAATACAGAAAGGGTGAGGAGGCTAAAAATAGAACAGCTTTCACTGCTTTGCCTTGTGTCATTAATTAAGAAGGTCATTGCCCGATAGATTAATCGGAGGAAACCCAGGCAAAATCTAGAATGGACTTGTGTTTCTTTCTGTCCAAATGAACAGAGAAATAAAAACTCTAATTCAATAACGAAATAATGAATGCATTGAATATTCAAGCAACAAGATAACACTATAAAAGTATTTCCCCCCAAAAAAATTTGCTCAAAAAAAGTTTCCACTGTTTTCTGCTACAAAAATTCCCCCCTTTCCCCCACTTCCACACTGCAGCGGCATGTTTCCCAAAGGAGACCAACACCAACAGAGATACCAATCCTTTGGCGCATACGAGTCCTGCTAAGGGAAATAATAACGGTAGGAAGAAAGAAATTGAGCCCATGTATACAGATCGGCGTGACGGAGCAACCTAAAATCAAGTTCCCCCAAACCCTAGCCGATCAAAAAATAGATCCCAGATATCCAACTCTGAATCCGGATTCGCCGGCCCCAAAGTTCACCAGTGAAGACGTACACAGTACTAGTATTCAATCAAACGCGAGCTTTTCTTGTTGCCTCGACTCAAGGCATGCGGGAGAGCAGAGGAGGCAGTGCGATTACCTACCAAATCGTCGGCGGCCGGTTATGCGCGAGCGCGACGACGAGGGCCTCCGCGAATGGCAGCGGGCGATGCCGACGAACAAGATGAGAGGAGGGAAAAAGGAGGGAGCGAGGGTTTTTCTCACTCTCAGCAGCAGGGGAGCAACCGAGCAAGTGAGGAGGGAGAGATGTGGACGCAGGAGACCGACGGAGGAAAACAAAAACTAATTTCGGGTCGGGAGGACGGCCATGGCGGAGGTCAACAGGTCCAAGTAGTCAGACTCCTCTCTTTCTCTGCTGCAAAGTGCAAACACACGCACGCACAGCGTGACCCTCCTAGCCAATTTTTACAACCCTCCGCTACTGTGAACGCACTTTTATTTTTTAATTCTTTTTTGCGGGTGATGAACCCACTTAATTTCAAGTACTCTCCTAATCCCAAAAAAATATGGGTCGTGCTACGCGTCCGCTGGCTAATCTTTTTAGAAGACCAGCTGGGTTGCGAGCCGTCCGATCTTGCAACAGAAGCTTTGTTTCAGAAACATCAAGATCACAACATAGATTATGTTTCGGTAACACAAGCAACGTTGCAATCTGGTGAGCTCGTAAGCCCAGTGATGTTTCAGGAAATGTCGGGACGTTACAAACCGGCGAGCTCGCAGCTCCCGCACCTCCACAACACCGGCAATGTTTCAGAAACGTCGGAGATGTAGCAATCTGGCGAGCTTGCAGACCCGTGCCTCTGTAACATCAGTGATGTTTCAGAAAAAAAATGCAACACTAGGATGGTTGCAGTGGCGTAGGCGGCCAGTGATGGTCGGAGCCGGCGTGGTGGAGATTGGCGGTGGCCATGCCGAGCATGGGAGCTCCGCATCGGCGCCATGTTTTCGTAGGTGGCCGGTGATGGTCGCGGCTTGCATGGAGGAGATTAGCTCCATGGTTGGGAGCTCCGCAGCGGCGCCATGGTTTCAGAGGCGATAAACGACCGAGGAGAGGGAGGAAGGGAGAGGGGCGGGCTGACAACTAGGGGGAGGAGAGAGGAAAGCCTATGAGCAAGGAAAGGGAACATGAGAGCTTGCTCGCTGGCGGCGGCACTGACGCATCTGGCATGTCTCTCAGTCACCGCTGCGGGAATCCTAGATCTTGCAACAAACTAGTTGTTGCGGTGGGAGAATTGCAACAACACCTCAGTTGCAAATCTGGGCTATGGAAAGTGACGTCTGATTATAGACAGATCGACAGCCACGAAGGTGATCGACGGGCGCAGAAAAATCCGCCGATTGAACAGAAGTTTTTCCCACCTACTAAGTACTTTTTTTGGCGAAATTACTAAGTACTAATCCATTGTGTGGAATAAAGTTTTCTTCCCACTCATGCTCGTTTCATTCAAACGACACCGAAGGTGGGGCCGCTAGGCAAAGCCCCACGCGACGGACAAAAGAGTCCAATGTCGAAGTCCTCCCTCCTCGAGCCCGAGTGTGTCGGCGCCAGCTAGCCCATTCTTCGTAGCTTGGTGGAGGAGCTCTGGCCTTGAGCGAGGGTGTTGTCACGAGGTGCAAACACCGACTAGTCATACATAGGAGTTTCATCGAATACAGTTTTCCACAGAATTGGAGAAGGGCAACCTTTCACTCAAGTTTG
Organism: Triticum urartu; assembly: GCF_056163025.1. Taxonomy (NCBI): domain Eukaryota; kingdom Viridiplantae; phylum Streptophyta; class Magnoliopsida; order Poales; family Poaceae; genus Triticum; species Triticum urartu. The sequence goes on along the minus strand of NC_141874.1, from coordinate 48,737,224 downwards.
GACAATAAAAAGGAAACTTCTATTTATTTTTTGAGATTCAGTAATCAACCTTATTGCAGCGAGTACAAAGAACAAGAGGAGAAAATAGTAGCTCAACTAGCGGCCATTCGTTTTGGAGCTATGACCTATGAGTTCGAAAGAAGCTTGGTAGAACATGAGCATTGCCTTGAGGACCAAGACAAAAAGAGAACTTGATTAATTTATTGATAAAGCTCCAATAGTAGAACCTCCAACGAACGAATAATGTAAGGGGTTTGGGTGATGCCGATAGATGCAAGGAAATCCTATCCGGTCTCTCTTAAACAACATATCATACTTCCGCAAGAATCTATTGGTGTTCCTAAATGAACTAGAAACACCGCCCCTCCCGATCACATTCCCTAGTTAGTTCTAGGAGATTTTAACCTCATTTGCTACCCACATGAGAAGAATAACATCAATTTCCATCGCAGTGACACGATTAATTTGCATGACAAACGACAAAGAAACCCCGGTTCATGAACCATACCTTTTTAACTTAGCATGGAACTCCGCCTTCCCTAACTCTAGCCTCATCAAGCTATCTTGTGTCACCTCTGATCATGTGCCACTTGTAATCACGTTGTCCACCTCCATTCCTCGCTCCCGCCAATTTCGGTTTGAACGTTTTTGGGCCTTCTCCCATCCTGTCACCAAATTGTGGCCCAAGCCTGCCAATCTAATGGCCCCACACATAAGTCTAGTTCTTCCATTCTGGCCCGCACCCTTCAGGCAAGTTTTTCCATGTCTCAGCCTCCCAACATTTTAGGAAAAATCGATCCATGTGCTTCACAACCAAGGCACGAACTACTTCTCACACGATCACAAATCACTCATTCTTAAAAAGCATATCAAAACCTGCTAGGCACGCACCCCCGCTTCTAGAATTTTAATCTCCTTGACATCTACCATGTACCTATCCCCTAACTCAGGCATCTTGACCTGCCTTTCACCATCGATGAGATCAAAGAAGCGTTCTCCACATGAACCCGAATGCCAGCCCTGGCATCGATGGCTTTGGCCCCGCATTCTACAAACACTTCTGGCCTAGTCTCAAACACCTTATTACCCCCTTTTTCTGAAACTTTGCAAACTCGACTTCTGCTACTGAACGTTTCAACTGCTCGGTCATGATCCTTCTGTTTACAAAAGAGGAGGCACACACGACAGATGCGTTCTGACCTATAGCCATCCAAAATTATCCCATTAAAGCCATCGCTAAGCTCAAAATGAACAGGTTAAAACAATGCATCCCCCTACTAGTCCATGGTTACCAAATGAGATTTCTATCTAGTAGATGGATCGCCGAGAATTTATCTGAACTGCTACCACAAGTGCAAAGCCAAGACCATGGTGTTCAAACTTGATTTTAGGAAGGCATTTGATTCTATATCTGAAGGAAATATGCCCTAGAGGCAATAATAAAGATGTTATTTATATTTCCTTATATCATGATAAATGTTTATTATTCATGCTAGAATTGTATTAACCGGAAACATAGTACATGTGTGAATACATAGACAAAACAGAGTGTCCCTAGTATGCCTCTACTTGACTAGCTCGTTAATCAAAGATGGTTAAGTTTCCTAACCATAGACATGTGCTGTCATTTGATGAACGGGATCACATCATTAGAGAATGATGTGATGGACAAGACCCATCTGTTAGCTTAGAATAATGATCGTTAAGTTTTATTGCTATTGCTTTCTTCATGACTTATACATATTCCTCTAACTATGAGATTATGCAACTCCCGAATACCGGAGGAACACCTTGTGTGCTATCAAACGTCACAACGTAACTGGGTGATTATAAAGATGCTCTACAGGTGTCTCCGAAGGTGTTTCTTGGGTTGGCATAGATCAAGATTAGGATTTGTCACTCCAAGTATCGGAGAGGGGTATCTCTGGGCCCTCTCAGTAATGCACATCACTATAAGCCTTGCAAGCAATGTGACTAATGACTTAGTTGCGGGATGATGTATTATGGAATGAGTAAAGAGACTTGCCGGTAACGAGATTGAACTAGGTATGATGATACCGACGATCGAAGATCGGGCAAGTAACATACCGATGACAAAGGGAATAACATATATTGTTATTGCAGTTTGACCGATAAAGATCTTTGTAGAATATGTAGGAACCAATATGAGCATCCAGGTTCCGCTATTGGTTATTGACCGGAGATGTGTCTCGGTCATGTCTCGATGGCGATTTGTATTATGAGTTATGTGTCTTTGGTGACTGAAGTTTGTTTGGAGTCCCGGATGAGATCACGAACATGATGAGGAGTCTCGAAATGGTCGAGAGGTAAAGACTCATACATTGGAAGGTTATATACAGACACCGGAATGGTTCCGAAGAGGTTCAGGGATTTTTCGGAGTACCGGGAGGTTACCAGAACCCCCTCGGGAAAGTTAATGGGCCTCATGGGCCATGGTGGAGAGGAGGAGGTAGGCCACAGAAGGTGCCCCCCTAGCAGTCCGAATTGGACAAGGGGTGGGGGGCGCGGCCACGCTTTCCTTCTCCCTCTCCCCCTCTTTGTTGGAAGGAAGGGGGGAGCCGACTAGGACTAGGAGTCCTAGTGGGACTCCCCCCACTTGGCGCGCCCCCTAGGGCCGGCCGGCCTCCCCTCTCCTCCTTTATATACGGGGGTGGGGGCACCCCAAAGGCACATCAATTATTCTCTTAGCCGTGTGCGGTGCCCCCCTCCACAGTTTACTCCTTCGGTCATAGCGTCGTAGTGCTTAGGCGAAGCCCTACGTGGATCACATCACCGTCACCGTCACCACACCGTCGTTCTAACGGAACTCTCCCTCGACCCTCTGCTGGATCAAGAGTTCGAGGGACGTCATCGAGCTGAACGTGTGCTGAACACAGAGGTGCCGTACGTTCGGTACTAAGATCGGTTGGATCGCGAAGACGTTCGACTACATCCACCGCCTTAACCTAACGCTTCCACTTTCAGTCTATGAGGGTACATGGACACACTCTCCCCCTCTCGTTGCTATGCATCTCCTAGATAGATCTTGCGTGATCGTAGGATAATTTTTGAAATTGTATGCTACATTCCCCAACAGTGGCATCTGAGCCAGGTCTATGCGTAGATGATATGCACGAGTAGAACACAAAGAGTTGTGGGCGATAATAGTCATACTGCTTACCACCAACGTCTTATTTTGATTCAGTGGTATTGTTGGATGAAGAGGCCCAGACCAACCTTACATGACCACGTTCATGAGACCGGTTCCACCGACAGACATGCAACTTGTTTTGCATAAAGGTGGCTGGTGATACGTCCATTTTGCATCATGCTTTTATATCAATATTTATTGCATTATGGGCTGTTATTACACATAATGTCACAATACTTATGCCTATTCTCTCTTATTTTACAAGGTTTACATGAAGAGGGAGAATGCCGGCAGCTGGAATTCTGGGCTGGAAAAGGATCAAATATTAGAGACCTATTCTGCACAACTCCAAAAGTCCTGAAACTTCACGGGAGCACGTTTTGGAATATATAAAAAATACTGGCGAAAGAATTTACTAGAGGGGGCCCACACCCTGGCCACGAGGGTGGGGGGCGCGCCCTACCCCCCTGGGCGCACCCCCTATCTCGTGGGCCCCCTGGCAGGCCTCCGGTGCCCATCTTCTGCTATATGAAGTCTTTCGTCCGAGAAAAAATCATAATCAAGCTCACGGGACGAAACTCCGCCGCCACGAGGCGGAACCAATCTAGGGCTCCGGCGGAGCTGTTCTGCCCGGGAAACATCCCTCCGGGAGGGGGAAATCATCACCATCGGTCCTCTCAGCGGGAGGGGGTCAATCTCCATCAACATCTTCACTAGCACCATCTCCTCTCAAACCCTAGTTCATCTCTTGTATCCAATCTTTGTCCCAAAACCTCATATTGGTACCTGTGGGTTGCTAGTAGTGTTGATTACTCCTTGTAGTTGATGCTAGTTGGTTTACTTGGTGGAAGATCATATGTTCAGATCCTTTATGCATATTAATATCCCTCTGATTATGAACATGAATATGATTTGTGAGTAGTTACGTTTGTTCCTAAGGACATGGGAGAAGTCTTGCTATAAGTAGTCATGTGAATTTGGTATTCGTTCGATATTTTGATGAGATGTATGTTGTCTCTCCTATAGTGGTGTCATGTGAACGTCGACTACATGACACTTCACCATTGTTTGTGCCTAGGGGGAAGGCATTGGGAAGTAATAAGTAGATGATGGGTTGCTAGAGTGACAGAAGCTTAAACCCTAGTTTATGAGTTGCTTCGTAAGGGGCTGATTTGGATCCATATGTTTCATGCTATGGTTAGGTTTACCTTAATACTTCTTTTGTAGTTGCGGATGCTTGCAAGAGGGGTTAATAATAAGTGGGATGCTTGTCCAAGGAAGGGCAGTACCCAAGCACCGGTCCACCCACATATCAAATTATCAAAGTACCGAACGTGAATCATATGAACGTGATGAAAACTAGCTTGACGATAATTCCCATGTGTCCTCGGGAGTGTTTTCCTTTATATAAGAGTTTGTCCAGGCTTGTCCTTTGCTACAAAAAGGATTGGGCCATCTTGCTGCACCTTTTTTACTTTTATTACTTGTTACCCGTTACAAATTACCTTATCACAAAACTATCTGTTACCGATAATTTCAGTGCTTGCAGAGAATACCTTACTGAAAAATGCTTACCATTTCCTTCTGCTCCTCGTTGGGTTCAACACTCTTACTTATCGAAAGGACTACGATAGATCCCCTATACTTGTGGGTCATCAGTTGGCGGGTGTCTGTTTCTCCAACTTTAGTTGAATCAAATTTGACTATGGACGGTCTTCGTTGAAGGTTAAAATGGCACACTTGATGAAAAATCGTTGTGGTTTTGATGCGTAGGTAAGAACGATTCTTGCTAGAAGCCCGTAGCAGCCACGTAAAACTTGCAACAACAAAGTAGAGGACGTCTAACTTGCTTTTGTAGGGCATGTTGTGATGTGATATGATCAAAACGTGATGAGATATAAATTGTTGTATGAGATGATCATGTTTTGTAAAAGTTATCGGCAACTGGCAGGAGCCTTATGGTTGTCACTTTATTGTATGAAATGCAATCGCCATGTAATTGTTTTACTTTATCACTAAGCGGTAGCGATAGTCGTAGAAGCAATAGTTGGCGAGACGACAACGACGCTACGATGGAGATCAAGGTGTCAAGCCGGTGATGATGGAGATCATGACAGTGCTTTGGAGATGGAGATCAAAGGCACAAAATGATGATGGCCATAGCATGTCACATATTTTGATTGCATGTGATATTTATCTTTTATGCATCTTATTTTGCTTAGTGCGGCGGTAGCATTATAAGATGATCCCTCAATAAATTTCAAGGTATAAGTGTTTTCCCTGATTATGCACCGTTGCTACAGTTCGTCATGCCGAGACACCACATGATGATCAGGCGTGATAAGCTCTATGTTCACATACAACGGGTGCAACCCAGTTTTGCATGTGCAGAATACTCGGGTTAAACTTGACGAGCCCAACATATGCAGATATGGCCTCGGAACACTGAGACCGAAAGGTCGAACGTGAATCATATAGTAGATATGATCAACAAAGAGATGTTCACCATTGAAAGCTACTCCATCTCACGTGATGATCGGACATGGTTTAGTTGATATGGATCACGTGATCATTTAGATGACTCGAGGGATGTCTATCTAAGTGGGAGTTCTTAAGTAATATGATTAATTGAACTTAAATTTATCATGAACTTTGTCCTGATAGTATTTGCATATGTATGTTCTAGATCAATAGCTCGCGTATAGCTTCCCCGTTTTATTTATGATATGTTCCTAGAGAAAACTAAGTTGAAAGATGATAGTAGCAATGTTGCGGACTAGGTCCGTGATCAGAGGATTATCCTCAATGCTGCACAGAAGAATTATGTCCTTGATGCACTGCTAGGTGACAGAACTATTGCAGGAGCAGATGCGGACGTTATGAACGTTTGACAAGCTCGGTATGATGACTACTTGATAGTTTAGTGCACCATGCTTTACGGCTTAGAACCGGGACTTCAAAAATGTTTTGAACGACATGGAGCATATGAGATGTTCCAAGAGTTGAAATTGGTATTTCAGACTCATGCCCGTGTTAAGAGCTATGAGACCTCTGACAAAGTACTTTTCCTACAAGATGGAGGAGAATAGCTCAGCTAGTGAGCATATGCTCAGAATGTCTAGGTACTACTACAATCGCTTGAATCAAGTGGGAGTTAATCTTCCAGATAAGATTGTGATTGACAGAGTTCTCTAGTCACTATCACCAAGTTACTAGAACTTCGTGATGAACTACAATATGCGAGGGATGATGAAAACAATTCCCAAGCTCTTCGCAATGCTGAAATCAGAGAAGGTAGAAATGAAGAAAAAGCATCAAGTGTTGATGGTTAACAAGACCACTAGTTTCAAGAAAAGGGCAAAGGAAAGAAAGGGAAAACTTCAAAAGAATGGCAAGAAAGTTGTCACTCCCATGAAGAAGCCCAGAGCCAGACCCAAGCCTGAAACCGAGTGCTTCTACTGCAAAAGAAATGGTTACTGGAAGTGGAACTGCCCTAGATACTTGGCGGATAAGAAGGATGGAAAAGTGAACAAAGGTATATTTGATATACATATTATTGATGTGTACTTTACTAGTGTTTATATCAACCCCTCGATATTTGATAGTGGTTCAGTTGCTAAGAGTAGTAACTTGAAATAGGAGTTGCAAGATAAACAGATACTAGTTAAGAACGAGGTGACAATGTGTGTTGGAAGTGATTCCAAGGTAGATACGATCACCATCGCACACTCCCTCTACCTTCGGGTTTAGAATTGAACCTAAATAAATGTTATGGTGTTTGCGTTGAGCATTAATATGATTAGATCATGTTTATTGCAATACAGCTATTCATTTAAGTCAAAGAATAATTGTTGTTTTGTTTATATGAATAAAACCTTCTATGGTCATACACCCAATGTGAATGGTTTATTGAATCTCGATCGTAGTGATACACATATTCATAATATTGATGCCAAAAGATGCAAAGTTGATAATGATAGTGCAACATATTTGTGGCACTGCCGTTTAGGTCATATTGGTGTAAAGCGCATGAAGAAACTCCATGCTGATGGGCTTTTGGAATCACTTGATGCTTGCGAACCATGCCTCATGGGTAAGATGACTAAGACTCCATTCTCCGGAGCAATGGAGCGAGCCGCTGACTTATTGGAAATAATACATACCGATGCATGCGGTCCGATGAGTGTTGAGTGCTACCTCTTGAGCACTGCGTTGGTTTTCCCTTGAAGAGGAAAGGGTGATGCAACAAAGTAGCATAAGTATTTCCCTCAGTTTTTGAGAACCAAGGTATCAATCCAGTAGGAGACTACACGTAAGTTCCTCGTACCTGCACAAACAAATAAGAACCTCGCAACCAACGCGATAAAGGGGTTGTCAATCCCTTCACGGTGACTTACGAGAGTGAGATCTTATAGAGATAATAAGATAAATATTTTGGTATTTTTATGATATAGATTGAAAGTAAAGATTGAAAAGTAAAATAGATTGGAAACTTATATGATAGAAGATAGACCCCGGGGCCATAGGTTTCACTAGTGGCTTCTCTCAAGATAGCATAAGTATTACGATGGGCAAACAAATTATTGTCGAGCAATTGATAGAAAAGTGCATAATTATGAGAATATCTAGGCATGATCATGTATATAGGAATCACGTCCGCGACAAGTAGACCTAAACGATTCTGCATCTACTACTATTACTCCACACATCGACCGCTATCCAGCATGCATCTAGAGTATTAAGTTCATAAGAACAGAGTAACGCATTAGGCAAGATGACATGATGTAGAGGGATAAACTCAAGCAATATGACAGAACCATATCTTTTTATCCTCGATGGCAACAATACAATACGTGCCTTGCTGCCCCTGTTGTCACTGGGAAAGGACACCGCAAGATTGAACCCAAAGCTAAGCACTTCTCCTATTGCAAGAAAGATCAATCTAGTAGGCCAAACCAAACTGATAATTCGAAGAGACTTGCAAAGATAACCAATCATACATAAAAGATTTCAGAAAAGAATCAAATATTGTCCATAGATAAACTTGATCATAAACCCACAATTCATCGGATCTCGACAAACACACCGCAAAAAGAATTACATCGAATAGATCTCCAAGAAGATCGAGGAGAACTTTGTATTGAGATCCAAAGAGAGAGAAGAAGTCATCTAGCTAATAACTATGGACCCGAAGGTCTGTGGTAAACTACTCACACATCATCGGAGAGGCTATGGTGTTGATGTAGAAGCCCTCCGTGATTGATTCCCCCTCCGGCAGAGCTCCGAAAAGGCCCCAAGATGGGATCTCTTGGGTACAGAAGGCTGCGGCGGTGGAAATAGGGTTTCGTGGATGTTGCCTAGAGGGGGGGGTGAATAGGCGCTTTAAAAAATAGGTTTAGGCTTGAACAAATGCGGAATAAACCTAGCGGTTAATTTGCCAAGAACAATACCTAAAACAACTAGGCTCACCTATGTGCACCAACAACTTATGCTAAGCAAGATAAGCAACTATGTGATAGCAAGATATATGACACAGAACAATATGGCTATCACAAAGTAAAGTGCATAAGTAAAGGGCTTGGGTAAGAGATAACCGAGGCACGTGGAGACGACGATGTATCCTGAAGTTCACACCCTTGCGGATGCTAATCTCCGTTTGGAGCGGTGTGGAGGCACAATGCTCCCCAAGAAGCCACTAGGGCCACCGTAATATCCTCACGCCCTCGCACAATGCAAGATGCCGTGATTCCAGTAAGGGACCCTTGAGGGCGGTCACCGAACCCGTACAAATGGCAACCCTTGGGGGCAGTCACTGAACCCGTACACTTTGGCAACCCTTGGGGGCGGTCACCGGTACCCATCAAATTGCTCGGGGCGATCTCCACAACCTAATTGGAGACTCCGACGCTTGCTCGGAGCTTTACACCACAATGATTGAGCTCCGAACACCACCAACCGTCTAGGGCGCCCAAGCACCCAAGAGGAACAAGCTCAAGGGTACCAAGCACCCAAGAGTAATAAGATTCCCAACTTGTAACTTCCACGTATCACCATGGGGAACTCAAACCGATGCACAAATGCAATGGCAAGGGCACACGGAGTGCCCAAGTCCTTCTCTCCCAAATCCCACCAAAGCAACTAATGCTAGGGAGGAAAATGAGAGGAAGAACAAGAAGGAGAACACCACGAACTCCAAGATCTAGATCCAAGGGGTCCCCCTCACATAGAGGAGAAACTGATTGGTGGAAATGTGGATCTAGATCTCCTCTCTTTTTCCCTCAAAAACTAGCAAGAATCCATGGAGGGATTGTGAGTTAGCAAGCTCAAAGAAGGTCAACAATGGGGGCAAAAACGAGCTCAAGAGTTAGGGAACCATTGGGGAAGAAGACCCCCTTAAATAGGTCCCCATGAATCTGCACGTTATGTACAGAATAACATAGGAGCGGTACAACCTCTATGATCACCGGTACAACCAGTAACAGGCAATAAGCGGTACAACCGGCCCACAACCGCCCAACAACCGCACCACAATAGAGACCAGTCCGGTGGTAGAGCGGTACATGACCGGTACAACCTCTGGACCAATTCTGGAGCGGTACAACCGCTCCAAACACCGGTTGTACCGGTCAAGCGGTACAACCTCTCCATGGGGCGGTACAACCTCTCTGTGAAAAACAGGCAATATCAAAACAGCCACAACTTTCGCATACGAGCTCCGAATTCAACGAAACCAAGTTTGTTGGAAAGCTAATGACAAGGGCTAACACAATCTTGAGAGAAATATCAATAAGAAGCAAATGAGAAAAGGACCATAATAAAATGGTGATAACCCTTCCTTGGATAAGACCGGTAAAACCTCCAACACCAAAAACATCATAGAAGACGCATGCGAACTCCGTTTTCGATGAACTCAAGCTTGTCATCAAGATGACCATAAGATCTAAGACTCACAAAAGGAACCAAACAAGAACCAAGAAAGATGATGCAAGGATGCAATGGTTTGAGCTCTCGACTAATGATACGATCAAGGTACTCCCTGGAGAGCCCCCCTTGATAGTACGGCAATTGATCCTACAACCCGGTCTCCCAACTACCACTATGAGACCGGTAAAATAGAAAACCTATCAAGGGAAAACCTTTGCCTTGCACATAGTCCACTTGAGCTAGATGATGACGATCTTGACTTCCTCAAGTTGGACCACCTTTCTTTATTGTGTTGGCTCGATGAAGACTAGTTGATTGCTCCCCCATACTCCACTATGGGTGAGCCACTCTTTGGCACATCTTCACAATTCCATTGATACCACAATGGACGGCAATCTTCAAGCTTGATTTCTCCCCCATACTCCATTATGGGTGAGCCACTCTTCGAGTTGCTCCACTTAAACTTGCACACTGCAAACTTGATGATGATCACCACTTGATATCATCCTCCATGGGTTGTATGAGATCTTCCTCTTGACGCAAGACCATGGAAACATACCTAACCCCACAAAGAACTCTCACGTAGACCATGGGTTAGTACACAAAGAGTAATGGACAATGCTTACCATACCATGGGATCACTTGATCCCTCTCGGTACTTCTTCTACGCTTTCTGAGTTGATCAACTTGATTCACTCTGGACTTAGTCTTGATCAACATTGAATCTTTCCAACTCTCTTCATTTGGATGATGTCTTGAAGGTAAACATGAATGATCACACAATCTTCTTCTTCAAGACATGCTTGCAATAAGCTCAACTCACACATGACCAATCTTTGGATAATTCCTTGAAAAGCACTTTGGCCATCTCAACTCACACATGACCAATCTTTGGAAAATTCCTTGAAAAGCACTTTAGCCATCTCATGAACTCCTTGAAACCAACATATGGGGGCACCGCATGTCCTTTCATCGGGGTATATGGATATATATATAGGAGGAAGAAGTAGGTCGGTGGAGCTGCGAGGGGCCCACGAGGGTGGGGCACGCCCAGGGGGCAGGCGCGCCCCCTGCCTCGTGGCCTCCTCGCTTCTTTATTGACGTCTACTCCAAGTCCCATGGATCATGTTTGTTCCAAAAATAACTCTCCCAAAGGTTTCATTCCGTTTGATATTTCTTTTCTGCGAAACACTTAAATAGGCAAAAAAACAGCAATTTGCACTGGGCCTTGTGTTAGTTGGTTAGTCCCAAAAATAATATAAAAGTGTATAATAAAGCCCATTAAACATCCAAAACAGATAATATAATAGCATGGAACAATAAAAAATTATAGATATGTTGAAGACGTATCAAGCATCCCCAATCTTAATTCCTGCTCGTCCTCGAGTAGGTAAATGATAAAAACATAATTTTTGATGTGGAATGCTACCTGTAACATCCCAAAATTCTAAATTCTGGAATGTTATATTAAATAAATAGTTTTGATTGTTTGTTTGATTGTGGTGTGGTTGCTTGTGTGAAATTGAGTGGAATTTGGAACTTTTTGAAAGTTGAATGAGAGGGAATGAAATGACTTTCCCAAACTTTCTCTTTGCATTTATGATCTCCATGAATTCAAATTCATTTCATCACAAACCCCTAGAGTGAAGATGATATGACTTCTTTCATTTAAATAAATGAAAAGGGTTTTGAAAAGAATTGAATTTCCATTTGGAAATATTTCAAATTCAGAAACTTTATGCAACTCAATGATTTTCATGAGAGAATATAAAATGACCTCTTCAAATTATATGAAATATGAGTTGTAAATTTAAAAGAGTAAATTGAAAGTCGCTTTGAAGGTATTTTGAAACCCCTTTCAATTTGGAGTTATTTGGTTTTTATTCAAGTTATTTTTCTCCTAAAAATAAATAAATAGAAATAAGGGTAAAATGATTACCTTCAATGGAAAATTACAAGAAAATAAATTTGAAATCATTTTGGTATTTAAAAAAATTAATTTTATTGGGTTTTATTGCAACAGCAGCAATGTTTGAATTTTTGTGAATTTTATTTGCATCTGGAAATATGTTCATGTTTTAGGAAATCTTTTTATGATTTTTTTTCAATATATTATATGCCTATATAATAGCTCAGGCAAAAAAAAGGAGGCCGAGCGCCCAGCGCACGGTCCCCATCCGCTGCCTCCCTTTGCCCGCCTGGATCTCCTCCCTCGTTGACTTTCTCTCCTAATGACTGGGCCCCGCGTACCTTCTTCTTCTTCCCCAATACACGTATCAGAACAGAAATCTACACGTACACGTACACGCAGCCGCCGCGTGCAATCTTCGTGGAAACCCTATCTCTAGCCTTCCCCTCGCCTAAGAAATATGTCCTATAAATAGGCACGACCCCTTTAGACCGATTCCTTTCGAAACCCCTCGCCAAGTCCACCCCTATAGCTCGTACTCGTCGTTCCAATCTGGCCGAAGACACTGCAGTTCATCGCCATTTTCCCACTCCGGTGAGCCATCCCAAGTCTTCTTATTTTGTGTTTCGACAACTCTCGGTCCCTAGTTTCGTTTTGACAAGGTCTTGCATCCCCTCTCCATCTACAGAGGCCATACCAAACTCGTTGTCTTCGCCGGAGCACCCGGAGCACCGAGTTTTGTCACCTCGCCCCGCAGCCGTCCGACGTTCCCAAGTTACTCCGTCGCCACCTCCGGAACCGCGACTCACCACCGCATCTACTCGAGACCTACGCCGCTGCCCCCGACCACCGGAACCGCCGGAGCCGAGTCACCCCATCGCCCCAATGTACGTTGATTCTTCTCTGTACATACGAGCTCTATTCGTTCAGTTAAGAAAAAATTGTTTTGGTTTTTTAGATAGGTTTTTGTTTAGATCGGCTGGATCGGTTTTAGTAGATCGGTTCTATTAGTCGGTTTACGTCGGTTTAGACCGGACTGGTTCGCCGGTTTATTTTATTAAACACACATGTACGTTTTAGTGATAACACGGCCGAGCGTAGCTTAGTTACAGAACGCACACCCCGTAGGCCCAGTTGCAGCCCGCTACGTAGCTAGTGCCTGGTTGTTGTTGTTTTTTCGTTTATGTTTTAAAAAACAGAAAATGTTTCAATCTTAGATTGCTTGTATCTTTTAGCCTGCTTAATGTTTTTGAGTGATTCCAATTGCACTGTGTCACAAATTTTGTGAAGTTTCCGTTAGTGACTTGAAATTTTGAATTTGAGGAGTTTAAATCTGGTTTATTTCAAATATGCCCCAAACACTGTTTTGGCTCTAGTTTGAATTCTAGAATAGATTTTTGATTGATTCTTTTTGCTACTATTCTTGTATTGTTTTTTCTATCCAGTAGCATATAGTGGCTTATTTTTTAGTTTATTTTAAATTAGGTTTATTGTGAAAACAGTACTGTTTTGCTTATGTAGTTGTTTTAGTCATATAATTAGTGTTTTTAATTATTTTTAGTTAATTATTTTTGTAAATTTTTACATGTTGTCATATGTTTCTGTTAGACTATAGTAGATAAATTTTTGTAGTTATTTATTAGTGTTTAGCTACTTTTAGTATTTGTTCGTTTAGTTCATAGTGATAGTTGATAAAATAGTTTTATTAGTTTGGAAAGTAATTCTTTTTGCCACTTCAATATATGTTGTCATTGATTCTGTTATTTAGGAGTAAATTAGTTTGATAATTATTTTAGTATTGTTTACTATTGTCTTAGTGTTTTGCTAGTTGTTATAGTTGTTCTGGTGTTAACTAGATAGTTACAATAGTTTTCATACTAGTTATTTTTGCTAGTAAATGCTTTAGTAAATTATTTTCTGTTGTTTCATTAGGATTATATTTTCTATGTTGTAGAAAAGTTATTAGAGTAATTTAGTTTTAATAAGAAAGTATTGATTGTTATTGTGTGAAGTTGGTTTCTCCCTAGTTTTCTTTGAAATTTTCTTTGGATTTTCTATTTGGTTTTCTTTGTTGCTTTTATTTTGATTGAGTGTTAATATGATTGATAGAACTGATTGTTAGAATGTTTTGCTTATGTGAATGTTATGTTTGACTCAATAGATTTTCAACGGAGTGACGAAAGTTCTACCAAGTCTTTATTCCGAGAGCGTTATTATCTTCATCAAGTAATACCAGGCAAGTTCACTTTGACCATGTTATTCATACCTATGTTTACTGCATTTAGTATCACCCTACATAGTCCCTCTAGTAGTGTTATTGGATCTTGTAGTTGAGTAGAATGCATGAGGTAGGTACCCATCTCCCTGTTACGAAGCCCGGGACGTTATTTATTTTAAAATGCTACGCTATAGTAGATGGGGTTGGTATGAGTGCTTGGGAGTGGTGTGAGAATGGAGGACTCTACGTCAATGATGACAACTTCATGATGTCATCGGCAAGGACTGCATCTTCATGACCTCAAGACCTCAAGATTTTGAAACTCGAGACAAGAATTCAATACACACTACTGGGTGAAGGACGATTGAAGGGCACCCTGGAGAAACCAGTGGATGGCCGGGATGCATGGAGAAGCGCCATGACATCTTGCGGAAAGCTTCACCCAGACTCAAAGAGACGGAAGAATACTTCATGCTCGGAAGCTTACCTGTGCAACCGCAAGTCACTATGGGCTCTGTCTTGGTTGACCCTAGTGGTGACTCTGGCTGGGATGGTTCTAGCAGATGTAGAACTACGATAGGATTGGATGAGCACCGGACAGTGGTCAGACGAACTCTTCGGAAGACCATGTTTCGGTCATCTTGTTCACAAACACCTTGAAGTGTGAGAACGTAAAAGAGGGATTGAATCTTGCGGGTAAAGTGTACAAACCTCTATAGAGGGTTTAAACCTAACCGATTAGCCGTGTCCCCGATTACGGGCAATTTGAGCCTCTGGACTTGGATTTATCTCAGAACTCTCAACACCGGACTGATAACTTAATTATGGGCAACTTATCATGATTTGGGCTATGAGACATCGGTTGGCGGAACCATGTCATGATAGAAACTCCATAGTACAAACTCCGGTTATTTCCTTTGATGTAGGGAAAAATAAAACCAGCTTTTATGCAAAAACTCAGACCCAGAGCCACAAAGCCATATTTCATGTAGTATAGTTTATCATCTGTTTTTCTTACAGTGATCTTGCCGGTACATTCAATGTACTGACCTACACGGCTGCAACGTCTCATGTTGCAGATATGTTTCTTCCGACGAATAAGAGTACGGTACAGGGTTACGGTCTACACTCAACTTGCCGATGGAGTTGATGGGACTCCACACCCGATTGTTTGTTTCCGCTGAGACTGATGAGGTATATATCAGTTTTACGTTATTTATACATGTGATTGCACTTTGATATATACATTGATGTACTGTGTGTGCCAGCATACCGATCCAGGGATGGCACAGATACACAGAGGCTTGACCGTCTGAGGTCGGGTCGCTACACTACCTAGCATAATTCTCAATGTAATTTTCTTTATTGTGGCATGAATACTCAGATCCGAGAGATTCAAGACAAAACTTTAATATTGACATAAAAATAATAATACTTCAAGCATACTAACTAAGCAATCATGTCTTCTCAAAATAACATGGCAAATGAAAGTTCATCCCTACAAATTCATATAGTTTGGTCATGCTCCATTTTCATCACACAAGAATGCTCTCATCATGCACAACCCCGATGACAAGCCAAGCAATTGTTTCATACTTTAGTAATCTCAAACTTTTTTTCAATTTTCACGCAATACATGAGCATGAGCCATGGATATAACACTATGGGTGGAATAGAATATAATGATGGGGGTTATGTGGAGAAGACAAAAAAGGAGAAAGTCTCACATTGACGTGGCTAATCAATGGCCTAGGGAGATGCCCATCAACTGATGTCAATGCAAGGAGTAGGGATTGCCATGCAATGGATGCACTAGAGCGATAAATGTATGAAAGCTCAACAAAAGAAACTAAGTGGGTGTGCATCCAACTTGCTTGCTCACAAAGACCTAGGGCATTTGAGAAAGCCCATTGTTGGAATATACAAGCCAAGTTCTATAATGAAAAATTACCACTAGTATATGGAAGTGACAAAACAAGAGACTCTCTATCATAAAGATCATGGTGCTACTTTGAAGGAAAAGTGTGGAAAAAAAGGATAGTAGCATTGTCCCTTTTTGGCCTTTCTTTTTTTACTTTTATTTGGCCTTTTATTGGGACAATGCTCTATTAGTGATGATCATCACACTTCTATTTATTTACAACTCAATGATTACAAGTCGATACTAGAACAAAATATGACTCTATATGAATGCCTCCCGCGGTGTACCGGGAAGGGCAATGAATCAAGAGTGACATGTATGATAAATTATGCATGGTGGCTTTGCCACAAATACGATGTCAAATACATGATCATGCAAGGCAATATGATAATGATGAAGCATGTCATAAATGAAACGGTGGAAAGTTGCATGGCAATATATCTCGGAATGGCTATGGAAATGCCATAATAGGTAAGTATGGTGGTTGTTTTGAGGAAGATATAAGGAGGTTTATGTGTGATAGAGCGTATCATATCATGGGGTTTGGATGCACCAGTGAAGTTTACACCAACTCTCAAGGTGAGAAAGGGCAATGCACGGTATCGAAGAGGCTAGCAATGATGGAAAGGTGAGAGTGTGTATAATCCATGGACTCAACATTAGTCATAAAGAACTCACATACTTATTGCAAAAATCTACAAGTCATCAAAAACCAAGCATTGCGCGCATGCTCCTAGGGGATAGATTGGTAGGAAAAGACCACCGCTCGTCCCCGACCGCCACTCATTAGGAAGACAATCAATGAACACCTCATGTTTCAAATTTGTTACACAACAGTTACCATACGTGCATGCTACGGGACTTGCAATCTTCAACATAAGTATTTCTCAAATTCACAACTAATCAACTAGCACACTCTAATATCACCATCTTTATATCTCAAAACAATTATCAAGTATCAAACTTCTCATAGTATTCAATGCACTTTTTATGATAGTTTTTATTATACCAATCTTGGATGCCTATCATATTTAGGACTAATTTCATAACCAAAGCAAATTACCATGCTGTTCTAAAGGACTCTCAAAATAATATAAGTGAAGCATGAGAGATCAATAATTTCTATAAAATAAAACCACCACCGTGCTCTAAAAGATATAAGTGAAGCACTAGAGCAAAAATTATCTAAAAGATATAAGTGAAGCATATAGAGTATTCTAAGAAATTCCAATTCATGTGTGTCTCTCCCAAAAGGTGTGTACAGCAAGGATGATTGTGGTAAAATAAAAAGCAAAGACTCAAATCATACAAGACGCTCCAAGCAAAACAAATAGCATGTGGTGGATAAAAATATAGCCTCAAGTAAAGTTATCAATGGACGAAGACGAAAGAGGGGATGCCTTCCGGGGCATCCCCAAGCTTAGGATTTTGGTTGTCCTTTAATTTTACCTTGGGGTGCCTTGGGCATCCCCAAGCTTAGGCTCTTGCCACTCCTTATTCCATAATCCATCAAATCTTCACCCAAAACTTGAAAACTTCACAACACAAAACTCAACAGAAAATCTCATGAGCTCCGTTAGTATAAGAAAACGAACCACCACTTAAGGTACTGTAATGAACTCATTCTTTATTTATATTGGTGTTAAACCTACTGTATTCCAACTTCTCTATGGTTCATACTCTTTGATACTAGCCATAGATTCATCAAAATAAGCAAACAACACACGAAAAACAGAATCTGTCAAAAACAGAACAGTCTGTAGTAATATGTAGGTTTCGAATACTTATGTAACTCCAAAAATTCTGAAATAAATTGTTGGACGTGAGTAATTTGTGTATTAATCATGTACAAAAAGAATCAACCTAATCTCACTCTCCAGTAAAAAATGACAGAAAATCTCGTGAGCGCTAAAGTTTCTGTTTTTAACAGCAAGATCACAAAAACTTCCCCCAAGTCTTCCCAAAGGTTCTACTTGGCACAAACACTAATTAAAGACATAAAGCCACATCTAAACATATGCTAGATGAATTATTTATTACTACTAGTAAATGTGTACATGCAATGCACGTTAATATTAGGTAATATATTATTTACACGTAAGTATTACATAGGATATTATTTGCCTATTAATTATGTGATTAGCATTGGCATTAATATTTGGTATGATATTAATTGCACACTAAACGTGTTGAGCGCTCACCATTGGAGCAGCCTGAGTCGTTGGATTGAACTGATTTGACGGCCGGGATCTGTTGGATCTGCCTCTTTGGGTCTTTTTATATTGGTATAGAAACAGAACCAAAAATCAAGAAACAAAAATCAAATTGGGTTGCCTCCTAACAAGCGCTATTGTTTAACGCCCCTAGCTAGGCATAAAAGTAAGAATGGATCTATGTATTATCATCTTTGGTATGCAATCCATAAGTGGCTCTCATAATAGATTCATAAGGTAATTTAATTTTCTTTCTAGGAAAGTGTTCCATGCCTTTCCTTAACGGAATTTGGAATCTAATATTCCCTTCTTTCATATCAATAATTGCACCAATCATTCTAAGGAAAGGTCTACCAAGAATAATGGGACATGTAGGATTGCAGTCAATATCAAGAATAATGAAATATACGGGAACATAATTTCTATTTGCAACAATAAGAACATCATTAATCCCTCCCATAGTTTTCTTAATAGTGGAATCCGCAAGATGCAAATTTAAAGAACAATCATCAAATTCACGGAAACCTAACACATCACACAAAGTTTTTGGAATCGTGGAAACGCTAGCACCCAAATCACATAAAGCACATCATTCATGATCTTTAATTTTAATTTTAATAGTAGGTTCCCACTCATCATGAAGTTTTCTAGGGATAGAAACTTCTAATTCAAGATTTTCTTCATAAGATTGCATTAAAGCATCAACGGTATGTTTGGTAAAAAGCTTTATTTTGACTATAAGCATGTGTAGAATTTAGCACGGATTGCAACAAGGAAATACAATCTATCAAAGAGCAATTATCATAATTAAATTCCATGAAATCCAAAATAGTGGGTTCATTGCTACGTAAATTTTTGACCTCTCAAATCCCACTTTTACCAATTTTTGCATCAAGATCTAAAAACTCCGAATCATTGGGACGCCTTCTAAGTAAAGTTGACTCATCTCCAGTCCCACCATTATCAAGATTCATATTACAAAACAAAAATTTAATAGGAGATACATCAATCACTTTTAGATCTTCATCCTTATTATCATCGAAACAAGAAGAACACGCTTTTACAAAGCAATCCTTTTTTGCACGCATCCTAGCGGTTCTTTCTTTGCACTCATCAATGGAAATTCTCATGGCTTTGAGAGACTCATTGATATCATGCTTAGGTGGAGTAGATCTAAGTTTCAAAGAATCAACAAAATCATCAAAGTTTTCCATGTTATTACCACTATCCTTATAAACGATAACCTCCCCAATTTCAGACATGATGGCAACAAGAGGCAAACAAAAAGAGGCGAACAGAAAAAGAGGGCGAATGAAACGGCAAGGGTGAAGTGGGGGAGAGGAAAACGAGAGGCAAATGGCAAATAACGTATTGCAAGGGATAAGAGTTTGTGATAGGTACTTGGTATGTCTTGACTTGTGCGTAGATCTCCCCGGCAACGGCGCCAGAAATCCTTCTTGCTACCTCATGAGCACTGCGTTGGTTGTCCCTTGAAGAGGAAAGGGTGATGCATCAAAGTAGCGTAAGTATTTCCCTCAGTTTTTGAGAACCAAGGTATCAATCCAGTAGGAGACTACACGCAAGTCCCTCGTACCTGCACAAACAAATAAGAACCTCGCAACCAACGCGATAAAGGGGTTGTCAATCCCTTCACGATCACTTACGAGAGTGAGATCTGATAGAGATAATAAGATAAATATTTTTGGTATTTTTATGATATAGATTGAAAGTAAAGATTACAAAGTGAAATAGATTGGAAACTTATATGATAGAAGATAGACCCGGGGGCCATAGTTTTCAATAGTGGCTTCTCTCAAGATAGCATAAGTATTACGGTGGGCAAACAAATTATTTCGAGCAATTGATAGAAAAGTGCATAATTATGAGAATATCTAGGCATGATCATGTATATAGGCATCACGCCCGCGACAAGTAGACCGAAACGATTCTGCATCTACTACTATTACTCCACACATCGACCGCTATCCAGCATGCATCTAGAGTATTAAGTTCATAAGAACAGAGTAACACATTAGGCAAGGTGACATGATGTAGAGGGATAAACTCAAGCAATATGAAATAAACCTCATCTTTTTATCCTCGATGGCAACAATAAAATACGTGCCTTGATGCCCCTGCTGTCACTAGGAAAGGACACCGCAAGATTGAACCCAAAGCTAAACACTTCTCCTATTGCAAGAAAGATGTATCTAGTAGGCCAATCCAAACTGATAATTTAAAGAGACTTGCAAAGATAACCAATCATACATAAAATATTTTAGAGAAGAATCAAATATTGTTCATAGATATATAAACTTGATCATAAACCCACAATTCATCAGATCTCGAAAAACACACCGCAAAAAGAATTACATCGAATAGATCTCCAAGAAGATCGAGGAGAACTTTGTATTGAGATCCAAAGAGAGAGAAGAAGACATCTTGCTAATAACTATGGACCCGAAGGTCTATGGTAAACTACTCACACATCATCAGAGAGGCTATGGTGTTGATGTAGAAGCCCTCCATGATTGATTCCCCCTCCGGTGGTGATGAAGCTATGTACCTAGGGTAGGGTCACAGGTCTGACCTAGACGCCCTCCCCAAGGTCATCGCCCTAAAGCCAGAAGCATTCGAAGGGTATCATCATCCACTCGACTAAAGACATTCCACTCGGAAGAATCAATGACACTCGACCGTCACAGAAGCCACTCGACATACAGAAGATCTAAAGCCACTCTGCTCAAACAATGGTCGGGCATTTACTCATAGACTTAATTGTCATTTATATCACTTAATTGCTAGTGTTACAAGTAACGTTCCACTCTTAATGTACATTGAACCCTGTGTAACGGAGGGGAGCAGGGGTCCTGGCGCACTCTATATAAGCCACCCCCCTCTGGGACAAGGGTTCACATCTTTTGTAAACTCACACACATACAATCTAGTCGACCGCCTCAGGGCACCGAGACGTAGGGCTGTTACTTCCTCCGCGAACGGCCTGAACTCGTAAACTCGTGTGTACAACTACTCCATAGCTAGGATCTTGCCTCCTCATACCTACCCCCCATTCTACTGTCAGTCTTAGATCCACGACAGTTGGTGCCCACCGTGGGGCAGATGTCTTAGCAGTTTGTTGGAGAAGTTGTGATTCTTCCGATTCCCATCATCATGGTTTCCGGTGGAGGATTGGCTGAAGGCCGCGAGATCCGTCTCGGCGCACTCGCACTACTAGGAAAAGGGCTATAGATGAAATTGACACTAATGGCGCACCAGACACGTGGTGCGCCACTACTATATACTAATGGCGCACCATGTGCTGGTGCGCCATTAGTGTGGAAGACACTAATGGCGCACTAGACACATGGTGCGCCACTAGTAACAAAAACTTTTTTTTATTTTTCCAAACATACTAATGGCGCATCCAGGCACAGTGCGCCATTACTAGTTCTAACTAGTAATGACGCACCAACAACCAAGTGTGCCACTACTGTATTTTTTTAATTCTTTTTTTTGCAAAACTACTAATGGCGCATCGTGGCATAGTGCGCCATTACTAGTTTAAACTAGTAATGGCGCACTCTGCCACGGTGCGCCATTAGTATATATATTTTTTATTTTTTTGCAAAACTACTAATGGCACACCACCAGCAGGTGCGCCATTAGTATGTAGGGTTACTAATGGCGCATGAGTGGGTGGTGCGCCATTAGTAACCTGGGACCAGCTAGATATTTTGGACAGCCACACCTACACACTCACTTTCCCCACTTAATTCCCTCTACCTCCTTCTCCAAACTTGTGTCGGTTGCCTCCTACTCCTCACCTCATTTGCACCATAGATTCATCAAAATTAAGTGGTTAAATTACCTTTTTTGATAGGTAAGTAAGGGGAAAGCTATCTTTATGTTGTAGATCTACTTTTTTTCTCCCTAGCTCGCTCCAACAATGTGCACATTCACTTTTTGTGGCCTAGCTAGATCTATGTATGTTTGTGGTGTTGCATATGTTTGTGGTGTTGCATATATGTTTGTGTTTGCAGGTACCGGTATTTGAAATGCGATAGTTGCCAATATTTTTCCGGAATGTTGATTCATTTCCATTTCGGCGAGAATTTTGGCACTATGCATTCTTTTTGGTCCTATTTTTAGGGAAAGTCATGCCAAATTTTTTCTTGGTTCTAAAATATCGTTTTGCTTTACCCCGCAGGCGACCATGGTCCGCACGATGACCGAAGGCATCGTGAATAGGTTTTTGAGCTCCGCGAAGGCCGAGATGCTTCAAAAGAATGAGACGGAGATAAGATGTCCGTGTCGAAGATGCAAGCTGAAGAGCCTTATTGCGGACCCGGATTCCGGGCAGGTGCGGGACCACCTGCTCTTGCGTGGTTTCATGGATGGCTATCGGTGGCAAGGTGATGAAGATGACTATGAAGTCGTCCATGGGGGCCAGGCAAGAAATGAGGAAGGGCAGCAAGACAACCACTGCGGCTCGGGCGGGCGAGAAGACGAAGAATCTCCAGGACATGATCACGATGGTGATGCTGTACACAGTCATCATCTAGAAGATGCCGGACATGATGATGAGGAAGATCAAGACGAAGGGAATGATCATGAAGATGAAGATGCTGGAGCAGACGACGATGGAGGCTGAGTGCAGGACCCTCATATTCAAGAGCTGCTTCTCAAGCAAACGGATAACGCAAGAGCTGTCGCCCGAGAGAAAGCCAAGCTGGATCAACTAGAGATAGACGCAGTTACTCCATTGTATGAAGGATGCAGGCCCGAGGATACCCGCCTGAAAGTAACGCTCATGGCTCTAGAGATGAAGGTAAAACACAAAATGACCGACGCATGCTTCGACGAGAACATGTCATTCTGGCACGAACGTCTTCCCAAGGGGAACAAGTGCCCGACCAGTTTCGAGGAGGCGAAGAAAATTGTGTGTCCTCTGGATTTACCGCACGTGAAATACCATGTGTGCATGAACAATTGCATCATTTATCGGGACGAGCGCGCGGAGTCTACCATATGTCCAGTGTGCGGTGTCACTCGATACAAGAAGAGGAAGAAAGCTCCTCGAAAAGTGGTGTGGTACTTTCCGATCACTCCTCGTCTGCAGCGGTATTTCGTGGACCCTAAGGTAGCAAAGCTCCTGCGTTGGCACGCGGATAGGGAGGAGAAGAAGCGGGAAGATGACGGAAATGATCCGGAGGTAAATAAAAAAGACAAGATGCCGAGTCACCCTAAGGATGCGAGCCAGTGGCAAGCGTTGAACTTCGAAGACCCAGAATTTGGGAATGATCCAAGGAACATCGTGCTGGGCATGAGCACCGATGGAGTCAATCCGTTTGGCAGCCAGAGAAGCACACATAGCACCTGGCATGTGTTTGTGTGGATGTACAACCTCCCTCCTGGTTGTGCATGAAGAGGAAGTACATTCACATGAGTATGCTAATTGAAGGGCCAAAACAACCAGGGAACAACATCAATCTGTATCTGGGGCTGCTGAAAGAGGATCTAGACACGCTGTGGAAAACGCCAGCCAATACGTGGGACGCCGCAGAGAAAGAATATTTCCCTATGAGAGCCGCACTACTCTCGACGGTGCATGACTATCTGGATTACGGATATCTCGTGGGGCAGGTGGTCCACGGATTTTCTAGATGCGTCAGGTGCATGGATGACACAATGTATTGCCAGCTAGATAGAGATCTCGGGTCTCCGAAAACCGTGTTCATGGGACATCGAAGGTGGCTTCGCGACGATGACCCGTGGAGAAAACGCAAGGATCTATTCGATGGTGAAACCGAACCCCAAAGACGCCCGTGTACGAGGAGCGGCGAGGAAATAGACGAGCTGTTGAAAAATTGGAAAGATTGCCCACTGCCGGGAAAGAAGCAAAAGGCGCCAGAGCCAACAAAGAAGCGAAAGGCGCCAGAGACGCTGTTGAAGATATGGAAAACGAGGTCTGTTTTCTGGGACTTGCCGTACTGGAAGATCCACCGTGTGCCTCACAGCCTTGATGTCATGCATATCACGAAGAACGTGTGCGAGAGTCTGCTTGGTACCCTGTTCAACATGCCAGAGAGGACCAAAGATGGACCGAGAAAGGGCAAACTTGAAATCAGTGGGCATCAGGCAGGAGCTTCATGCTAATGATGATGATGATGATGAGGCGAAGCAGGACACAGAAAGTTGTCGCAAAGGCAAAAAGGCCAAGAAGACCGGAAATGACTACCCTCCCGCGTGCTTCACTCTAAGTCAGGAGGAGATCGAGCAGTTTTTCACCTGCCTCATAGGAGTAAAACTTCCTTACGGTTACGCGGGGAAGATAAGCAGATACCTAGACCCAGCGAAGCAGAAGTTCAGCGGGATGAAGTCTCACGACTGTCACGTGTTGATGACGCAGATACTTCCAGTTGCAATCCGTGGGATCATGGACGCGCACATCTGTGAAATGCTATTTGGCCTATGCAACTTTTTCGACGTCATCTCTCAGAAGTCGGTTGGCGTGAGGCAACTCAGAAGGCTACAGGAAGAGATCGTGGTGATACTACGTGAGCTTGAGATGTACTTCCCGCCCACATTCTTCGACATTATGGTGCATCTGCTGGTCCATATCGTGAAGGATATCATCCAACTCGGGCCGACGTTCCTGCACAGCATGATGCCGTTCGAAAGGATGAATGGTGTCATCAAAGGATACGTTCGCAACATGTCACGTCCAGAGGGAAGCATAGCCAGGGGCTTTCTGACCGAATAGTGCATCTCCTACTGCACGAATTATCTAGGCATCGAGAACCCCGTTGGTCTGCCCGTCAACAGGCACCTCGGCAGGCTCGCTGGATGGGGTCACCGTGAGGGTCACCGCGAAATGCATGTCGACTTCGAGGGTCGACTCGCCGACTTTGAAAGAGCAAACCTAGTCGCGCTACAACACATAGACGTGGTCGATCCTTGGGTGGTAGAGCACAAAACCTTTATTGAGAAGACGTACAATGATCGAGGCCAACAGAGGACGGACGGATCAAAGAGCACAACTCATGTTTCACGCGTTGGTTCAAGCAGAAGCTTATGTCGTACCCTTTACATGAGGATTCCTCCGCGGAAGAACAACTCATATTCGCCTTGTCACAGGGCGCCGAGCACAACCTGATGACCTATGAGGCGTACAATATCAATGGCTACACATTCTACACCGAGGACAAGGACATGAAGAGCGATGGTTATCAGAACTCTGGGGTAACGATGGAATCCTACACCGGTAACAACAAGGACAGATACTACGAAAGGATCGAGGAGATCTGGGAGCTGAGCTACGCTGGAGATGTCAGGACCCCGATTCCAAGTCACATCGATCTAGCCGGTAACACCTCATATCACTTTGTGGCCTCACGCACGGTATTCCCACGGGTGTCGCCTTACCATGGCCCGGGACCGTTTGCGCCTTTTGGCTCACGTATATGATAGTGTCGCTAGCATCCATATGACAGAAAACCCGGGCCGACATGGCTAGTCGTGAACCCAAAGCAGCACTAACCTATGGGGACAGGCATACATGAATCACATCGAGCATGTCGGTCATCAGCGTGTGAATCCGGGCTGTAGCACTGGGCTAAGAGGATTCCAGGGAACCTGGGTTGTAGCAGGATAAGCAGGACTCCGGATGTCACCGCGTGACATTTCCCCGAAGGGACAGACATAGGAACGAAGTGAAACACATGCCGGCCAGTCAAGTGTCCTGAGCAGTAGTGCTGGGCTAGCACGACTCTGGTGAACCGGGCTGTAGCGGACTACTATGGCTCAAGGAGCACTAGACTACATTTCCCCATAAGAGAGGCTGCCAAGGATAAACAACTAGATTATCGGATCCCACACATACCAAGCATTTCAATCATACACACAATATGCTCGATATGTGCAAATACAACATGGCATCACAACAAAACTCTACAACTCAAGTACTTTATTTAAAGGCTTCGGAGAGCCATACATAACATGTTCATACAGATAGGGGTCACAAGACCCGACACTCAAGTCATACAAGCATACAAGCATACAAGAACATGCGGAAGCAAATAAGTCTGAGTACAGACACTAGAAAGAAAGAAGGCTTGTCGAAGCCTGTCTATCTACATAGGGCCCTCCATGGCCAGAATCACCACCTGGGTGGCAAGTTACTCATCGACGTCGAGGTCTACATAAAACCCATCGGAGGGGGCGGTGTTGTCGTCTGAAAACAGTAATTAAAGCAAATTGAGTACAAAGGTACTCAACAAGTCTTACAGCAGATCCTACTATACATGCTCATTCTCAAGAAGGCGGTGGAGTTATTGCAGCAAGCTAGCTTTGACTCTTGGCTAAGCTACCCTACGAGACACCACTAGTAAAATAGTTTTTGCACACGAGTCCACTAATCACAAACACAATACTCCACCGGGGATCCTCCCTCGTCATCCTACGAGAGGGCCATCCTCGGTACTCACACTTATCTTGAGTCTTTTAGTAGTAACCATTAACTTGTCTATGAACTGTATAGGCAACCAAGTAGTCCTTTACCGCAGACGCGGCTATTCGAATAGTTTTATGCCATGCAGGGGTGTACTTCGTCACACATGTTTCCACCAGTTAGCGTCTACACACGACATGTGCTCGGCAGACTTCAAGCGAAAGCCGACGTGGGTGTAGACCATGACCTGACTAACCGCACAAGTCTCTAGTCCAGGTTTATCGCCTATTCGGGTTCCATCCGCAAGGAAATCCAGCCGGGGTGTCCTCAACGGCCCCAAACGATGTGTGTAGGGTTCCCGAGACACCAAACGAGCGACTCGGTACACCGTGCCATGGTGTATCTACCGCATCATAGCCCACCCCTAGGGTCAGTGCTACGCACAGCCACCAACACATAACCTACAAACACCAGAAACTAGTTGCAACTCCTGGACAGAGGACGAGAGGGGTCAGTAAGTCGAGCGGGGTCATATTTCAGGGCCTAATGTGTGGTAGTAGCTGAATCTTAAATCACGCATACAGATCTCAGTTCTTATGGGCGGCCTCAATGAAACAACCCACCATGTACTCCTACATGGCCTCTCATCGATACCTTTACCAAAACATGTTCAACACATCCCTCACATTACCGACGTAATCATTTCACTCTAGCCCATCACCCAGATGAACCAGACCTGACACAACTCTAAGCATAGCAGGCATAGCAAGGTAGGAAACACATACATGGCTCAATCAACTCCCACACATGCTAGTGGGTTTCATCTAGTTACTGTGGCAATGACAGGTCATGCAGAGGATAAGGGTTCAACTACCGCAGCACACAGCAGTTTGAAACGTTGTTGTCTTAATGCAGTAAGTGAGAGCAGAAGTGAGAACATGGGATTGTATCGATATGATCAATGGGGTTGCTTGCCTGATGGAGTAGTAGTAGGGTACTGCCCTTCAGCTAGATACTCGGAAATATCCTCGGAGGCAGAACCTACCACGAAAGACACCACAGAATACAATCATCACATGGCAAGATGCAACAATATGATGCATGCTATGACATGGAAACATGAGGTATCCTGCCTAATGCAATGTGAAACAAGTTGAATTGGGTCCATTTGAATCAAAGATTCAAATGGGAGCTTATGTTATTAAGCATTATAAGTTTATTATCTTGTTCCACCTAACAGCAAGGTTAAAGTGTTTTGTCATGCATGAAACCATTACAGGTGGAAGGATTGAATTTTTCTGATCAAATTTCATATATAAATCTTTGCATTTGGAGCTACAGATTAAAAGTTATGAATTTTAGAAGTTTTGATTATTTTCTGGAATTTCCTATATAAGAATAAATCCAGAAAAGGATTTACTGCGTCAGCCTGGCGTCAGTGTGACGTCAGCGGGTCAAAGGCGCCAGCCCAGGTCAAACCTGACCGGTGGGCCCCATCTGTTAGTGTAACAACTAACTAACAAAGTTAGTTAGTGTTTTGTTAGCACTAAACTAGGTTAGTTAGGCCCTGGGCCCACATGTCAGTGAGTCAACCTATTAACTAAGTAATTAGTGTTAACTAAACTAATTCTAAATTAGACAGGGGCATGGCCCACACGTCAGTGACTCAGGGGAGGTCAACCTGGGCCCACACGGGGTCAAACAGGGTCAAACTCGCCGGTGTTTAGCCGCCGGCGAGGCCAGACGCGGCGGAGCAGTGCGGGTTTCACCCACAAGGCGCCGTTTGGCGCGCGGAGCACAGCTACGGGACACGGACGCTCGTCCGC
Source organism: Triticum urartu (assembly GCF_056163025.1). NCBI lineage: Eukaryota > Viridiplantae > Streptophyta > Magnoliopsida > Poales > Poaceae > Triticum > Triticum urartu. Next base: position 48,708,613 of record NC_141874.1, on the reverse strand, counting down.
ATCCAACCGTGGTGGTGGCGCGGCCGGGGAGTGGCCGGAGTGGCGCCGGCGGCGAGCTCGGCGGCAGCCGAAGCTCGGGTGCAGGTGGGGATGGGGCTGTGGTGCGCAAATGAGCGCAGCGAGGTGTTACGGGGGCTCTACACGATGCGGGGAGCGCGTTGGGCGCATGCCCGGGACCAAATGGTCACCGGAGCATCGCCGGCGACGAGCGCGGGCGGTGGCGCGTGCGGGTGAGCATGGTGCAGTCGCTACGGTGCACGAGAAGGTAAACGGAGGGGATGGGGAGATGGATGAGCTCATGGGGGTCACGTCGAGGCAGTCGGCGAGGTCGGGGGCGAGCTGATGCGGCAGGGACGGCGAAGGGGATCTCCGGTGGCCGGAGTTGGAGAAGACGGGGTCGGGGCGATTCTAGAGCGGGCGAGCGCTCGGGGCTCGGCCTGCTCGACATAGTCGACGACGGTGGAGCTCGTGGACACGACGGCGCGGCGCGAGGATGACGGAGGGCGCGGCTACGGCGACGGTGCGGCAGCAGGGGCGTCGGCCATGGTGGGAGAGGGCGAGGGAGAGGCGTTGGGGGTGAATGGAGGGGTTTGTGGGGTCGGGGCGACGACGTGGAGGTCGTCGAGACGTCCAGGGGCGCGGGAGGCAAGTAGGTGGCGCCGTGGCGTGCTCAGGCGCGCCGGCGCTCACCTCTCTGTCTGCCTGCCTGGCGAGAGGAAGCAGCTGACTGGCCATAGGCCAGCACAGTGCTGGGCCGCCGGGTGGGCCGGCTGGGGGTTTAGCCAGGTTAGTCCCTTTCTCTCTCTATTTTTTTTTCTGTTTTCTATTTATTCTGTTTTGTGTTTTGAAATAGTAAAAATACTATTTCATTTAGAAAAACCCTGAAAATAATCAGAGGCACCTTTGAAAATATTCTCAACAGCCTAAAATTACTTTCAGGATTATTTGGGCATTTAAAAATATTTATAGGATTTAAATTGCCCAAATGCAATTAGTAATGAGTTAATCCAATGACCTTATGATGTCCTAGAAAAATGTGCACCATTTTTGTCAAAGGTTTTAACCCAAAAAAAAGGGTGGACTTTTTTAGAAGGGCATTTCAGGTTCATTGAAAAAGTTTTTAGTAAACCCTAGTTGTTCCAACGGGGGGCTGGGGGTTCTGTCATCCCCATTTCAGTTTTCTGGGAAATTAAACATGATGCAACACTCTAATGCATGAACTAGCTAGGGTGTGACAACTCACCCCCACTCAAAAGAATCTCGTCCCGAGATTTAGGATCCGTTGGGAAGAAGGTGGGGTACTCGAGTCGAAGGCGATCCTCCCTTTCCCAAGTGGCTTCTTTTTCGGAATGGTGTGACCATTGAACCTTGAGAAACTTGATGTTATGGTGTCGAGTGGTACGCTCGGCTTGATCAAGGAAACGAACGGGATATTCCCGATAAGTGAGACTATCTTGTAGATCAAGCGTTTCATGGTACACTCCACGGATAGGATCCGCGAAGCAACGCCTGAGTTGAGAAACATGGAAGACATCGTGAACTCTAGAAAGATGCGGAGGTAGTTCCAATTGGTAGGCAACTTCTCCTCATTTGGAAAGAATGCGAAAGGGTCCAATGTAACGAGGAGCCAATTTGCCTTTGATACCGAAGCGATGGGTTTCCTTTAACGGAGTAACCTGAAGGTAAGCCTTCTTGCCGACTTCATAAGTCATGAGCTTATGTTTACGATCATATTGGCTCTTTTGACGAGATTGGGCTGTTTTCAATTTCTCACAAATAACGCGAACCTGCTCTTCTGCTTCCTGAATCATATCCGGGCCAAAGAGTTGTCTTTCCCCGGTTTCTGACCAGTTAAGAGGCGTTCGACATTTTCGTCCATAGAGAACTTCGAAAGGAGCTTTGCCCAAGCTAGCTTGATAACTATTGTTATAAGCCAACTCCGCGAATGGAAGTCATTTCTCCCAATCCATTCCGAATGAGATGACAGAAGCTCAGAGCATATCTTCCAGAATTTGATTTACTCGCTCTACTTGACCACTTGATTGGGGGTGAAACGCGGTGCTAAAAGAGAGACGAGTTCCCATAGCATTTTGGAAACTTTCCCAAAATCGAGAGGTGAAGAGACTTCCACGGTCTGAGTTAATTTCCAATGGGACACCATGAAGAGACACTATTCGGGAGATGTATAAGTCGGCTAGCTGGCTAGCGGTGATACTCTCACGAACAGGTAGGAAATGGGCTACTTTGGAAAGACGATTGATCACGACGAAGATATCATTATTCCCTCTCTTGGTCCTGGGAAACCCAGGAATGAAATCCATACTGATTTTATCCCATTTCCACTGAGGAATAGCCAAAGGTTGAAGGGTGCCAGCAGGCCGTTGATGCTCTGCTTTAACACGACGACAGACATCACAACTAGCAATGTATTGAGGAATTTCTCTCTTCATCCCAGTCCACCAAAACCTCTGGCGTAGGTCTTGATACATTTTAGTACTACCGGGATGAATGGTGAGAGGGGAATCATGAGCTTCCTTTAGAATCAACTGGCGTAGATGTTGTTTCTTGGGAACCACCAAGCGGTTCTCAAAGAAGACAACACCTCGCTCATCCATGGAAAAACATTTAGCAACTCCGCTAGCGATGTTTTCCTTAATCCGGGATATGCCCTTATCACACTTCTGGGCAGCTATGATTTGATCCGTAAGGTTAGGCTTCGCCACCAGGGTGGATAGGAATCCTCGAGGAACAATGTAAAGGTTAAGCTTATGAAATTCCTCATGGAGAAGTGGTTGACTTTGTTGTAACATCAGGTTGTTACAATAAGATTTACGACTTAGTGCATCAACCATGACATTGGCTTTGCCCGGGGTGTAAGTTATTCCTAAGTCGTAATCCGAGATCAACTCGACCCAACGTCTTTGCCTGAGATTCAAATCCGGTTGGGTGAAGATATTTCAAACTTTGGTGATCGGTGATGATCTCGCAACGATTACGGAGAAGGTAATGTCGCCATGTTTTAAGTGCATGGACTACAACTGCAAGCTCTAGATCATGTGTGGGATAGTTTACCTCATGGGGGTGTAATCGCCGTGAAGCATAGGCAATTACCTAATGATCTTGCATGAGTATGCAACCTAGTCCTTGTCGCGAGGCGTCGCAATAGATAATAAAGTCCTTGGAGAAATTTGGTGGTACCAGTACGGGAGCAGATGTCAGGCGTCTTTTCAGTTCCTGAAAGCTGAACTCGCACTGTGGGGTCCACTCAAACTTTTTATCTTTCTTGAGGAGTTCAGTTAGAGGTTTAGCAACCTTGGAGAAATTCTCGATGAAGCGGCGACAATAGCTCGCTAAGCCAAGGAAGCTCCGAACTTGCTTGACCGTTTCAGGTGGATTCCAATCAAGGACGGCTTGAACTCGCTCAGGATTGATAACAATACCCTTACCAGAGATTACATGGCCTAGATAGGTCACTTCTGGCAACCAAAATTCACACTTGGAGAATTTGGCATAAAGGCGATGCTCTCGAAGTTTCGTCAATACCAGCCTTAGATGTTCGGCATGTTCCTCCTCATTCTTGGAGTAGATGAGTATATCATCGAGGTATGCCATGACGAATTTATCCAAATACTCCATGAAGACCGAGTTCATTAACCGAGAGAAAGTGGCTGGGGCATTGGTTAAACCGAAGGACATGACGGTGTACTCGTATTGCCCATAGCGAGTAACAAAGGCCGTTTTGGGAATGTCCCCGCTTCTAATTTTGATTTGATGGTAGCCCAACCTCAAATCCATCTTGGAAAAGACTGAGGATCCAGCGAGTTGATCATACAGATCGTTGATCCTGGGGAGCGGATACTTGTTCTTGATAGTGACCAAGTTGACAGGTCAGTAATCTACGACCATCCGATCCTTTCCATCTTTTTTCTTGACGAAGAGGACGGGGCAAGCCCAAGGAGAGGAACTAGGATGGATTTAACCCTTTTTCAAGGACTCATCGAGTTGGTTCTTAAGCTCGGCTAGTTCTAAGGGTGCCATCTTGTAGGGTCTTCTAGAAATTGGGACGGTTCCTGGAACAAGGTCTATCACAAACTCGACATCCCTGTCAGGTGGAACACCTGGCAGTTCTTCTGGAAAGACATCCGGAAAATCTTGGACTACCGGAATATCTTCAAGGTCTGGAAGGGGGTTGGCATTTAGGGAGTAAAGCTGGCGCTTGGCCACTCAAGTTAAGACATTGACTGTCTTGCCCGATGGGTGAGTAAGTTGAACGGTTCTAGTGGCACAATCAATCTTAGCATAATGTGCTGACATCTAGTCCATACCCAAGATGATGTTTATGTCCGAGGACTTTAGAGCTATTAAAGATGCAAGGAATACAAGTCTATCGACAAGAATTTCATTCCCATGGTTTACTCTAGAAGTTTGCCATTTGGAACCCGGAGTTTGAATTACCATGGAAGTGGGCATGTCACAGAATGTCGTGTTATGCAATCGAGCATAGTTCTCAGATATGAATGAATGAGATGCTCCAGTATCGAAAAGAACAGATGCCGGATGGTAATTAACAAGGAGCGTACCAAGGACGACGTTAGGATCATCATGAGCCTCCTCAGCTGAGACATAGTTGACGTGGCCACGTGCAGTGGTGGCTGGCTTGGCGTAGAAGGTCTTTCCCGCTGGCTTACCACGGCCAACGGACTTTCCAGACTGGTTGGGGTTGTTGTTCTGGGGGCACTCCCGACTGTAGTGACCCGGCTCTCCACACTTGAAACATGTCACAACATTGGGGCGTGGAGCAGCATTAGCAGCATGGCCACCATAGGTCTTAGGCGGTGCAAACTACTGGTTGGGGCGAGGCGCCTCAAAGGAAGGCCTCGGAATGAACCTGGGTGGCAGCGCTGTGCTTGGAATCCACACCCGGCGCTTCTGAGATCCAGAGCCGGATGAAGAACCAAAATCATGAGAGTGCTTGCGTGAAGCGTCATAGTCAGACTAGCCTGTCTCAGCACTGATGGCTTTATTGACCAACTTCTGGAAAGAGGTGCACTCATGCAGAGGAAGATCGCGGCGAAGCTCGGGGCTAAGTCCCTTGCGGAACCTTGCCTGCTTCTTAGCATCGGTGGATACCTCTTCAGGAGCATAACGTGCCAGATTCCCAAATCCACGACTATATGCATCCACAGTCAATCTGCCTTGGGTAAAATTGCAGAACTCTTCCCTCTTACGATCTATGAGACCTTCCGGGATGTGATGCTCACGAAAAGCCTCACTAAATTCAGCCCAAGTAGTGATTTGGCCGACCGGGCGCATAGCCTCAAAGTTTTCCCACCAAAGGCTAGCAGGGCCTTCGAGATGATAGGCAGCATAGGTAACCTTATCAGCTTCAGCCACGTTGGCAGAACGTAGCTTGTGGGTGATGCTGCGAAGCCAGTCATCCGCGTCGAGGGGCTCGACGGAATGATTAAACTTTGGTGGGTACAACTTGATAAAGTCATTGATTGACACCAAGTCGTTTCGCTGATGGCGTGCAGTGTTCTGCTCAATCCGCTCCAGCAAGCGGTTAGTCTCATGCTTGTTTCTTTCTGCCTCCAGCATAACTTCAGCCAGAGAAGGCGGGTGAGGCAGATTCTCACCCCTAGCTGCACTGGCTTCCCCCTGCTCTGGGGCAGCAGGGTTGCTGCGGGTGTTGACCATCCTAGGAAAAACAAGACAACGGTTTAGACAAGGAAGGCACAAACTTGGCAAGGAAGTGTAGAATGTAATGGATAACATGGAATGCTGAGATGTTCATTGCACGACATGGTAATATAGAAACTGCCATATATATACCATTGGTCATACACACCGTACATAGTTTAGTACAAGCCCAAGATAGAGTACAACTACAATGAAAGATATTACATCTCATCGGAGGCATTCCAAGGTCCTATACATTATTTTTCTACACCTACGGAGCGTGATACACACTAAGTCATATCTCACGGTCACGCAGGACTGTGGAGAATACAACTATTTATAGTACTAGTGAAACTACTACTAGCTCAGACGGCTCTGTAGTAATCCTCATAAAAGTCACCACCAAAGCCTGGAAGTGGAACATGATCATCTGGGAACAGACGGTCCCGCAGAGCCTGTGGACCATAGGGACTCGAATGTGGCCTTGGTCCCACAGGCGGTGGCAGACGGGGACCACGAGGAGGGGTGATGCCTCCCACATCACGCCACTCCATACAATCTGGCAATCCAGACCGCACAGGGTACAGGTCCCTCAGGTCCATGTATCCTGCCTGCACCGCAGGTGCAAACCGAGTCAAAGTGGCCCAGTGATCAGCACGAGAGTTGAAAAGCTCCATACACAAGGCCCGATTTTCGTGGTCCTTATCCTCGAGCATCTCGGTAGTGGTGTGGAGTAGTGACTCCTCATGTGTAGAGTCATAGTACAAAGCCTGATAGTACCCCTGTGCTCCAGGGAGTGAGGCTGGCATGTAGCGGAAATCAGTGTTCTGAAACAAGGCAGTCCTGGCTCGAATGATAGTCATCATTGAGTAAGCTGCATCCTGCACAGACATCTCAATAGTGACCCCAAGTCCATAGGAGCAGTGAAGGGGTTCAGTGGCTCCAGGATAAGAGGGATATATCCTGACGGTACAAAGGTACTGGCTCTGGTTGAAGTCTCGGAACTGCTCCTCGACGGTATATTCCGGATACCACCGATAGCCTGTCTCGACCATCACTCGAACCAACATAGCCGTGTGACCGGGTACATCGAGGCACCGGGTCAGACGAACCACTTGGTTCTGGGAACGGGTGGCCATCTGAAAGCACAGAATAATGCAAAGGCATTAGAATTTCCTAGGCAAAATCGGACAGCATAACGGCTGTAAATGCTTAGAAAAAGATTTGAGACATTCACAACAGTTTGCAAAACCACTCAACAACATCATATCAAGGTTCTGGTTCAACTGACAACACACTAAAAGTAGTAGAAACTGTACTGAGGCTTGTAACAACAATCCTATAAGCTACTACGGATTAGTAACATGTGAACCTGATAGAAAGAAGAGAGCCTAGTCCTTAACCCACGTTGAATGAGAAGAGAATGACTCAGATCAGAGGGTATAAGGTAAAGGAGTAAAAGAGCCTTACGTTCCCTGCCACAACCAATTCCCCTAATATAACTAAAGCATTTCTAGACTCGACATCGACCAGTTTGGCTCAGCGAACCTACAGGCAGTCCGGCTCTAATGCCAACGCTGTCAGGACCCCGATTCCAAGTCACATCGATCTAGCCGGTAACACCTCATATCACTTTGCGGCCTCACACACGGTATTCCCACGGGTGTTGATACGTCTCCAACGTATCTATAATTTTTGATTGCTCCATGCTATATTATCTACTGTTTTGGACTATACTGGGCTTTCTTTTCCACTTTTATATTATTTTTGGGACTAACCTATTAACCGGAGGCCCAGCCTAGAATTGCTGTTTTTTTGCCTATTTTAGTGTTTCGGATAAACGGAATATCAAACGGAGTCCAAACGGAATAAAATCTTCGGGAACGTGATTTTCTCACCGAACGTGATCCAGGAGACATGGACCCTACTCCAAGGAACAAAAGAGGCGGTCACGAGGGTGCGGGCGCCCCCCCTAGGGTGCGCCCCCTGCCTCATGGGCCCCTCATTGCTCCTCCGGCGTACTTCTTCCTCCTATATACACACGTACCCCCAAACGATCAGAACAGGAACCAAAAACCTAATTCCACCGCCGCAACTTTCTGTATCCACGAGATCCCATCTTGGGGCCTGTTCCGGAGCTCCGCCGGAAGAGGGCCGTCATCACAGAGGGCTTCTACATCATCCTAGCCCCCCCGATGAAGTGTGAGTAGTTTACCTCAGACCTTCGGGTCCATAGTTAGTAGCTAGATGGCTTCTTCTCTCTCTTTGAATCTCAATACAAAGTTCTCCCCCTCTCTTGTGGAGATCTATTCGATGTAATCTTCTTTTTGTGGTGTGTTTGTTGAGACTAATGAATTGTGGGTTTATGATCAAGTCTATCTATGAATAATATTTGAATCTTCTCTGAATTCTTTTATGTATGATTGGTTAACTTTGCAAGTCTCTTCGAATTATCCGTTTGGTTTGGCCAACTAGATTGGTAGTTCTTGCCATGGGAGAAGTGCTTAGCTTTGGGTTCGATCTTGCGGTGTCCTTACCCAGTGACAGAAGGGGCAGCAAGGCGCGTATTGTATCATTGCCATCGAGGATAACAAGATGGGGTTTATTTCATATTGCATGAATTTATCTCTCTACATCATGTCATCTTGCTTAAGGCGTTACTCTGTTTTTAACTTAATACTCTAGATGCATGCTGGATAGCGGTCGATGAGTGGAGTAATAGTAGTAGAAGCAGAATCGTTTCGATCTACTTGTCACGGACGTGATGCCTATATACATGATCATGCCTAGATATTCTCATAACTATGCTCAATTCTGTCAATTGCTCAACAGTAATTTGTTCACCCACCATAGAATACTTATGCTCTTGAGAGAAGCCACTACTTAAACCTATGGCCCCCGGGTCTATTCTCATCATATCAATCTCCATCACTTTAATCTTGCTTTGCTTTTTTACTTGCCTTCACTTTTTACTTTGCATCTTTATACCAAAAATACCAAAAATATTATATCTATCAGATCTCACTCTCGTAAGTGACCGTGAAGGGCTTGACAACCCCTAATCGCGTTGGTTGCGAGTAGCTATCGCTTTGTGCAGGTACGAGGGACTTGAGCGTGGGCTCCTACTGGATTGATACCTTGGTTCTCAAAAACTGAGGGAAATACTTACGCTACTCTGCTGCATCATCCCTTCCTCTTCGGGGAAAACCAACGCAAGCTCAAGATGTAGCAAGAAGGATTTCTGGCGCCGTTGCCGGGGAGTCTACGCAAAAAGTCAACATACCAAGTACCCATCACAATCCCTATCTCTCGCATTACATTATTTTCCATTTGCCTCTCGTTTTCCTCTCCCCCCAATTCACCCTTGCCGTTTTATTCGCCCTCTTGATAACCCACAAGTATAGGGGATCGCAACAGTTTTCGAGGGTAGAGTATTCAACCCAAATTTGTTGATTCGACACAAGGGGAGCCAAAGAATATTCTCTAGTATTAGCAGCTGAGTTGTCAATTCAACCACACCTGGCAACTTAGTATCTGCAGCAAAGTGTTTAGTAGCAAAGTAATGTGATAGTGGTGATAACGGTAACAAAGTAAAGACAGCAAAAGTAATGTTTTTGGTATTTTTGTAGTGATTGTAACAGTTGCAACGGAAAAGTAAATAAGCGTAAACCAGTATATCAAAAACTCATAGGCACCGGATCAATGATGGATAATTATGCCAGATGTGGTTCATCATGTAACAGTCATAACATAGGGTGACACAGAACTAGCTCCAGTTCATCAATATAGGCATGTATTCCGTAAATAGTCATACGTGCTTATGGAAAAGAACTTGCATGACATCTTTTGTCCTACCGTCCCGTGGCAGCGGGGTCCTATTGGAAACTAAGGTATATTAAGGCCTCCTTTTAATAGAGAACCGGAACAAAGCATTAACACATAGTGAATACATGAACTCCTCAAACTATGGTCATCACCGGGAGTGGTCCCGATTATTGTCACTTCGGGGTTGCCGGATCATAACACATAGTAGGTGACTATAGACTTGCAAGATAGGATCTAGAACTCACATATATTCATGAAAACATAATAGGTTCAGATCTGAAATCATGGCACTCGGGCCCTAGTGAAAAGCATTAAGCATAGCAAAGTCATAGCAACATCAATTTCAGAACATAGTGGATACTAGGGATCAAACCCTAACAAAACTAACTCGATTACATGATAAATCTCATCCAACCCATCACCGTCCAGCAAGCCTACGATGCAATTACTCACGCACGGCGGTGAGCATCATGAAATTGGTGATGGAGGATGGTTGATGATGACGACGGCGACGAATCCCCCTCCCGAGAGAGATTAGGGCTTGGCGGCGGCTCCGTATCGTAAAATGCGATGAAACTTTCTCTCTGATTTTTTCTCCTTGAAAGCCAATATATGGAGTTGGAGTTGGCGTCGGAGGGCCACCAGGGGGCCCATGAGGTAGGGGGGCGCGCCCCCCACCCTCGTGGACAGGGTGTGGGCCCCCTGGTCTTCATCTTTGGCGAGGATTTTTTATTATTTATTCTAAGATATTCCGTGGGGTTTCAGGTCATTCCGAGAAATTTTGTTTTCTGCACATAAAACAACACCATGGCAATTCTGCTGAAAACAACGTCAGTCCGGGTTAGTTCCATTCAAATCATACAAGTTAGAGTCCAAAACAAGGGCAAAAGTGTTTGGAAAAGTAGATACGACGGAGACGTATCAACTCCCCCAAGCTTAAACCCTTGCTTGTCCTCAAGCAATTCAGTTGACAAACTGAAAGAGAAAAAGAAAAACTTTTACAAACTCTGTTTTCTCTTGTTGTTGTAAACATGAAAAGCCAGCATTCAAGTTTCAGTAATTATTATGAACTAACCATACTCACAATAACACGTAGGTCTCACAATTACTCATATCAATAGCATAATCAGCTAGCGAGCCATAGTAATAAAACTCGGATGACGACACTTTCTCGAAATAATCATAACATGATATAACAAAATGGTATCTCGCTAGCCCTTTTTGAGACCGCAAAACATAAATGCAGAGCACCTTTAAAGATCAAGGACTGACTAAACATTGTAATTCATGGTAAAAGAGATCCAGTCAAGTCATACCCAATATAAACCAATCATAATGAATGCAAACGACAGTGTGCTCTCCAGCGGGTGCTTTTTAATAAGAAGGGTGATGACTCAACATAAAAGTAAATAGATAGGCCCTTCGCAGAGGGAAGCAGGGATTTGTAGAGGTGCCAGAGCTCGATTTTTGAAATAGAGATAAATAATATTTTGAGCGGCATACTTTCACTGTCAACGTAACAACTATGAGATGGCTATATCTTCCATACTACATGCATTATAGGCAGTTCCCAAACAGAATGGTAAAGGTTTATACTCCCCCTCCTCCACAAGCATCAATCCATGGCTTGCTCGAAACAACGAGTGCCTCCAACATTCAACGGGTCCCAGGGGGAGTTTTGTTTAATTATTTTGATTTGCTTTGATCTTTTTGGATCATGGGACTGGGCATCCCGGTTACCGGCCCTTTCTCGTGAATGAGGAGCGGAGTCCACTCCTCTTGAGACTAACCCACCTTGCATGGAAGATATAGGCAGCCATTGTTGCACATGAGCTGCTCGAGCATACAAAACAGAATTTCATTGGAAGGTTTGGAGTTTGGCACATACAAATTTACTTGGAACGGCAGGTAGATACCGCATATAGGAAGGTATAGTGGACTCATATGGAACAACTTTGGGGTTTAAGGTGTTTGGATGCACAAGCAGTATTCCCGCTTAGTACAGGTGAAGGCTAGCAAAAGACTGGGAAGCGACCAACTGAGAGAGCGACAACAGTCGTAAACATGCATTAAAATTAATTCACACCGAATATAAGCATGAGTAGGATATAATCCACCATGAACATAAATATCATGAAGGCTATGTTGATTTGATTCAACTACATGCGTGAACATGTGCCAAGTCGAGTCACTCAATTCATTTAAAGGAGGATACCATCCTATCATACCACATCATAATCATCTCAATAGCATGTTGGCACGCAAGGTTAACCATTATAACTCATAGCTAATCAAGCATGGCACAAGCAACTATAATCTCTAAATGTCATTGCAAATATGTTTACTTCATAATAGCTGAATAAGGAACGATGAATCATCATATTTACAAAAACAAGAGAGGTCGAGTTCATACCAGCTTTTCTCATCCCAATGAGTCCATCATATATCATCATTATTGCCTTTTACTTGCACGACCGAACGGTGTGTATAATAATAAGAGTGCACGTGCATTGGACTAAGCTGGAATCTGCAAGCATTCAACTCAAGAGAGAAGACAAGTAATATGGGCTCTACGTTAAATAAACAATCATACATATAAGAGACACTAAGCATTTTCAATATAGTCTTCTCGACCCCCAAAGAAAGGAAAAGAAAAGTAAAAACTATTTACACGGGAAAGCTCCCAACAAGCAAAAGAAGGACAGGAATATTTTTGGGTTTTCTTTTTAATTCTACTACAAGCATGGAAAGTAGACTAACACTATTTTTTTTGTTTTTTTTCTTAAGGTTTATCAAACACACAAGAAGAAAGCTAGAAAAATAAATTTAAACTAACATGGATATTACAATGAAAGAGTATGAGCATCGACATCTAGCAATGAGTGTGAACATGAATGTAATGTCGGTGGGAAATACATACTCCCCAAGCTTAGGCTTTTGGCCTAAGTTGGTCTATTGCCAGGGATAACCTGGCTGATATCCGTAGGTGAAGCTGGGGTCGTACTGCAATGAAGAATAGTTGGGATCATAATGTGATGAAGAGGACTCTGACTACCACTGGCTGGCAACCACCTCAGGATCCCAAGAATAAACAGGCATTCGTGGAGGCTTCGGTTCCGAGGCTGGTGCAGGATTCCGATAGTAATAGTCTCAGGGTGATGTTTATTAAAGTACAATTTATATTTAAGCTCCCTTTCGCGATTCTTAACAAGAAAATCATGCGCTACCATACTCTTATAATCTAAATAAGCACGGGGCAGCGCTGTTTCTTCTTTCTCCTCATGCCTAATAGGTATTTCAAAATGTTCAGCTAGGCGTGAAGCATAAATGCCTCCAAAGATGGGGCCCTTAGTACGGTTCAAACTCAACTGTCTAGCAACAATTCCACCCATACTAACAGAGTTATTGCGGTATAAACCATGGAGCAAAATAATAATATCAGGAATACTAAGGTTCCCACAGTGATAGTGTCAATATAAGCTTCCACTTCATTACGGTGTGGTTCATCTAAAGAACCCTTGAAAGGTATTTTGCAAACCTCGCAAAATGCAGCTAATGTCATCTCCCTAGCAACATCATATAAATGGAACTCTACTGTTGGAGGTGATTTCTTAGGGAAAAAGTAGAAGTTCTGCACAAAAGTATTTGTGAGTAAGAGATACTGATGACGTTGGTCGCGGAGGAAGTTGGTGAGGCCGGCGTTCTCAATCAATAGATAGAAATCTTCATAAATCCCGGCACTCCTCAAGAAGTCATCGGAAGACCATTCACACGGCCGGACCTCCGCGATACGAGGCAGATTAAATTTGGGCTTCTGTTCTTCTTCCTTTTGTTTCTCCTTAGAACTTCGGCTCGACGAGTCCCTTAAAAGTCTCTTCATTATTTCTGAAACAATCTGAAATTAAGTAACTTCAAACAAAGTGAACCAACTTCAATAAGATTGATAGCAACTACTCATACAAGTGCCTAGAGCATATATCAAGCATTAGAACTACTTGGAACCATATATATTTGACATGCAAGCTCAAGAACATGGTCACCTATGCAACACAAATTTGCAATGAATAAAGCACTAGAACAAAAACTAATTGGACCAATGGAGGAGTCACATACCAAGGAACAATCTTCCCAAGCAGTTTTGCGAGAGGTGCTTTGAGCAAGGAGATCGAAAATCATAGCAAAAGTTGCTGGAACACGAGCTTGAGTTGGTTTTTCGGGTTTGTGCGAGACAGAGGAAGAAGATGGGTGCAGGAATAAGTGGAGGAGGGCCACAGTGGGCCCACGAGGTAGGGGGGCGCGCCCAGGGGGGTAGGGCACGCCCTCCACCCTCGTGACCAGGTGGCAGCTCCCCCCGCGGTAATTTTTGCACTAAAAATCCTTAAATATTCCCGAAAAAATCATATTAAATTGGCATGGCATTCTGAGGACTTTTATTTTCGGGATATTTTTATATTGCACAGTAAGTCAGGAAATAGACAGAAAAATACTATTTTACTTTATTTCTACTAGTTGAGTGCCCGTGCGTTGCCACGGGACAACAAACTTATGTCCCATTCACCATCCTCATTGATCTCCACGGCCGACTCAACCTTGCTAGTTGTCTCACCATCATCGTTGAATGCACAATCAGCCCTGCTCTCCCTCATCATCAGTTCAAGAGAGGGTCGTCGCCCTCCCGTACCCTAACAACCTCTCTGCTTAGAGCACCATTTCCATAAAATATTGGCTTATGTTTTCTTTTCCATACGATATACTTGTCACCGTTTCTCCCATCTAGCTATGTTTCTGAATTATCCACGGGGTAAATGTATGTACATCTAGCTATGTTTCCATACAACAATTTATCAAAGTTTTCCCGTTTCTCCCATCTAGCTATGTTTCTCAATCTACACTCCATCCCCTGGAGAAATAAGGTTGACATTTTCCACCCTCAATTCGTTCATGGAATTTCCATTTGGCTTTGTGGCTCATTTGAAAAAATCTTTGTATTAAGATAATCATGTTAGTACAAAAGTGGGGTGCCCTTTGGTAACCAATCAATGATACACTTAGGAAATTAACACTGAACCTGAACTTTTGTCTACTAACCAGATGATCCATGCTAACTACTGACATGTAGTCCATATAATAGTATTCATTGTGAATGCTTGTCTATGCCCAAAAGAAGAAAAATATAAGAATCTCTACAATACTGGAATAATTTTTGAAGTAGTCTTCTCGCTTAGGGTGAAAGTAAGCAGAGGCGACAGAATAAGATACCTGATAACGTCGATTAGGAACCCTACGACCAGACAAGATTGATCAATAATTTACACAATTGATGCTTGTTCTAGTCATTACCCTGTACTTGGCAGAAGTGCAATTACTACCATAGATTGCTAGCTAATAACCAACCAACCTGTAATAATTGTAATAACCACACTTTGCATATATATGTACGCTGATAGAAATGTGATATTTGAAAAGAGAAAAAAATAGAACATGAAAGGGGCTATTGCTTCAGTTCTTACATTAGGACTGCACACAAAAAATCCATGCAATCGTTAGTGCGTACAAATATTAACAAAAAAATGCATGTTTCTGTTAACAACAACAATACCATGAGTTTTGCTACTCTTCTCTGCCGTAAAATGGTGGTCTGGAACTAAAAAGGATCTAACTCACATGTTGATTGGTTTTCCCCAGCCCCCTGCTTTTTTAGACACACGTACCGCTGTTGGCATAGATGCCCCTTGAGTGCAAGTGCAATGGAGCAAGTTTACCATGCATTTTCTGCTCCTCTCCACCATCTCCACCGTGGTCATCAACCTCTCATCAGCACTGCATCAGCCTGCGTGAAAGCCAAAACATGATTGCAATTCAGTTAGGTAATTTCAACATTATTCCATCAAATTCAGGGTTAAGGTGCACAACCTAAATAAGAAACTTAAAGTGCTCTTTAATGGTCCACAGTAAAGGTAAAATAGGAAACTGATTCTACTCTTCTATATGTAACTCCTCTATTTTGCAATTATCATAACCGAAACAATATTCAGAGTCATTGTTCCCTGCATATCTTCTAGCATTCACCATAAGCCATAAATAAACTTGTTTATTTTGATAGTATACAATACAAAACATAACTAAAATAGAATCATCTTTTAGAAATTAGGACCTGATAGCAAGTCAACAGAGGATTGAACAATGAAAATAAATCAAAGAGTGGTGTTGTGATAATGATTTGATTTGGTCGAGTTGCCTATGAAACGTGTCTGTCAGCATCAATCAACTGAATCTAGATATATGACAAACATACAGTGGGATTGGTGAAGAATTGCCTATGAATTCAGTCAATATCATGCAACAGAGATGTCAGCGAAGGGAGACGTAGTCTCATATGGGCAGCACAACGGTGCTGACGTTCTCCACCATGGCCTCAGCATGGACCATGTTGGCCGTAGTACCTTTATTACGGTTCGCATGGGGAAAAATGAACAAAACAATCAATTACACAAATAAGATGAGCCACGAGTGTACCAGTCATCTTCTCTTGATTGCGGATTAGCGTCCGCCTGCATAAGCTCTGTTGCTTTGACTTCTCAGCCTTGTGGGTGTCCATCATACTGCACGTGAGAGGGGATTGGGGTCACGGTGACAGCTTCAATTTGGTACCTTGTTGTAGCAGGAGAGCAGAGAAGGTTGGTAGCTCGTGCTTTGTCGCTGCCAATTTGGTCCTGCCAATTGCAACATGAGTGTACCACAGAGAAACACAAACCAGAGAGAAACTATAATCAGTTTCAGTTAGTCGATGAACCAATCAGCAGCTAGATCCCCCAAAATCCATCCCCATACCACGCCCTCACATCATCCATGGCGGACTGCCGCCGCCTCATCTAGCTCGTTCGCACCATGGAGCACCGCCACGATGTCTTCGTGGGTGCTCGCGCTCCCGCCCCACACGTGACCCCTTTGGCGACCGCTCCCGGCCAGTGGCTCCTTGGAACCCTCCCCGTGGTTCCGCTCCCGCCCGCGCCGTGCGACATCATCCTCATCACGCCGAGGCTCTTCACCAGCCTCTGCAACCACTACCCCAACGGAGGAGCCTTAATTGTTCACGATGGGCGCCGACGGCATGATGGCTCTCAAGATCGCAGCAGGGGGCGGGATAGGGGCACACCATCCCCAGGGCCAGTACTCTAGCGCCGATGTACTGACGCTCTCCTTCTGCGCCACCGCCAAGCTCACCGATGGTTGGACGTGATCTAGAGTGGTACAGATAAGAGGGAGGAGTAGAGAATTTCTTCATGGGACTGGATCCCAGCGCCGACGGCGTGAACCGCGACCGCGGGGTGGACGAGGAGGCGACAGCAGGAGACATTTTTTCTCAGGAGCCGGGAGAGAGACGGGATCGGGAGCCATGGGATGCGAGAGGCGAGGAGGCTGCGTGGGCGTGGGATCATGCGTTCGTGGGTTGTGGTTTTTTTGCCCTTTTTCGGGCGGGGATGGAAGAAGCGGTGGAAGGACTTTCGATAGCTATCGATGGAAGGGGGGTCGAACCACGGGAGGAGGTCGAACCATCACGACGTTCGATCCCCCATTAATAGTAGAGACTAAAGAACAGAAAATATAAAGAGGGTACAGAAGGTTGTGCTTCTAGTTTCATCCATCTCATGCTCATCAAAAAGAATCCACTAACAAGGTTGATCAAGTCTTGTTAACAAACTCATTCTGATAATCATGGAACCGGAGAAATTTCGAATAACACTATGTTACCTCAACGGGGATATGGACATCTCCAACAATAAGTATATCATATTTCTTTTTGACAGTAGGAAGAGGAAATTCAAAACCTCCAAATATAATCGATGGAAGTTTTCCAATACAGTTGACACTATAAACTTGAGGTTGTTTCCTCGGAAAGTGCACCGTATGCTCATTACCATTAACATGAAAAGTGACATTGTCTTTGTTGCAATCAATAACAGCCCCTGCAGTATTAAGGAAAGGTCTTCCAAGAATAATAGACATACTATCATCCTCGGGAATATCAAGAATAACAAAGTTCGTTAAAATAGTAACGTTTGCAACCACAACAGGTACATCCTCACAAATACCGACAGGTATAGCAGTTGATTTATCAACCATTTGCAAAGATATTTCAGTAGGTGTCAACTTATTCAAGTCAAGTCTACGATATAAAGAGAGAGGCATAACACTAACACCGGCTCCAAGATCACATAAAGCAGTTTTAACATAATTTATTTTAATGGAGCATGGTATAGTAGGTACTCCTGGATCTCCAAGTTTCTTTGGTATTCCACCCTTAAAAGTGTAATTAGCAAGCATGGTGGAAATTTCAGCCTCCGGTATCTTTCTTTTATTAGTAATGATATCCTTCATATACTTAGCATAAGGATTTGTTTTGAGCACATCAGTCAATCGCATACGCAAAAAGATAGGTCTAATCATTTCAGCAAAGCGCTCAAAATCCTCATCATCCTTTTTCTTGGATGGTTTCGGAGGAAAAGGCATGGGTTTCTGAACCCATGGTTCTCTTTCTTTACCATGTTTCCTAGCAACGATGTCTCTTTTATCATAACGTTGATTCTTTGATTGTGGGTTATCAAGATCAATAGCATGTTCAACTTCTACATCATTATCATTACTAGGTTGAGCATCATCATGAACATCATCATTAACATTTTCACTAGGTTCATGTTCATTACCAGATTGTGTTTCAGCATCAGACATAGAGATATCATTTGGATTATCAGGTGGTTCAGCAATAGGTTCACTAGAAGTTTGCACAGTTCTATCATTTTTCTTTTTCTTCCTTTTAGAAGAACTAGGTGCATCAATATTATTTCTTTGAGAATCTTGCTCGATTCTCTTAGGGTGGCCTTCAGGATACAAAGGTTCCTGAGTCATTCTACCAGTTCTAGTAGCCACTCTAACAGCATAATCATTTTTCTTACTATTCATTTCATCAAGCATTTCTTTCTGAGCTTTAAGTACTTGTTCTACTTGAGTGGTAACCATAGAAGCATGTTTGCTAACAAGTTTAAGTTCACCTCTAATATTATCCATATAATCACTCAAGCGTTTAATCATAAAGGTATTATGCTTTAATTGTCTACCAAAATAAGCATTAAAGTCATCTTGCTTAAACATAAAGTCATCAAACTCATCCAAGCACTGACTAGCAATTTTAGTAGGAGGGACTTCAACTTTATCATATCTATAGAGAGAATTTACCTTTACTACCTGTGTCGGGATATCGGGAGGTTCTTCAGTAAATAATTAACTGAGATCATATACTTCTTCAACAGGAGGTAAATTCTTAACATCTTCAGCTTTAATACCTTTTTCTTTCATAGATTTCTTTGCCTCTTGCATATCTTCGGGACTGAGAAATAGAACACCTCTCTTCTTCGGAGTTGGTTTAGGAATAGGCTCAGTAATTGGCTCAGGAGCTGGCTCAGGAGTTGGCTCGGGAGGTGGCTCAGGAGGTGCCCAATTATTTTCATTTGCCAACATATTATTCAATAAAATTTCAGCGTCATCCGGTGTTCTTTCCCTGAAAAGAGAACCAGCACAACTATCCAGGTAATCTCTGGAAGCATCAGTTAGTCCATTATAAAAGATATCAAATATTTCAGGTTTCTTAAGAGGATGATCGGGCAAAGCATTAAGTAACTTGAGAAGCTTCCCCCAAGCTTGTGGGAGACTCTCTTCTTCAATTTGCACAAAATTGTATATTTCCCTCAAAGCAGCTTGTTTCTTATGAGCAGGGAAATATTTAGCAGAGAAGTAATAAATCATATCCTGGGGACTTTGCACACAGGCAGGATCAAGAGAATTAAACCATTTCTTAGCATCACCCTTTAATGAGAACGGAAATATTTTGAGTATATAAAAGTGGCGCGATCTTAGATTATTAGTAAACAGGGCAGCTATTTAATCTAACTTACGAAGATGTGCCACAAAAGTTTCAGATTCATAGCCATAAAAAGGATCAGATTCAACCAAAGTAATTATATCTGGATCAACAGTAATATCATAATAATCCTGATCAGGAACACAGACAGGTGAAGTAGGAAAAGCAGGGTCGGGTCTCATCCTACCTCTAAAAGATTCCTTACTCCACTTAATTAGTAACCTCTTACGTTCAGTTTTATCCGGACAAGCAAGAATAGCTTCATAAGATTCATTATTAAAAAGATAACCCTCAGGAATAACAGGCATAGGTTCATCATCACTAACATCATCGTGTTCAGGTTCACTAATTTCTCTTTCTCTAGACTTAGAAATTTGCTCATCTAGAAATTCACCAAGTGGCACAGTAGTATCAAGCATAGAAGTAGTTTCATCACAAGTATCATGCATAGCAGAAGTGGCATCATCAATAACATGCGACATATCATAATTCATATCAGTAGTAGGTTTAGGTGTCGCTAGCTTACTCATAACAGAAGGTGAATCAAGTGCAGAGCTAGATGGCAGTTCCTTACCTCCCCTCGTAGTTGAGGGATAAACTTTTGTCTTAGCGTCTTTCAAGTTCTTCATAGTGTCCAGCAGATATAAATCCCAAGTGACTCAAAGAATAGAGCTATGCTCCCCCGCAACGGCGCTAGAAAAAGGTCTTGATAACCCACAAGTATAGGGGATCGCGACAGTTTTCGAGGGTAGAGTATTCAACCCAAATTTGTTGATTCGACACAAGGGGAGCCAAAGAATATTCTCAAGTATTAGCAGCTGAGTTGTCAATTCAACCACACCTGGAAACTTAGTATCTGCAGCAAAGTGTTTAGTAGCAAAGTAATATGATAGTGGTGATAACGGTAACAAAGTAAAGACAGCAAAAGTAATATTTTTGGTATTTTTGTAGTGATTGTAACAGTAGCAACGGAAAAGTAAATAAGCGTAAACCAGTATATGGAAAACTCGTAGGCACCGGATCAATGATGGATAATTATGACGGATGTGGTTCATCATGTAACAGTCATAACATAGGGTGACACAGAACTAGCTCCAGTTCATCAATATAATGTAGGCATGTATTCCGTAAATAGTCATACGTGCTTATGGAAAAGAACTTGCATGACATCTTTTGTCCTACCCTCCCGTGGCAGCGGGGTCCTATTGGAAACTAAGGGATATTAAGGCCTCCTTTTAATAGAGAACCGGAACAAAGCATTAACACATAGTGAATACATGAACTCCTCAAACTATGGTCATCACCGGGAGTGGTCCCGATTATTGTCACTTCGGGGTTGCCGGATCATAACACATAGTAGGTGACTATAGACTTACAAGATAGGATCTAGAACTCACATATATTCATGAAAACATAATAGGTTCAGATCTGAAATCATGGCACTCGGGCCCTAGTGACAAGCATTAAGCATAGCAAAGTCATAGCAACATCAATCTCAGAACATAGTGGATACTAGGGATCAAACCCTAACAAAACTAACTCGATTACATGATAAATCTCAACCAACCCATCACCGTCCAACAAGCCTACGATGCAATTACTCACGCACGGCGGTGAGCATCATGAAATTGGTGATGGAGGATGGTTGATGATGACGACGGCGACGAATCCCCCTCTCCGGAGCCCCGAACGGACTCCAGATCAGCCCTCCCGAGAGAGATTAGGACTTGGCGGCGGCTCCGTATCGTAAAACGCGATGAAACTTTCTCTCTGATTTTTTTCTCCTCGAAAGCCAATATATGGAGTTGGAGTTGGCGTCGGAGGGCCACCAGGGGGCCCACGAGGTAGGGGGGCGTGCCCAGGGGGGAGGGGCGCGCCCCCCACCCTCGTGGACAGGGTGTGGGCCCCCTGGTCTTCATCTTTGGCGAGGATTTTTTATTATTTATTCTAAGATATTCCATGGAGTTTCAGGTCATTCCGAGAACTTTTGTTTTCTGCACATAAAACAACACCATGGCAATTCTGCTGAAAACAGCGTCAGTCGGGTTAGTTCCATTCAAATCATACAAGTTAGAGTCCAAAACAAGGGCAAAAGTGTTTGGAAAAGTAGATACGCCGGAGACGTATCACCTCTCTCTCCCTATCCTCCCTCTCTATTTGCCTCTTTTTGCCCGTTTGCCTCTTGTTTGCTTGTGTGCTAATTTGCTTGCTTGTCGCGATGGCTCAACCAAGATTTGGTGATCTTCACCTTAAAAGGTTAGAGGTGATCGAAACCAACGTCAGGAAGTTTATGGTTTTGCAATTTGAGCATAATAATTTCTTTAGAAATGAGCTTATGGAACAAAAAAGTTTTATGAGTTATATGAATAAAGAGCTAGATGATATGTCTAAAAAATTTGATGGTATAAGATCCCAAATTGCTCGTCTAGAAAAAATTCCTGCTGAAATTTCGGATATGCAAGCCACCTTAGTTAATAAGATGGCTGCTAAACCGGATTCCTATGAAAATCAAGATGAAGATCTAAAAGTTATTGATGTGTCTCCTATTAAATCTTTATTTTGCAATATGAATCTTTATGAAACTGAATATGATCTTCCCTTACCTAGGAGGCATTCTAAAAATTCGGAGTATTTAGATCTTAATGATGAAATTGATGAAAGTGGGATTGAAAGAAATAAAAATTTAGATGTTGCTAAACCCACTATATTGGATTTCAAGGAATTTAATTATGAAAGTTGCTCTTTAATTGATTGTATTTCCTTGTTGCAATCCGTGCTAAATTCTCCACATGCTTATAGTCAAAATAAAGCCTTCACCGAACATATTGTTGATGCCTTGATGCAATCTTATGAAGAAAAACTTGAGTTGAAAGTTTCTATCCCTAGAAAACTCTATGATGAGTGGGAACCAACTATTAAAATTAAAATTAAAGATCATAAGTTTTATGCTTTGTGTGATTTGGGTGCTAGTGTCTCTACTATTCCAAGACTTTGTGTGATTTACTAGATTTCCGTAATTTTGATGATTGCTCTCTAAACTTGCATCTTGCGGATTCCACCATTAAGAAACCTATGGGAAGGATTAATGATGTTCTTATTTTTGAAAATAGGAATTATGTGCCCGTAGATTTCATTGATCTTGATATAGATTGCAATCCTTCTTGCCCTATTATTCTTGGTAGACCTTTCCTTAGAACGGTTGGTGCGATTATTGATATGAAGGAAGGGAATATTAGATTTCAATTTCCAGTAAAAAAAGGGCATGGAACACTTTCCAAGAAAGAAAATAAAATTACCATATGAAACAATCATGAGAGCCACTTATGGATTGCCTACCAAAGATGGCAACACCTAGATCTATCCTTTCTTTTATGCCTAGCTAGGGGCGTTAAACGATAGCGCTTGTTCGGAGGCAACCCAATTTTATTTTTATTCCTTGCCTTTTGCTCCTGTTTAGTAATAAATAAATTATTTAGCCTCTGTTTTGGTTGTGTTTTTTGTGTTTAATTAGTGTTTGTGCCAAGTATAACCGTTGGGAAGACTTGGGGAGAGTCTTGTTGAACTTGCTGTAAAAAACAGAAACTTTAGCGCTCACGAGAACTGCTGTCATTTTTATTTGAAGAGTGATATTTAGTTAATTAGTTTTGCAGATGATTAATAGATAAATTCCTCACGTCCAGCAATTTATTTTAGAATTTTTGGGGTTCCAGATCTTGCGCTATCTACAGATTACTATAGACTGTTCTGTTTTTGACAGATTCTGTTTTTCGTGTGTTGTTTGCTTATTTTGATGAATATATGGCTAGTAAAATAGTTTATAATCCATAGAGAAGTTGGAATACAGTAGGTTTAACACCAATATAAATAAAGAATGAGTTTATTGCAGTACCTTGAAGTGGTATTTTGTTTTCTTTCGCTAACGGAGCTCACGAGTTTTCTATTTTGAGTTTTGTGTTGTGAAGTTTTCAAGTTTTGGGTGAATTCTTTTGATGGATCATGGAACAAGGAGTGGCAAGAGCCTAAGCTTGGGGATGCCCATGGCACCCCCAAGATAATCCAAGGACACCAAAAAGTCAAAGCTTGGGGATGCCCCGGAAGGCATCCCCTCTTTCGTCCACTTCCATCGGTAATTTACTTGGAGCTATATTTTTATTCACCAACATGATATGTGTTTTGCTTGGAGCGTCTTGTATTATTTGTGTCTTTGTGTCTTAGTATGCCACAATCATCCTTGCTGTACACACCTTTTGAGAGAGCCATACATGAACTAAAATTTGATAGAATACTCTATGTGCTTCACTTATATCCTTTGAGCTAAGTAGTTTTGCTCTATGTGCTTCACTTATATCTTTTGAGCTAGATAATTTTGCTCTATGTGCTTCACTTATATCTTTTGAGCGTTATAATTTTGCTCTATGTGCTTCACTTAGATCTTTTAGAGCATGGTGGTGGATTCATTTTAAATAAAATATTGATCTCTCATGCTTCACTTAAATTATTTTGAGAGTCTCTTAATAGCATGGTAATTTGCTTAATAATAATATGCTTGGTATTCAAGATATGTGAAACTTTCTTTTGAGTGTGTTGAATACTAGGAAAAGATTGAAGCATGATAATTGTTTTGAGATATGGAGGTGATAATGTTAAAGTCATGCTAGTTGAGTAGTTGTGAATTTAAAGAATACTTGTGTTAAGGTTTGTGATTCCCGTAGCATGCACGTATGGTGAACCATTATGTGATGAAGTCAGAGCATGATTTATTTATTGATTGTCTTCCTTATGAGTGGCGGTCGGGGACGAGCGATGGTCTTTTCCTACCAAACTATCCCCCTAGGAGCATGCACGTAATACTTTGGTTTGATAACTTCTAGATTTTTGCAATAAGTATATGAGTTCTTTATGACTAATGTTGAGTCCATGGATTATACGCACTCTCACCCTTCCACCTTTGCTAGCCTCTCTAATACCGCGCACCTTTCGCCGGTATCATACACCTACCATATACCTTCCTCAAAACAGCCACCATACCTACCTATTATGGCATTTCCATAGCCATTCCGAGATATATTGCCATGCAACTTTCCACCATCTAGTTCATCATGACACACTCCATCATTGTCATATTGCATATCCCGGTACACCGCTGGATGCATTCACATAGAGTCATATTTTTTTTCTAAGTATCGAGTTGTAATTGTTGACTTATAAGAAAAATAAAAGTGTGATGATCATCATTATTAGAGCATTGTCCCAGTGAGGAAAGAATGATGGAGACTATGATTCCCCCATAAGTCGGGATGAGACTCCGGACGAAAAATAAAATAAATAAAGGAGGCCAAAGAAGCCTAAATAAAAAAGGGGCCATAAAAAAATAGAAAAGGCCCAAATAAAAAATGAGAGAAAAAGAGAGAAGGGACAATGTTACTATCCTTTTACCACACTTGTGCTTCAAAGTAGCACCATGATCTTCATAGAAGAGAGTCTCTCATGTTATCACTTTCATATACTAGTGGGAATTTTACATTATAGAACTTGGCTTGTATATTCCAATGATGGGCTTCCTCAAAATTGCCCTAGGTCTTCGTGAGCAAGCAAGTTGGATGCACACCCACTTAGTTTCTTTTTGAGCTTTCATATACTTATAGCTCTAGTGCATCCGTTGCATGGCAATCCCTACTCACTCACATTGATATCTATTGATGGGCATCTCCATAGCCCGTTGATACGCCTAGTTGATGTGAGACCACCTTCTCCTTTTTGTCTTCTCCACAACCACCATTCTATTCCACCTATAGTGCTATATCCATGGCTCACGCTCATGTATTGTGAAGATTGAAAAAGTTTTGAAAAAGTTAGAGTATGAAACAATTGCTTGGCTTGTCATCGGGGTTGCGCATGATTTAAATACTTTGTGTGGTGAAGATGGAGCATATATAGCCAGACTATATGATTTTGTAGGGATAACTTTCTTTGTCCATGTTATTTTGAGAAGACATAATTGCTTTATTAGTATGCTTGAAGTATTATTATTTTTATGTCAATATAAACTTTTGTCTTGAATCTTTCTAATCTGAATATTCATACCACAATTAAGAAGATTTGCATTGAAATTATACCACAATTAAGAATATTCATACCACAATTAAGAATATTCACTCCGCATCAAAAATTCTCTTTTTGTCATTTACCTACTCGAGGACGAGCAGGAATTAAGCTTGGGGATGCCTGATACGTCTCCAACGTATCTATAATTTTTGATTGCTCCATGCTATATTATCTACTGTTTTGGACTATATTGGGCTTTATTTTCCACTTTTATATTATTTTTGGGACTAACCTATTAACCAGAGGCCCAGCCCAGAATTGCTATTTTTTTTTGCCTATTTCAGTGTTTCGGATAAACGGAATATCAAACGGAATAAAATCTTCAGGAACGTGATTTTCTCACCGAACGTGATCCAGGAGACTTGGACCCTGCTCCAAGGAACAAAAGAGGCGGTCACGAGGGTGGGGGGCGCTCCCCCCCTAGGGTGCGCCCCCAGCCTCATGGGCCCCTCGTTGCTCCTCTGACGTACTTCTTCCTCCTATATATACACACGTACCCCCAAACGATCAGAACAGGAGCCAAAAACCTAATTCCACCGCCGCAACTTTCTGTATCCATGAGATCCCATCTTGGGGCCTGTTCCGGAGCTCCGTCGGAAGAGGGTCGTCATCACGGAGGGCTTGTACATCATCCTAGCCCCTCCGATGAAGGGTGAGTAGTTTACCTCAGACCTTCGGGTCCATAGTTAGTCGCTAGATGGCTTCTTCTCTCTCTTTGAATCTCAATACAAAGTTCTCCCCCTCTCTTGTGCAGATCTATTCGATGTAATCTTCTTTTTGCGGTGTGTTTGTTGAGACTGATGAATTGTGGGTTTATGATCAAGTCTATCTATGAATAATATTTGAATCTTCTCTGAATTCTTTTATGTATGATTGGTTATCTTTGCAAGTCTCTTCGAATTATCCATTTGGTTTGGCCAACTAGATTGGTAGTTCTTGCCATGGGAGAAGTGCTTAGCTTTGGGTTCGATCTTGCGGTGTCCTTACCCAGTGACAGAAGGGGCAGCAAGGCACATATTGTATCATTGCCATTGAGGATAACAAGATGGGGTTTATTTCATATTGCATGAATTTATCTCTCTACATCATGTCATCTTGCTTAAGGCGTTACTCTGTTTTTAACTTAATACTCTAGATGCATGCTGGATAGCAATCGATGAGTGGAGTAATAGTAGTAGATGCAGAATCGTTTCGATCTACTTGTCACAGACGTGATGCCTATATACATGATCATGCCTAGATATTCTCATAACTATGCTCAATTCTGTCAATTGCTCAACAGTAATTTGTTCACCCACCGTAGAATACTTATGCTCTTGAGAGAAGCCACTACTTAAACCTATGGCCCCCGGGTCTATTCTCATCATATCAATCTCCATCACTTTAATCTTGCTTTGCTTTTTTACTTGCCTTCACTTTTTACTTTGCATCTTTATACCAAAAATACCAAAAATATTATATCTATCAGATCTCACTCTTGTAAGTGACCGTGAAGGGCTTGATAACCCATAATCGCGTTGGTTGCGAGTAGCTATCGCTTTGTGCAGGTACGAGGGACTTGAGCGTGGGCTCCTACTGGATTGATACCTTGGTTCTCAAAAACCGAGGGAAATACTTACGCTACTCAGCTGCATCATCCCTTCCTCTTCGGGGAAAAACAATGCAAGCTCAATACGTAGCAGGTGTCGCCTTACCATGGCCCGGGACCGTTTGCGCCTTTTGGCTCACGTATATGATAGTGTCGCTAGCATCAATATGACAGAGAACCCGGGCCGACATGGCTAGTCGTGAACCCAAAGCGAAACTAACCTATGGGGACAGGCATACATGAATCACATCGAGCATGTCGGTCATCAGCGTGTGAATCCGGGATGTAGCACTGGGCTAACAGGACTTCGGGGAACCCGGGCTGTAGTAGGCTAGGCAGGACTCCGGATGTCACCGCGTGACATTTCCCCAAAGGGACAGACATAGGAACGAAGTGAAACACATGCCGGCCAGTCAAGTGTCCTGAGCAGTAGTGCTGGGCTAGCAGGACTCCGGTGAACTGGGCTGTAGCGGACTACTATGGCTCAAGGAGCACTAGACTACATTTCCCCATAAGAGAGGCTGCCAAGGATAAACAACTAGATTGTCGGATCCCACACATACCAAGCATTTCGGTCATACACACAATATGCTCGATATGTGCAAATACAACATGGCATCACAACAAAACTCTACAACTCAAGTACTTTATTTAAAGGCTCCGGAGAGCCATACATAACATGTTCATACAGATAGGGGTCACAAGACCCGACAATCAAGTCATACAAGCATACAAGCATACAAGCACATGCGGAAGCAAATAAGTTTGAGTACAGACACTAGAAAGAAAGAAGGCTTGTCGAAGCTTGTCTATCTACATAGGGACCTCCATGGCCAGAATCACCACGTGGGTGGCAAGTTACTCATCGACGTCGAGGTATACATAAAACACATCGGAGGGGCGGTGTTGTCGTCTGAAAATAGTAATTAAAGCAACATGAGTACAAAGATACTCAGCAAGTCTTACAACAGATCCTACTATACATGCTCATTCTCAAGAAGGTGGTGTTATTGCAGCAACCCAGCTTTGACTCTTGGCTAAGCTATCCTACGAGACACCACTAGTAAAATAGTTTTCGCACACGAGTCCACTAATCACTAACACAATACTCCACTGGGGATCCTCCCTCGTCATCCTACGAGAGGGCCATCCTCGATACTCACACTTATCTTGAGTCTTTTAGTAGTAACCATTAACTTGTCTATGAACTGTATAGGCAACCAAGTAGTCCTTTACCGCAGACGCGGCTATTCGAATAGTTTTATACCCTGCAGGGGTGTACTTTGTCACACATGTTTCCACCACTTAGCGTCTGCACACGACATGTTCTCGGCAGACTTCAAGCGAAAGCCGACGTGGGTGTAGACCACGACCTGACTAACCGCACAAGTCTCTAGTCTAGGTTTATCGCCTATTTAGGTTCCATCCGCAAGGAAATCCGGCCGGGGTGTCCTCAACAGCCCCAAACGATGTGTGCAGGGTTCCCGAGACACCAAACGGGCGACTCGGTACACCGTGCCACGGTGTATCTACCGCATCATAGCCCACCCCTAGGGTCAGCGCTACGCATGGCCGCCAACACATAACCTACAAACACCAGAAACTAGTTGCAACTCCTGGACAGAGGACGAGAGGGGTCAGTAAGTCGAGCGGGGTCATATTTCAGGGCCCAATGTGTGGTAGTAGCTGAATCTTAAATCACGCATACAGATCTCAGTTCTTATGGACGGCCTCAATGAAACAACCCACCATGTACTCCTACATGGCCTCTCATCGATACCTTTACCAAAACATGTTCAACACATCCCTCACATTACCGACGTAATCATTTCACTCTAGCCCATCACCCAGATGAACCAGACCTGACACAACTCTAAGCATAGCAGGCATAGCAAGGTAGGAAACACATACATGGCTCAATCAACTCCTACACATGCTAGTGGGTTTCATCTAGTTACTGTGGCAATGACAGGTCATGCAGAGGATAAGGGTTCAACTACCGCATCACACAGCAGTTTGAAACGTTGTTGTCTTAATAATGTAGTAAGTGAGAGTAGAAGCGAGAACATGGGATTGTATCGATATGATCAATGGGGCTGCTTGCCTGATGGAGTAGTAGTAGGGTACTGCCCTTCAGCTGGATACTCGGAAATATCCTCGGAGGCAGAACCTATCACGAAAGACACCACAGAATACAATCATCACATGGCAATATGCAACAATATGATGCATGCTATGACATGGCAACATGAGGTGTCCTGCCTACTGCAATGTGAAACAAGTTGAATTGGATCCATTTGAATCAAAGATTCAAATGGGAGCTTATGTTATTAAGCATTATAAGTGTATTATCTTGTTCCACCTAACAACAAGGTTAAAGTGTTTTGTCATGCATGAAACCATTACAGATGGAAGGATTGAATTTTTCTGATCAAATTTCATACATAAATCTTTGCATTTGGAGTTACAGATTAAAAGTTATGAATTTTAGAAGTTTTGGTTATTTTCTGGAATTTCCTATATAAGAATAAATCCAGAAAAGGATTTACTGTGTCAACCTGGCGTCAGTGTGACGTCAGCGGGTCAAAGGTGCCAGCCCAGGTCAAACCTGAGTGGTGGGACCCATCTGTCAGTGTAACAACTAACTAACAGAGTTAGTTAGTGTTTCGTTAGCACTAAACTAGGTTAGTTAGGCCCTGGGCCCACATGTCAGTGAGTCAACCTATTAACTAAGTAATTAGTGTTAACTAAACTAATTCTAAATTAGACAGGGGCATGGCCCACACGTCAGTGACTTAGGGGAGGTCAACCTGGGCCCACACGGGGTCAAACAGTGTCAAACTCGTGGGCGTTTAGCCGCCGGCGAGGCCAGACGCGGCGGAGCAGTGCGGGTTTCACCCACAAGGCGTCGTTTGGCGCGCGGAGCACAACTACGGGATGCGGACGATCGTCTACATCCAACCATGGTGGTGGCGCGGCCGGGGAGTGGCCGGAGTGGCGCCGGCGACGAGCTCGGCGGCGGGCAAAGCTCGGGTGCAGGTGGGGATGGGGCTGTGGTGCGCAAATGAGCGCGGGAGGTGTTACGAGGGCTCTACGCGTTGCAGGGAGCATGTTGGGCGCATGCCCGGGACCAAATGGTCACCGGAGCATCGCCGGCGACGAGCGCGGGCGGTGGCGCGTGCGGGTGAGCATGGTGCAGTCGCTACGGTGCACGAGAAGGTAAACGGAGGGGATGGGGAGATGGCTAAGCTCACGGGGGTCATGTCGAGGCAGTCGGCGAGGTCGGGGGCGAGCTGATGCAGCAGGGATGGCGAAGGGGATCTCCGGTGGCTGGAGTTGGAGAAGACGGGGTCAGGGCGATTCTAGAGCGGGTGAACGCTCGGGGCTCGGCCTGCTCGACGTAGTCGACGACGGCGGAGCTCGTGGACACGATGGCGCGGCGCGAGGATGACGGAGGGCGCGGCTACGGCGACGGTGCGGCGGCAGGGGCGTCGGCCATGGTGGGAGAGGGCGAGGGAGAGGCGTTGGGGGTGAATGGAGGGGTCTGCGGGGTCGGGGCGATGACGTGGAGGTCGTCGAGACGTCCAGGGGCGCGGACGGCAAGCAGGTGGCGTCGTGGCAAGCTCAGGCACGTCGGCGCTCACCTCTCTGCCTGCCTGCCTGGCGAGAGGAAGCAGCTGACTGGCCATGGGCCAGCACAGTGCTGGGCCGCCAGGTAGGCCGGCTGGGGGTTTAGCCAGGTTAGTCCCTTTCTCTCTCTTTTTTATGTTTTCTATTTATTCTGTTTTGTGTTTTGAAATAGTAAAAATACTATTTCATTTAGAAAAACCCTGAAAATAATCAGAGGCACCTTTGAAAATATTCTCAACAGCCTAAAATTACTTTCAGGATTATTTGGGCATTTAAAAATATTTATAGGATATAAATTGCCCAAATGCAATTAGTAATGAGTTAATCCAATGACCTTATGATGTCCTAGAAAAATGTGCACCATTTTTGTCAAAGGTTTTAACCCAAAACAAAAAGGGTGGACTTTTTTAGCTGGGCATTTCAGGTTCATTGAAAAAGTTTTTAGTAAACCCTAGTTGTTCCAGGGGGGTGCTGGGGGTTCTGTCATCCCCATTTCAGTTTTCTAGGAAATTAAACATGATGCAACACTCTAATGCATGAACTAGCTAGGGTGTGACAGGAGAGAAGGTCCCGATCTTCCGTGTCAGATGGGCCAAGAGCGTCCTAAAAGAAGACCGGTATTTCACCACCATGGTTATACCCGAAGCCAAATCCAAGACCGCGGGCGCAAACGTCACCGCGAATAATGAGCCATGGGTACTGGCTTCCCAAGTGGACCAATGCTTCTTCATTACCGACCCGTCAAAGCCCAGTCGTGTTGTCGTGAGGAGAGGCAAAAGGAAGATCATTGGAATGGATGGAGTAGCAGATGAGAAAGACTTCGACAAGTACGACGACCCGAAGATCGAACATGATGACAACGATGAAGTAGCAGCATACACCACAAGAAGAAGCAGGACCACGCTACCTAAAGGACGTCCCTTCAAGAGAAGAACTCCATTTATGAAAAATAAGGGCAATAAGATTGTGAACAGATAGCTAGCTAAGATCGATTGTATTTAAATTGTAGCCCAAAGATCTCGATCCCCCTCCATCTCGATTGCTATCATTTCTTGATTGTATTTCATGGGCACTTTTTGAACTCATGAATGTGAACTGATAATATTTTTTCATATTCATAAATATTTTCAAATAACAAATTTGATGATATTTTTTAAAAATTATTACTATTTTTTATAAAAAACCATTATTGTTTCATATTCATATTCATTTTGTTAAAAATTATTAGATGCAACAAAAATCCAAAATGTTTTACCAATTCACAAATGAATGCAACTAAAAATCCAAAAAAAAAGACTAGTTGTGCTTGGGGATATGCTACTCCCAAAAGCGTATAAAGTTTGTCAAATTTGGAGCTATGGATATTTAGTTATGATTTAAACAAGTTTGAACATATTTAAACACAAATAAATATCAAACAACATTTTAAATGTTGTTAACATGGCAACAAACTGCATATTATTTTTCTACATGAAATTCTGAGCATCTAGCATATGTGACATGTTATATTTGGATGCATGGATAAAAAGATATGTGCAAAGAAAAAATGCATAAAAACAAAAATTGGGGAGCCTGGGAATCGAACCCAGGACCTCCTAGTGTGTGTGTTGCGTGCTGACCAATCAGGCTAGTGTGTGTGTTCTGATGGAGATAGGGTTAGGTGCAATATAACCTGAGTGCTCGAACTGTAATAAAAAATTACTAATGGCACACCAGGGGGAGGTGCGCCATCGTTGTCGTCGTACTTATGGCGCACTAGGGGGAGGTGCACCATTGCTAAACCTCCCCCACTGCACCTATTCCCCTCTGGCCTCTCTCCCTCCCTCGCCAGATCCCCTTCTCGTCCCTCTCCCCCGCCAGACTCCACCCCCGCCGCCCCCGCGCCCCCACCACCGCAGCTCCCCCGCGCCGCCGCCCCCGCGTCGCCGTTCTCTTCACCGACCTCGCCGTCCACGCGCGGCTGCGCCTCCTGGCTGTGGTCTTGCGCAGGCCCCGAGCCCTAGGGTTCCGGCTCCAAGGTGGGTGGCAAGCTCGCCGGCGCAACCCCGGCGCCGTGTACGACCTCGACTACATATTCGCAGGTGAGCCCCTCCCCTCTCCTCCCCCTTCCCCTTCCTTCTTCTTCCTCAACTGATGCTCCGAGTCTCGACGGATATACATGCACGGCCCGTTGTAGCCGGCCATCTCCGACGAGCTCACGCCGGCGACTACAGCATCCAGGCGCGCTCACCCCCTGGAAACCATAGTATTCATGCTACATACTCCCGTGGAATACCATAGTTTTAGTCCACCACATGGCCATGAAATGCCTAGTTTATCACTCAGTAGGTTCTGTGGTTCATTCATAATGATCTGCTCAGTAGGTTCTGTGGTAGATAAAGGTGCTCTGCACCTGCACTGCAGTACAAAATCAGTTTAGTTTTTTGTTACAGACGAAATCAGTAGGCTTAGCACCGCTAGCAATTATTTCAGTTAGGGGGCCAATGTTCTGTAATTTACCTAGCTTCTTGATATGAAGCTCCTACAGAGAGTAATTTACCTAGCTTCTTGATATGTTTCTCTTGTTATAAATTGCCCACATGAGCAAAATCTGCAAGTCAAGCAAGTTTAGCTTGGCTTGTTGAGTTGAATATGAACTGTCGGCTTGGAACTGCACCTACTAGTACTATGGACCATTTGTGCAGGTAGGAATGTGATGCCAAAACACCATGATGAGTGATGTGCTCTCTGTTTCTTGGCACCACCACCAGACTAGAGTCTGAGACCGCATTTTCACTACTCAGCTAGCATGCATTTGAAATTTTTTTACATCATTGCTTGCTCGGCACCGTCAGATGCTTTGTGTAATTGTACCTGTTATATCTGACAACTGTTTATTATGGTTTTGATTTTATTACAGTGTTCGCAAGTATAACAACATAGTGGGATCATTTGTTAACATAGTGGGATCATTTTGCATATTCCAGCAAACAACATAGTGGGATCATTTGTCAAGGCCAGCATCAGAGTGCTAATTTACAGGTATAAATAGATAAAATATTCAGAGAGTAGCTCTTTTCTTACCAGCATCATGAAGGTTGGGAATATCTTTGTAGAAAACAAAAAGATTAGGAAACTGAATCTAAGGAACAGGGCTAAACCTCTGTACTTTACTGTCTTTAACATGGTATAAAATACCTGAACTGAATTTGTGGGGCCTCTAAAATTTTGGTGTTTAACCCTGTTGTGTTGCTTCTAGAAATAATATAAAAGCTGTGAAAAAGAAATCTGTGGAGTTGGCACTTTACATAAGGTTGTAGATCATTGTAGTGTCCTAATGTCTAAGACTATCAGCATGTTAGATATTGCAAACAAATCTGTAGATCATTGTAGTGTCCTAACTTGCAAACAAATCTATGAAAAAGAAATAACAAGCTTGTCTTGAGGCTCATCTTTGAGACAGGTTATCTGTGTCGGTTGTCGGAGCATTGGAGGTTACTGCTGAGAGCTGTCACAGCAGTGCGTGGTGTCAGTGATGGCCAAGCTGCTAGTTCAACTACTGGCCAACTAGTGGCCCTTGTTATCAAAGTAGTCTTGCCACATGTTCATAGTAATCTCCAACCATATTAGCAGTACTGAATAAAACTTATCTTGTTTTATGGGAATGGTTGATTACCTTGATTATACTTACTGGATGGTTTATTTATAGTTCTTAAAATATGAAAATGAAAATTATTTGTATCCCTCGTTAAAGGTATTTCTAGCAAAACCTGAAATGCTAGATGGATTGATTTTTCTGAGCTATTTTGCTCCCTGCATCTTTCAGCTCTCATTTTCAGTGGAGTTGTTGAATTATATGCTCTTATTGGACAAGTTTTACGTGTTGATCCATCAATTGATCACATTGAGAAAGACTTGTAAAGTTGCTGGGTTTTGTCTCCGACCATTGTGTCGTGATGAATTTGCAGGTACCCCGAGAGGCCCTTGAGTTTGCCGGAATGTCGATTAACTTCCGTTCCAGCAAATTCGGGTACTCCATATGTCCTATTTTCAGCAAAGGTCATGCTGAAATTTTCCGTGAATTTTAGCATGACTTTGCTAAAAATAGGACATATGGGGTACTTGCGACTAATGCATGGGCCGGGGTATCTTAGTACTTAGTTAAGTAGGATCAATTGCCCCGCCATTCTTGCTGCATTAAACCATAGGTGGTAATAGAGCCAAGTGATTAGGCCCAACTTAGAATTCTCCTTAGGATCGATAAACCCTAGATGATAAACCCAACATAGGTGGCAATAGAGCCAAGTGATTAGGCCCAACCTAGGGTGCCTCGGCATCGATAAACCCTAAACGATGAAAACTTAACTTGGCTTCTATAGGGTGCCTCGGTATCGATGAGAACCTAAATGATGTACGCTTAGGCTTTTAGGGTGCCTCGGCGTCGACAAACCCTAAGTGATAAAAGCTTAGCTTTTAGGATGCCTCGGTGTCGAAAAACCCTAAATGATGAGACCATGATCTTGTTCCTTGACAATGACCAACTTTTTGACCAAACTTTTTTCCTATTTAGAGCGAAACATGGCCCACAACGATGAGGCCAGCGGTTCGGGCGGCAAGCAATTCTGGGAGCTGTCCCAGGAGTTGGAGGAAGAACCTCACCACTATGAGGACGCTGCGGAAGACACCAATCCTGACTACACAACCCCTAGTGGCGTCGGGGACGACACCACTGATGATGGCGCCGCAGATGCCACCACTGATGATGGCGGCGCACGCACGGATGACAGGCAACCGAAGAGGCAATGGAAGGACCGGAGCCCGAGCGTGCTCGGCACCGTCAGGGAGGAATTTACTGAAGTGAACTCCGACGGGCATCCGACGACGCCCAAAGAAGTAGTCAAGGGGTACTCGGTTTAGCTCAGGTGCATTCTCCGGAGCACCGTCTCGATCAACACCGAGAACCTAAGGCATAAGGACTGAGGGAATTTGCGCAGCCTCCTCTTCACGAAGCTGCACGGACGATACAAGTTCCCCGCTAAGTTTGCAAACACACGCCTCTCAGGGAATAAAGTGAACGGTGCCGCCCTCACGAGGATGAGCATGGCCCTGTCTACTTGGAAAAGCATGGTGAAGGCAATGATTGAAAAAGGTGATAGTTATGAGAAGATCAAGGCGAAATATCCTTTGATGAGCAAAGATGACTATAAGGAGTTCAAGATCAAGTGCGAGAGCAGCGCAACCTCCGAATCAAGTCAGTGGGGGAAAGAAATGCGGAAGTTGAACTTAGGGGTCCACCAACTCGGTCCCGGTGGTTACAGAGTGGCGGAGCCTATATGGGACAAGGAGGACGCGGAGCGTGCCGAGCAAGGCCTACCGCCCCGCTTCGAAAAATACCGTGACAAGCAGACCAGGAACTTTCTCAGGGCCCGGTACAAGGAGGACCCGGTAACAAAGGAGCTTACCACGGATCTGAAGACCAGGGCGCTTGAGCTTGTTTTGGTAAGGAATACATCCCCCGCATAATTAGCTCCATATGGTTGCATTCTAATTAATCCCCAATATTTCTAAATGGTTCACATTCCTTCCACAGGACAATGAAAGCAGTAGCGCGGGGTCGCCTCAGAGCTCCCCTTTCGACACCCCTTTAAATAGGGCGTTGAACGTAACGAAAAACAAGGATAAGCTCAGTAAGCCGACGCCAGCTGGTCGTGTGGCCATCAAAGGCTTGTCCACAAAATGGTCGTCATACTATGCCGCTGGTGAGCGAAAGGAGAAAAAGACTAGCTCGGAAAGCCAGTCGCGCGAGGTTGAAGCACTCAAGGCACAAGTGGCGCGGATTCCGGAGATTGTCCAAGAGCAAGTGCGACAACAACTGGGAACGACGCTCAACGCCATGGTGCCTACGTTGATTCATTGGGTGACGACGTGGATTGTGGGCGGCCAACAAGGGCCTCCCTCGGTTCCCAGCTTCATGGCCAGCAACTCGCAAAACACACAGGCGGCGCCATTGGTGTCTCCGGCAGCGCCATTGGTGTCTCCGGCGGAGGCGGTATTCGTGTCTCCGGCGCCGGCACGGGCATTGGAGCTTAATGCACCCGGGTGTACGCCGGCCGGCACCTCGCCAGCAAGCGGCCCCTCCGTCAGTTGCACGCCCGCCATTGGCGGTGACTCGACATTAGCCGAGCTCGACGGCATCATGGCAACTAAGCCTCTCGGCCGATGACTTCATCTCCTTGCCTTTGATTGGGCATCCCTGACGCCCTACATGTTTTCCCAGGGCGCCGCCGATGTTCCTTGCACTCTCCTGCACTTCATGGGCGGCGAGTTGGTCGATGTCGCCAAGGGCAGAATCGTCCAACCGGGCAACCCCGTGTTCCACGGTAATCCGATGCCACCCACAGTGTATAGGGTTGAAGTGGTTCGGGTGCTGCCAGGCTGCGACGAGCTGTTACCTCCGATTCGACCCGCTGGGGCCGGCGAAGAAGATGAGATGACCCTCAGCGCCTGGGTAAGCTGGCCCCTGCTTTGGCCGAAGAGCCAGATTCGTTTGGGGGCGGGGGACACCACCCCACAGACAAGACCGCCAGTCGTGCCGGCGCCAAGCCATGGCAAGAACACCGCAACGCTACCGGACAAACCGGATATCCCTATGGCACAGGATCCGGACATGCGTATGGCACAGGATCCGGACGATGACTATAACGACAACGGTACATTTACCAACGTTGATAAGTACTTTGTCGAACATGGGTACGGTGACGAGTTCTGTGGGCCTCCTTCTCAAGAACCCAACCAAGACGACCGCAATCTAGCTGGTACGGCGGAGAAACCCAATTGCAACAGGCGTCGTCTGGCGTTCAGTTCTCAGGAGACGCCTCCAGCTGCCGCCTTCACCGAGGCTCAGATAGCTGAGGTGCGAAATATTATCAGCCCCAACACGCTCAAGAAGGCGGTCTGTGAGCAGAACTCGGTCCCATTACAGCAGATTAAGAAGAAGGGATGGAAACGAAAGGCTAAAAAGGGCGTCGATGCGAGCCAGACGGCACCGAGTATGATCCGTGCTCAGGACGGGCCACCTTCACCTAAGGATATCTCGAGGAGGGTGCATGTGGCGGGTAGGGCGATGCTACCAACAAATATGCTCAATGCTGCAATCGGTGCTATGCAGAGTCTGCATGACAGTGTTCTTTCTTTGGAGAAGCGGCATCTTAGAGAGAATGATGTGGCATACCCGGTTTTCATGGCCAAGGTGCCAGAGGGCAAGGGCTTTGTGGATGGCGCCATCGGGGGTACGATCGTCTTGCGGTTTGATGACATCTTTGCTATGTTTAACCTTCATCCGCTGCACTACACCTTCGTTCGGCTATTTTCGCTGAGTATGGAGATGCGGATCATTAGAGACAAGACCCCGGACATCGTGATAGCCGACCCCTTCTACATGCGTGCCAAGCTCTTGGGCAGCGCTGGGGACCGCCAAGTCGCGAGTTCACACCTCGAAGGCGTCATTCTGGCAAACCCAGATAAGGATAACTTCCTCGTGTCTTACTTTCCCGAGTAAGTCATCCCTTAACCTCCCCGTAACATATGATTTCTTAGATTTCGATCATTTTTTTTTCTAACATTCCGTGTTCTATGCAGTGACACACATTGCACACTCATCCTCTTAAGCCCGAAATATTCCATGGCCACGTATTTCGACCCGAACCGTGACTCCAAGATAGACTACACAAATATCAAGAAAGTTCTTGATGATGTTCTCCCCGGCTACGCCAAATCTGGAGGCACCTTCACCAGGACAGTTCATAGGTACGACAGGCACGTGTTCGCCCACAATACTAAGTTCTGCTGCATCAAGCAGCTGCCTGGCAGTCAGAAGGATGCCTACTACGCCCTCCATCACATGCGGGCGATCGTACGGGACCATCATCACCTTCTGCTACCAGATAATCTCAATGGTTGGGTCGCGAGCTTGTCGGCAATCCAGGACGCGGACATCAGACAAGAATTCTTTCGCATCCAGTCGGAGTTTGCGGAAATCATCCATCAAGATGTCCTTCATACCTCGGGGCAGTTCTACCTCAGATATCAACCGTCCAACAGTGAGAGAGACACAACGCTACAAATGCAGGCTGACAACGCCCGCGATTTCATGACCATCACGACAGACGGCGGCTTCATCCACGCTCCGGTCCCATGAGTCGAGTCGAAAGTAGTGATGCTATGTGTAGTTCTGAAACATTGATTGGCTCATGTTGTAATTAAACTTTAATGAATTGTATGTCTCTTTGGTTTGGACAGTCGTTCAACTTAGATGTAATCGATGCTATTTATTAGTAGGACCATGAATCATGCTATTAATGTCTTGCTTTTCTCTTCCGATCCTTTTGTTGCATACTTATATATTGTTCATGTATTGTCTGTTGTTTGGCTTGTGCATAGAGATGCCGTTGTATGTCGTGTACAAGGGCAAGGTTCCCGGAGTCTACGACGACTGGGAGGAGTGTCGGAGACAGGTTCACCGTTTCAGCGGTAACAGTTACAAAGCGTACACCACTAGGCCAGAGGCGAAATCTAGATATGCCCGCTATCTAGCGGGAGAGAGAAGGGAGCGTTGGAGGAACCGGATGAAGACCAGTTTCACCGTGATGATGCTCATCATGATGACCACAACTCTCTTCTATGTGATGGTAGTTTAGATGATCGATATCGACTTGTAATGTGAAGACAAACTTGCTACTCGCGGTCTCGAGACTTGTAGTGTTCTATCTTTGTTCGGTCTTTTGAATTCGGAGACTAATATGATGAATTGTATTCGGAGACTAATCTTCTATTGTATTCGATGAATCTGCTGTTGCTGTGTGGTGCTGTCTATATTCTGTCCAATAATATATTTTGTAACCTGTGCAAAAATCAGAAAAGTAAAAATAAAATAAAATCTGATATTCATACTAATGGCGCATCATCTCAAAGTGCGCCATTAGTATGCCGAAGGATACTAATGGCGCATCACTACACAGTGCGCCATTAGTATGCCAAAGGATACTAATGGCGCATCACCCCACAGTGCGCCATTAGTGTGCCAAAGCACATGGGTAAATATGGCCCCCTGGGAGGCATACTAATGGCGCATGTTGGTCTATACAAATGGCACACGGCATGGTGCGCCATTGGTATACCAGATACTAATGGCGCACCCGTGGTGCGCCATTAGTATATAATACTAGTGGCGTGGTACTAGTGGCGCACCAGTAGTGCGCCATTAGTAGGCAAAACGGGTGCGCCACTAGTAGGCCTTTTCCTAGTAGTGTTGTCTTCATCGTCGACGACTCCGCTTGGCTAGACGAGGCTCCACTCGAC
Source organism: Triticum urartu (assembly GCF_056163025.1). Classification (NCBI taxonomy): domain Eukaryota; kingdom Viridiplantae; phylum Streptophyta; class Magnoliopsida; order Poales; family Poaceae; genus Triticum; species Triticum urartu. The sequence continues at coordinate 48,668,534 of NC_141874.1, read as the reverse complement.
GTCGAGGCGCTCCCCGTCTGCAGGGCGACGCACTTCCACGCATGCGTCCGCGGCGTCCTTCTTCTACAGCCGTCGACTCAGTATCAGTCGACTCCTACAACATCCTCGCTTCCCGTTGTTCACAGGCGCTAGCGATCCGGTCGGTCGCGGCTTCAGCGGTGGGTGAGACATGCAGTGGCCCGCCAATCGGCCACCCCACAAATCACGGCGATCGAGCCCGATGAAACTCTCTACGGCATGTTCGATCTGTCGACTGGCTCCGTCGAGACTACATCCGAGTGCGACAGCAGCGACCCCGCGGCGGAAGTCTTGATGGTCAATGGACCACGCAGTCCTCCTGGCTTCCCTCGTGAAGACAGTGGCGATGGCGTCGGCGACCCATCGCATGTCCATGAGGAGTACCGCCCCGAACCCCTCTCTTCGCAGCGGAGGGAAGATCTTCGCCGCCGTAATATGGATGCACTCCACACTCCTATCGTTGGAGAAACCCCCGAGGCCCAGGCCCTGGAGCAGGCGCTCCTGGCCAACTTGGCTGAGCGCACTAGACGAGCGTGCTCGGCAACGAATTCCTGAGTCCAGTCAACAACAACTTTTTCCGCCTCTGACTCAGGTATACCGAACTCCGATCCAGAATCTCACAGCTACAGCTCAAATAGCAGAGTCAATTCTACCTTCCCAGTCAGAAGCTGGCCGAGGTTTGATGCAGATCCGGGCTTTACTCCGAGCAGCAGGAGAGCAGAATACAGGAGTATCTCAGTCGCAGAATAGGATTCATAGCAGATCTGTGGTGGCAGATACTGTCCAATCTGCTCACAGACCAAGATTGCCTCCGCGGCGTGAGGGACATGGGCACCAGCAAGATCAGTACAGGAACCCTGAGCAGTATGTGTTGGAAATATGCCCTAGAGGCAATAATAAAAGCATTATTATTATATTTCTTTGTTCATGATAATTGTCTTTATTCATGCTATAACTGTATTATCCGGAAATCGTAATACACGTGTGAATACATAGACCATAATATGTCCCTAGTAAGCCTCTAGTTGACTAGCTCGTTGATCAACAGATAGTCATGATTTCCTGGCTATGGACATTGGATGTCATTGATAACGGGATCACATCATTAGGAGAATGATGTGATGGACAAGACCCAATTCTAAGCATAGTACAAAGATCGTGTAGTTCGTTTGCTAGAGCTTTTCCAATGTCAAGTATCTTTTCCTTTGACCATGAGATCGTGTAACTCCCGGATACCGTAGGAGTGCTTTGGGTGTATCAAACGTCACAACGTAATTGGGTGACTATAAAGGTGCATTACAGGTATCTCCGAAAGTGTCTGTTGGGTTGACACGGATCGAGACTGGGATTTGTCACTCTGGATAACGGAGAGGTATCACTGGGCCCACTCGGTAATGCATCATCATTATGAGCTCAAGGTGACCAAGTGGTTGATCACGGGATCATGCATTACGGTACGAGTAAAGTGACTTGCCGGTAACGAGCTTGAACAAGGTATTGGGATACCGACGATCGAGTCTCGGGCAAGTAACATACCGATTGACAAAGGGAATTGTATACGGGGTTGATTAATCCTCGACATCGTGGTTCATCCGATGAGATCATCGTGGAGCATGTGGGAGCCATCATGGGTATCCAGATCCCGCTGTTGGTTATTGACCGGAGAGTCGTCTCGGTCATGTCTGCTTGTCTCCCGAACCCGTAGGGTCTACACACTTAAGGTTCGGTGACGCTAGGGTTATGAAGATATGAATATGCAGTAACCCGAATGTTGTTCGGAGTCCCGGATGAGATCCCGGACGTCACGAGGAGTTCCGGAATGGTCCGGAGGTAAAGAATTATATATAGGAAGTGCTGTTTCGGCCATCGGGACAAGTTTCGGGGTTATCGGTATTGTACCGGGACCACCGGAGGGGTCCCGGGGGCCCACCGGGTGGGGCCACCTGTCCCGGGGGGGCACATGGGCTGTAGGGGGTGCGCCTTGGCCTTCATGGGCCAAGGGCACCAGCCCTACTAGGCCCATGCGCCTAGGGTTTCCACCACGGAGGAGTCCAAGTGGTGGAAGGCACCCCGAGGTGCCTTGGGGGGGAGGGAAACCCTCCCCTGGCCGCCGCACCTAGGAGATCAGATCTCCTAGGCTGCGCACCACCCCCCCTTGGCCCTCCTATATATACTTGAGGAGAGGGAGGACTTCATACCTCAGCCTTTGGTGCTTCCTCTCTCCCTGTTACGTCTCTCTCTCGTAGTATAGGCGAAGCCCTGCTACTGTGACGCCCTGCATCCACCACCACGCCGTCGTGCTGCTGGATCTTCATCAACCTCTCTTCCCCCCTTGCTGGATCAAGAAAGGAGGAGACGTCATCCGTTCCGTACGTGTGTTGAACGCGGAGGCACCGTCCGTTCGGTGCTTGATCATCGGTGATTTGAATCACATCGTGTTCGACTACATCATCCTCGTTCTTTGAACGCTTCCGCTCGCGATCTACAAGGTACGTAGATGCCTCTAATCACTCGTTGCTAGATGAACTCCTAGATGGATCTTGGTGAAACGAGTAGGAAAATTTTGTTTTCTGCAACGTTCTCCAACAGTGGTATCAGAGCTAGGTCTATGCGTAGTTCTCTTGCACGAGTAGAACACAAAGTAGTTGTGGGCGTTGATTTTGTTCAATATGCTTGCCGTTACTAGTCTTATCTTGATTCGGCGGCATCGTGGGATGAAGCGGCCCGGACTGACCTTACACGTACTCTTACGTGAGACAGGTTCCACCGACTGACATGCACTAGTTGCATAAGGTGGCTAGCGGGTGTCTGTCTCTCCTACTTTAGTCGAATCGGATTCGATGAAAAGGGTCCTTATGAAGGGTAAATAGCAATTGGCATATCACGTTGTGGTCATTGCGTAGGTAAGAAACGTTCTTGCTAGAAACCCATAGCAGCCACGTAAAACATGCAAACAACAATTAGAGGACGTCTAACTTGTTTTTGCAGGGTATGCTATGTGATGTGATATGGCCAAAAGGATGTGATGAATGATATATGTGATGTATGAGATTGATCATGTTCTTGTACAAGGAATCACGACTTACATGTCGATGAGTATGACGATCTACAAGGATGATCATGGAGCCCCAAGATGGAGATCAAAGGAGCTATGTGATATTGGCCATATCATGTCACTGTTATTATTTGATTACATGTGATGTTTATCATGTTTTGCATCTTGTTTACTTAAAACGACGGTAGTAAATAAGATGATCCCTTACAACAATTTCAAGAAGTGTTCTCCCCTAACTGTGCACCGTTGCTACAGTTCGTCGCTTCGAAGCACCACGTGTTAATCGGGTGTGATAGATCCTTTCGTTCACATACAACGGGTGTAAGAAGTTTTACACATGCAAAAACACTTAGGGTTAACTTGACGAGCCTAAGCATGTGAAGACATGGCCTCGGAACACAGAGACCGAAAGGTCGAACACGAGTCGTATGGAAGATACGATCAACATGGAGAAGTTCACCAACGTTGACTAGTCCGTCTCACGTGTTAATCGGACACGGATTAGTTGACTTGGATCGTGTAACACTTAGATGACTAGAGGGATGTCTAATCTGAGTGGGAGTTCATTAATAATTTGATTAGATGAACTTGATTATCATGAACTTAGTCTAAAATCTTTACAATATGTCCTGTAGATCAAATGGCCAACGTTGTATTCAATTTCAACGCGTTCCTAGAGAAAACCAAGCTGAAAGACGATGGCAGCAACTATACGGACTGGGTCCGGAACCTGAGGATCATCCTCATAGCTGCCAAGAAAGATTATGTCCTACAAGCACCGCTAGGTGATCCACCCGTCCCACAGAACCAAGACGCTATGAACGCTTGGCAGACACGTACTGATGACTACTCCCTCGTTCAGTGCGGCATGCTTTATAGCTTAGAGCCGGGGCTCCAAAAGCGTTTTGAGAGACATGGAGCATATGAGATGTTCGAAGAGCTAAAAATGGTTTTTCAAGCTCATGCCCGGATCGAGAGATACGAAGTCTCCGATAAGTTCTTCAGCTGTAAGATGGAGGAAAATAGTTCTGTCAGTGAGCACATACTCACTATGTCTGGGTTGCATAACCGCTTGACTCAGCTGGGAGTTAATCTCCCGGATGACGCGGTCATTGACAGAATCCTCCAGTCGCTTCCACCAAGCTACAAGAGCTTTGTGATGAACTTCAATATGCAGGGGATGGTAAAGACCATTCCTGAAGTATTTGCTATGCTGAAATCAGCAGAGGTAGAAGTCAAGAAGGAACATCAAGTGTTGATGATGAATAAAACCACTAAGTTCAAGAAGGGCAAGGGTAAAAAGAACTTCAAGAAGGACGGCAAGGAAGTTGCTGCGCCCGGCAAGCAAGCTGTCGGGAAGAAGTCAAAGAATGGACCCAAGCCTGAGACAGAGTGCTTTTATTGCAAAGGGAAGGGTCACTGGAAGCGGAACTGCCCTAAATACTTAGCGGATAAGAAGGCTGGCAACACCAAAGGTATATTTGATATACATGTGATTGATGTGTACCTTACCAGTACTCGTAGTAACTCCTGGGTATTTGATACCGGTGCCGTTACTCATATTTGTAACTCACCACAGGAGCTGCGGAATAAACGGAAACTGGAGAAGGACGAGGTGACGATGCGCGTCGGGAATGGTTCCAAGGTCGATGTGATCGCCGTCGGCACGCTACCTCTACATTTACCTACGGGATTAGTTATAAACCTCAATAATTGTTATTTAGTGCCATGTCTGAGCATGAACATTGTATCAGGATCTCGTTTAATACGAGATGGCTACTCATTTAAATCCGAGAATAATGGTTGTTCTATTTATATGAGAGATATGTTTTATGGTCATGCTCCGATAAGTCAATGGTTTATTCTTAATGAATCTCGAGCGTATTACTACACATATTCATAGTGTGAATACCAAAAGATGTAAAGTTGATAATGATAGTCCCACATACTTGTGGCACTGCCGCCTTGGTCACATAGGTGTCAAACGCATGAAGAAGCTCCATGCAGATGGACTTTTAGAGTCTCTTGATTATGAATCATTTGACACGTGCGAACCATGCCTCATGGGTAAAATGACCAAGACTCCGTTCTCAGGAACAATGGAGCGAGCAACCAACTTATTGGAAATCATACATACTGATGTGTGCGGTCCAATGAGTGTTGAGGCTCGCGGTGGCTATCGTTATGTTCTCACCCTCACTGATGACTTAAGTAGATATGGGTATGTCTACTTAATGAAACACAAGTCTGAAACCTTTGAAAAGTTCAAGGAATTTCAGAGTGAAGTTGAGAATCATCGTGACAGGAAAATCAAGTTTCTACGATCAGATCGTGGAGGAGAATACTTGAGTCACGAATTTGGCACACACTTAAGAAAATGTGGAATAGTTTCACAACTAACGCCGCCTGGAACACCTCAGCGTAATGGTGTGTTCGAACGTCGTAATCGCACTCTATTAGATATGGTGCGATCTATGATGTCTCTTACCGATTTACCGTTATCCTTTTGGGGCTATGCTTTAGAGACTGCCGCATTCACTTTAAATAGGGCTCCGTCGAAATCCGTTGAGACGACACCGTATGAATTATGGTTTGGGAAGAAACCTAAGCTGTCGTTTCTAAAAGTTTGGGGATGCGATGCTTATGTCAAGAAACTTCAACCTGAAAAGCTCGAACCCAAGTCGGAAAAATGCGTCTTCATAGGATACCCTAAAGAAACTTATGGGTATACCTTCTACCTCAGATCCGAAGGCAAGATCTTTGTTGCCAGGAATGGATTCTTTCTAGAGAAAGAGTTTCTCTCGAAAGAAGTAAGTGGGAGGAGAGTAGAACTTGATGAAGTATTGCCTCTTGAACCGGTAAATGGCGCAACTCAAGAAAATGCTCCTGAGGTGCCTGCACTGACTAGAGAGGAAGTTAATGATGATGATCAAGATACTTCTGATCAAGCTCCTACTGAAATTCGAAGGTCCACAAGGACACGTTCCACACCAGAGTGGTACGGCAACCCTGTCTTGGAAATCATGTTGTTAGACAACAGTGAACCTTCGAACTATGAAGAAGCGATGGCGGGCCCGGATTCCGACAAATGGCTAGAAGCCATGAAATCCGAGATAGGATCCATGTATGAAAACGAAGTACGGACTTTGACTGACTTGCCCGTTGAACGGCGAGCCATAGAAAATAAATGGATCTTTAAGAAGAAGACAGACGCGGATGGTAATGTGACCATCCATAAAGCTAGGTTTGTCGCTAAGGGTTATCGACAAGTTCAAGGGGTTGACTACGATGAGACTTTCTCATCGGTAGCGAAGCTGAAGTCCGTCCGAATCATGTTAGCGATTGCCGCATTCTATGATTATGAAATATGGCAAATGGACGTCAAAACGGCATTCCTTAATGGTTTCCTTAAGGAAGAGTTGTATATGATGCAGCCGGAAGGTTTTGTCGATCCTAAGAATGCTGACAAGGTGTGCAAGCTCCAACGCTCGATTTATGGGCTGGTGCAAGCATCTCGGAGTTGGAACATTCGCTTTGATGAGATGATCAAAGCGTTTGGGTTTACACAGACTTATGGAGAAGCCTGCGTTTACAAGAAAGTGAGTGGGAGCTCTGTAGCATTTCTCATACTATATGTGGATGACATACTTTTGATGGGAAATGATATAGAACTCTTGGGCAGCATCAAGGCCTACTTGAATAAAAGTTTTTCAATGAAGGGCCTTGGAGAAGCTGCTTATATATTAGGCATCAAGATCTACAGAGATAGATCAAGACGTCTCATAGGTCTTTCACAAAGCACATACCTTGATAAGATTTTGAAGAAGTTCAAAATGGATCAGTCCAAGAAAGGGTTCTTGCCTGTTTTGCAAGGTATGAAATTGAGCTCAGCTCAATGTCCGACCACGGCAGAAGAGATAGAAGAGATGAGTCTCATCCCCTATGCCTCAGCCATAGGTTCTACTATGTATGCCATGCTGTGTACCAGACCTGATTTAAACCTTGCCGTAAGTTTGGTAGGAAGGTACCAAAGTAATCCCGGCAAGGAACACTGGACAGCGGTCAAGAATATCCTGAAGTACCTGAAAAGGACTAAGGAAATGTTTCTCGTTTATGGAGGTGACGAAGAGCTCGTCGTAAAGGGTTACGTCGACGCTAGCTTCGACACAGATCTGGATGACTCTAAGTCACAAACCGGATACGTGTATATGTTGAATGGTGGAGCAGTGAGCTGGTGTAGCTGCAAACAGAGCGTCGTGGCGGGATCTACATGTGAAGCGGAGTACATGGCAGCCTCGGAGGCAGCACATGAAGCTATATGGGTGAAGGAGTTCATCACCGACCTAGGAGTCATACCCAATGCGTCGGGGCCAATCAAACTCTTTTGTGACAACACTGGAGCTATTGCACTTGCCAAGGAGCCCAGGTTTCACAAGAAGACAAGGCACATCAAGCGTCGCTTCAACTCCATTCGTGAAAATGTTCAAGATGGAGACATAGAGATTTGTAAAGTACATACGGACCTGAATATAGCAGATCCGTTGACTAAACCTCTCCCTAGGGCAAAACATGATCAACACCAGAATTCCATGGGTGTTCGATTCATCACAATGTAACTAGATTATTGACTCTAGTGCAAGTGGGAGACTGTTGGAAATATGCCCTAGAGGCAATAATAAAAGCATTATTATTATATTTCTTTATTCATGATAATTGTCTTTATTCATGCTATAACTGTATTATCCGGAAATCGTAATACACGTGTGAATACATAGACCATAATATGTCCCTAGTAAGCCTCTAGTTGACTAGCTCGTTGATCAACAGATAGTCATGATTTCCTGGCTATGGACATTGGATGTCATTGATAACGGGATCACATCATTAGGAGAATGATGTGATGGACAAGACCCAATTCTAAGCATAGTACAAAGATCGTGTAGTTCGTTTGCTAGAGCTTTTCCAATGTCAAGTATCTTTTCCTTTGACCATGAGATCGTGTAACTCCCGTATACCGTAGGAGTGCTTTGGGTGTATCAAACGTCACAACGTAACTGGGTGACTATAAAGGTGCATTACAGGTATCTCCGAAAGTGTCTGTTGGGTTGACACGGATCGAGACTGGGATTTGTCACTCTGGATAACGGAGAGGTATCACTGGGCCCACTCGGTAATGCATCATCATTATGAGCTCAAGGTGACCAAGTGGTTGATCACGGGATCATGCATTACGGTACGAGTAAAGTGACTTGCCGGTAACGAGATTGAACAAGGTATTGGGATACCGACGATCGAGTCTCGGGCAAGTAACATATCGATTGACAAAGGGAATTGTATACGGGGTTGATTAATCCTCGACATCGTGGTTCATCCGATGAGATCATCGTGGAGCATGTGGGAGCCATCATGGGTATCCAGATCCCGCTGTTGGTTATTGACCGGAGAGTCGTCTCGGTCATGTCTGCTTGTCTCCCGAACCCGTAGGGTCTACACACTTAAGGTTCGGTGACGCTAAGGTTATGAAGATATGAATATGCAGTAACCCGAATGTTGTTCGGAGTCCCGGATGAGATCCCGGACGTCACGAGGAGTTCCGGAATGGTCCGGAGGTAAAGAATTATATATAGGAAGTGCTGTTTCGGCCATCGGGACAAGTTTCGGGGTTATCGGTATTGTACCGGGACCACCGGAGGGGTCCCGGGGGCCCACCGGGTGGGGCCACCTGTCCCGGGGGGCCACATGGGCTGTAGGGGGTGCGCCTTGGCCTTCATGGGCCAAGGGCACCAGCCCTACTAGGCCCATGCGCCTAGGGTTTCCACCACGGAGGAGTCCAAGTGGTGGAAGGCACCCCGAGGTGCCTTGGGGGGGAGGGAAACCCTCCCCTGGCCGCCGCACCTAGGAGATCAGATCTCCTAGGCTATGCACCACCCCCCCTTGGCCCTCCTATATATAGTTGAGGAGAGGGAGGACTTCATACCTCAGCCTTTGGTGCTTCCTCTCTCCCTGTTACGTCTCTCTCTCGTAGTATAGGCGAAGCCCTGCTACTGTGACGCCCTGCATCCACCACCACGCCGTCGTGCTGCTGGATCTTCATCAACCTCTCTTCCCCCCTTGCTGGATCAAGAAAGGAGGAGACATCATCCGTTCTGTACGTGTGTTGAACGCGGAGGCACCGTCCGTTCGATGCTTGATCATCGGTGATTTGAATCACGTCGTGTTCGACTACATCATCCCCGTTCTTTGAACGCTTCCGCTCGCGATCTACAAGGTACGTAGATGCCTCTAATCACTCGTTGCTAGATGAACTCCTAGATGGATCTTGGTGAAACGAGTAGGAAAATTTTGTTTTCTGCAACGTTCTCCAACAGTATGATCATCGACTCGACCACGATGACCGTCGTCAAGTGCCCACGCCTCCTCCAAGGAGTGAGTCATACGTGCCTCGGCGGCAAGATGACAGGCGCCCCCACAGTGGTGAATAAAGACTTCCGGTCGACCCTAGAGAGCCAGGCTTTGATGCAAGATCTATTCTCATTCAAGGTCCGGTTGATAGAAACAGAGCTCACAGAGAAGGCCACGATAGGGATTATCCGACTGGAAGCAAGGTGCACGTTTCAGGACCCGAGTGTTTCAGTAGAGCCATTAGAGTAGCAGTGATTCCCCCCAACTTCAGGTTGGTGACTGGAGTCAGCAAGTTCACCGGCGAGTCCAAGCCAGACACTTGGCTTGAGGACTACCGAGTGGCTGTGCAGATTGGTGGTGGCAATGATGATGTGGCTATGAAGCACCTTCCCTTGATGTTGGAGGGCTCAGCCAGAGCGTGGTTGAATCAGTTGGCTCCTGGCAGCATATATAGTTGGGAGGAACTTGCTCGAGTGTTTGTTATAACCTTTGAAGGTACTTGCAAAAGGCCGGCAGGGTTGACAGAATTGCAGTGTTGTGTTCAGAAACCGAATGAAACCTTGAGAGACTATATCCAGAGATGGATCACATTACACCATACAGTGGAGAATGTGTCAGATCACCAAGCAATCTGTGCCTTCAAGGAAGGCGTTAAGTATCGGGAGTTGAATCTGAAATTTGGTCGGACAGGAGATATGACTCTGACTCGGATGATGGAGATTGCCACCAAATATGCTAACGGCGAAGAAGAAGACTGACTCCGGAGTGGCAAGCACAAAACAGTCGCCCACGAAACCGGAGGAGGGAATTCCAGTCGGAAATAGTAGCGAAAGGCTGAACCAGCTGCTCCTGGTGAAGCTTTAGTTGTTGCCCAAGGAAACTTCAAAGGAAAGCCCAAGGGGCCCTGGACTCCCAAAAAAGTTAAGGATCAAGATGGGAATGATGTGTTGGATTTACCGTGCCATATTCATACCAAAAAAGATGAAGAGAGGAATTTCATTTACCCTAAACACACCACTCGGCAGTGTCGTCCCCTGATCCAGCAGTCCAAGAGAAACAACCCAAGGAGAAGGAAAAGGAGTCGGACAGAGGTGAGGATAGGGAAGAAAATTATGATGGTTTTCCCAGTGTCAATTCCACGCTAATGATTTTTTGCTGATGTTGAAAGCAAAAGTCGATTGAAAGTTATTAACAGAGAAGTAAACATGGTTGCTCTAGCAACACCTAGTTATCTGAAGTGGTCCCAGACTGCCATCACATTTGACCAGTCGGACCATCCAGCACATATAGCCACCCTTGGGAGGCAAGCACTGGTGGTCGACCCAGTAGTTGAAGGCACTCGACTGACTAAAGTGCTGATGGATGGTGGCAGTGGCCTGAATATCCTTTATGCTGAAACTTTGAAGGGAATGGGCATTCCGATGTCCAAGGTTAGTGAAAGCAACATGAGTTTCCACGGCGTTATACCTGGCAAGAAGGCCCAGTCACTTGGCCAGATCGCCCTTGATGTGGTTTTCGGTGATTCCAAGAATTACCGTGAGGAAAAGTTGACATTTGAGGTACTGGATTTCAAGAGTGCTTACCATGCTATTCTGGGTAGGCCCGCTTATGCACGTTTTATGGCTCGACCATGCTACGTGTATCTCAAGTTGAAGATGCCTGGTCCTAGAGGAGTAATCACTATCACTGGTAACCGGCAGAAGGCAGAAGAGTGCTTCCAAAAGGGCTCAAAAATTGCCGATGCACAAATGGTAGTAGTAGAACTGCAAGAATATCAGAAAAATGCATATCCGAGTGATTTGCTGCGAGCCAAGAAGCCTGCCACAGATTCTGCATTTCAGTCGTCCGGTGAAACGAAGCCGATTCATATTCACCCGACTGATCCCAATGCTGCTCCAACCCATATCTCAACAACACCCGACAACAAATAGGAAGAAGGGCTCATCCAGCTCCTCCGTGAGAACTGGGACATCTTTGCATGGAAAACTTCTGACATGCCGGGTGTACCCAGGGGACTGGCTGAGCATCATTTATGAGTCGACCCAAAAGTAAAACCAGTCAAGGAACATCTCCGACGGTTCGTCGTCCAGAAGAGAAAAGCAATTGGCGAGGAAGTGGCTCGGCTCCTGGCAGTTGAGTTCATCTGAGAGATTTACCACTCCGAGTGGCTCGCTAATGTTGTCATGGTCCCCAAGAAGGATGATTCACTTCGCATGTGCATTGACTTCAAGCACATCAATCGGGCCTGCCCAAAAGATCATTTTCCTCTCCCCCGCATCGACCAAATTGTCGACTCGACTGCGGGGTGTGAGAGTTTGTCCTTTTTGTACGCCTATTCCGGGTATCATCAGATCCGACTGTATGGACTCGATGAGATAGAAACGGCTTTCATCACTCCATTCGGATGCTTCTGTTATGTCACTATGCCATTCGGCCTGAAGAATGCCGGAGCCACATTCATGCGTATGATCCAGAAGTGTTTAGTCACTCAGATCAGTCGGAATGTGGAAGCATACATGGATGACATTGTGGTCAAGTCACGTAAAGGTTCCGACTTGCTGGCTGACCTTGCTGAAACCTTTGCCAATCTCAGAAGATATGATATCAAGATTAATCCATCAAAGTGCACATTCGGAGTTACTGGCGGAAAGTTACTCGGTTTCCTAGTTTCCGAACGAGGGATCGACGCTAACCCGGAGAAAGTTGGTGCTATACTTCGGATGAAATGCCCTGTGCGTGTGCACGATGTCCAGAAGCTTACTGGTTGTTTGGCCGCCTTGAGTCGATTCATTTCCTGCCTCCGCGAAAAGGCATTGCCTCTTTACCGACTGATGAAGAAGTCTGATAAGTTCGAGTGGACTCCCGAAGCTGATGCAACGTTTGCAGAGCTCAAAGCCCTGCTTTCCACCCAGTCGGTGCTTGCTGCACCAATCATCAAAGAGCCTTTACTGCTTTATATTGCAGCCACTGGACAAGTTGTCAGTACAGTACTCACGGTCGAGTGGGAGGAAGAAGGAAAAGCCTATAAAGTTCAGCGCCCAATATATTATGTTTCTGAAGTTTTAACTCCATTGAAGCAAATATATCCACATTATCAGAAGCTTGTTTATGGGATTTACATGAGCACAAAGAAGGTTGCACACTATTTCTCTGATCATTCCATTACAGTCGTCAGCGATGATCCATCATCAGAGATTCTGAACAACAGAGATGCAACTGGTCGAGTGGCAAAGTGGGCGATTGAACTCCTTCCCATGGACATCAAATTTGAGTCAAAGAAAGCTATCAAGTCCCAAGCAAGTCTGGAAGGTGCTATTTAAGGGCACCGAGGTCCACCCTCCCCTTACCGAGGACCGCGGGCTAAGCGTGACGCGTCCTGCAAATCCGGTAAGTTCTGTACATCTCGTAGGGTATTTATTTTCCATAGTTTAACCATGTGCGGGATCTGAGCCCCCATGCCTTTGACAGGACTGGGTGGAGACATCAGAGCAGATTGACTGTCCGGCCCCTCTGCCCGAAGACCCTGCAGATGCTCTCCTAACAGAGATGCGGACTCCGGCTCCTTATGAGGTGCCAGAGAAGAAGATCCAGAAGAAGGCCACAGGAACCTGAAAGAGTTCCTGGCGCCAGGTGGTATCGGACTCATTGTCCGATAACTCCGAGACGCACTCCTGCCGTAAAAACGAGGAGGAGGAAGATGAAGATTCTCACCCTCCAGCCGGGGGAGACAAAAAAAGGAAGGCCGCCCCAATCGGGGAGGCCAAAGGGTCCAAGAAGGGAAGGACTCTCCTTTCGGACTGTTCCACCACCGCCGCCGACAGCGAAGACGAGTGGTTACTCAGGGCCAAGCCCCTGGCAAAGTCGTAAGTATTTGGATACCATAGTAACTCATAGCATACTTTTATTGCACTGCTTCTCCTAACGTCAAATATGATCATGCAGTCCGCCCCGAGCCCGTATCGACGTATCCTCGTCGGACGTTTCCTTGGACTCGTCGAATATGAATAGTGATACACTTCCAACCGCCTCCTCTCCTTGCCCTACGGACAATGTCGAGGTATTGTCTCAAGGGGCACCGAGCCGGGGGGAGATAGTCCCGGAGGCGCCTCAAGGCGACCTCCCGGACTCCAGGCGCAAAGGGAGCAAGACTCCCGAGGGCTCCAAGTTAGGCCCTCAGCCGAACACCGCGCCGGAACCTCCAGTGGTTCCGGACTCCGACAGGTGGCCCCCTTCCAAGAGGGGCAAGCCGCCCGTGCCGGTGACCTCTGTCTATCCAGAGGCACTAGACAACCTACTGGGAGCGCTTCGCGGTGCTTCCATTGATGAAGAGCACCGCACTATTATGAGTGCAGTGATCAAGAAGGTTCAGTCCGCCAAGAGCGGACTGACTGAAGCCTGTGCCAGCCTTCTAACAGGCTTGGAGGTAAGTGTTTAAAATATAGGAAAATATTACCACATAGATAGTAGCCCCTGATGCTCTGTTTGGTGTTCACAAAGAAAAGCCGAATAGAGGATCAAATAATATCTGCAGGAGTCTAATATAAGTATGTCTGTATGCGTATGCAGGCTTCGCTGCTGACCTCTGCCGCACTGACTGCGGAGGTCACCGCACTGACGCAGAACCTCAAGCGGTCCGAGAAAGAGCTCAGCCTTACCAAGAGGCAGCTCGAGGAGAACAAAGGTAAGTAATACCTTGCCTATATGTATATAAAAAGATGTGGTTGCAAAATGATAGGATCATCATGGATGTGCCGGGGGCCACGACTGAAGTGGCGACCCTGAAGCAAGCGCTATCCGAGGCCGAAAACAAAGCGGCCAAGGAGCACACCGAGCGGGAGAAACAGGAGGCACGGGTGGGCGAGGTGCAGCAAGAGCTCCAGGCTCTCGTGAAGAAGCATGAGACTTTGGAGCTTCACTCGAAGACGTGAAAGTCCGAGCTTGCCGCGGCCCTCGAGAGCACAAAGTGTGCCAAGGCTGAAGCCCAAAAGGCCCTCCAGGAAATTGAGGCGATGAGGAAGATAGCGGCGGGTAAGGCATTCATTATACAAAGCAAGCATGTGAAAGTCAATTACTTGTTACTTACCCGAGTCCGGAGCTCTCCAGGAGCATTCGCAGATTTGCCCCGCAGCGTGTCTGATGCCGCAAAGTACTACCAGGCCGAGGAGGGAAGCTCGACAGAGAAGTTATTCTGGTCTCAGTATACTGGGACCGAACACCCGATGCCTGTGAGCGACCAGCTGAAGCAACTGGTCGAGCTGCATAAGGCGGCCGAACAGGCCATGAGGGGCCTTATAGTCCGGATGTGGCCTAACGACTCCCTTCCCAACAGCTACTTTGGCCTGGTGAGGTGGCTTGTGGATGCCTGCCCACGGCTGGAAGTCATAAAGCGGTCCGTCTGCATCGAAGGTGCACGCCGGGCTTTTGCCCGTGCGAAGGTGCACTGGGCCAAGATGGACGCCGAGAAGCTGGTGAAAGAGGGGCCACCGCAGGGCAAGGAGCATCACCACCCTGAGATGTATTATGATGGTGTCCTGAAGGGTGCCCGTCTTGTGGCGGACGAGTGTGCGAAGGATGTAATTTTTTAACGAACTTGCTTGTGTGATCTTGTATTATGAAAACTTGTTCATGTGCGCTACGAAACGCTTGTTTGAATTTAAAATATTACCTTATGTGCTGCTGTTTATCAAATCTGAGAGATGGCCAGTCGTCGGCTTCTGCCCCCATGCCACGAGTGCTGGGGTGTTCGGGATAAATCTGAGCACTCTTTTTCCCATTGTTGGGTCCTTCGAGGGAGGTGCTCAGCGCAACGAACAAGGCAATTGGACTATAATGCTTTACCACTCTCACTTAGGCATAGAAGTCTACAATTTTAAATTTTGGTGAAGCCCCTAGTATTCGAAAGGCCGAATTCGGGCGCTATACACGCCTAAGCTGGACAAAGCCGACTCCTCACGCTAAGCGGCATGAGTCTTTAGGGACTCGAGACCTCTTGAACAGTGACCGACTCTCGCCTTATCATGACAATCAATTTTAGCTTTCTCTACTGAGGTGCTTGCCCAGATGAACCGGGGCACAATCACAGTAGTTCTCCCAGTGCTACCTTATCCGATATAGCGGAACGTAAGGTACCAAAAATGGGAGCCGGGCAAACCCAACTATTGACCCAAGACATGATTTGGAGCTGATGCATATAATGCTGTAAGTTCGGGGTGCCGCACTGTCAAAAGTGTTCGGACTTCTCACGCCGTATTATGGGGTATGCTTAAGCCCCTGGCGTATTGGCCGTACCAGAGTGTACGGGTGCTGAATGTCATGAATGAACATATATATATATATAAAAGAATAGAGAATGCGGTAATAGTCTAGTGCTATGCATTGTTTACTCAAAAAGGTGCGTCGAAGCAGGATGATACAAGTAGTGCGATAAGCAAAAAGTAGGACTATTTGACATGTCCCCTCCAAGGGCAAGCTGAGGAATGGTATTTAAAGCAGGTATTTCACTCGTTATCAGAGACCACCTAGGAATTCCATGATGCGACGTAGCTTTCTGCCTCCTTGGTTGTTGTATCGTGTGTCCGGCAATCGTACTGCCGGATGGGGTTTCCAAAGAGTAAAGTCCTGAAAGAGAGAAAAAATAATAAGGCGGGAAGCCCCTAGTGCGGTTGAGCCACGTTTTGGGGCGTGCCATAGTCGTGCCCCCCCACCTATGCCCATGGTATTTTCAATGTGTAATTATGTACGCATGGCACGGATTTCGCCGTTTGGCTGGGACTGGGGTGGGAGCCGCATTGCTATGCGAGCTCGGAACGTGCCAGGCGGTCTTGTTGCAGATTACTCCGGGCGCGCTTGCCGGTGTCCGGGTGTTTAATCACCAAACTGGTGGATTGCCTAAAGAGGCTGCTTTGTGCTTCTGCTGCGAGGGCCACAGTGTGCTCCTCCGTGCGGAGAGAGCGCTCTGTGTTTCCATTGACTATGATGACCCCCGAGGTCCTGGCATCTTGAGCTTGAGGTACGCATAATGCGGTACCGCATTGAATCTCGCAAATGCGGTTCGCCCGAGCAGTGCGTGATAGCCACTTCGGAACGGGACTATATCGAAGATTAACTCCTTGCTTCGGAAGTTATCTGGTGATCCGAAGACCACTTCCAGTGTGACTGAGCATGTGCAATGGGCCTCTACACCTGGTATGACGCCTTTGAAGGTCGTTTTTGTGGGTTTGATCCTTGAGGGGTCTATACCCATTTTGTGCACTGTGTCCTGATAAAGCAGGTTCAGGCTGCTGCCGCCATCCATAAGGACTCGGGTGAGGTGAAATCCGTCGATGATTGGGTCTAGGACCAGTCGGCGAATCTGCCATGACGGATACTAGTGGGGTGGTCCCTGCGATCGAAGGTGATCGGACAGGAGGACCATGGGTTGAACTTTGGGCGACTGGCTCCAACGCATATACGTCCCTTAGCGCACACTTCCGCTCCCTCTTGGGGATGTGGGTTGCGTATATCATGTTCACCGTCCGCACTTGTGGGGGGGGGACTCTTCTTTCCTCCGGTGTTCGGCGGCCGGGGCTCCTCCTCGTCATCGCTATGTAACCCCTTATCTTTGTTTTCGGCATTTAACTTGCCGGCCTGCTTGAACACCCAACATTCCCTATTGGTGTGGTTGGCTGGCTTGTCGGGGGTTCCGTGTATTTGACACGAGCGATCGAGTATACGGTCCAAACGGGGCGGGCCCAGAGTGCTTCTTTTGAATGGCTTTTTTCGCTGACCAGGTTTAGAGCCTCGGAATCCGACATTGACTGCCGTATCCTCGGTATTGTCGCTGTTGATGCGGTGCTTGTGTTTGCTGCGACGTGACCTGCCATTGCTATCCTTGGTATCCGAAGTACCATGGTTCTTTGATATGTTATTGCTGCGAGCCAGCCAGCTGTCCTCTCCCGCGCAAAAGCAGGTCATGAGTGTCGTGAGGGCTGCCATAGATTTCGGCTTTTCCTAGCCAAGGTGTCCGGCGAGCAACTCGTCGCGGATGTTGTGCTTAAAAGCTGCTAGGGCCTCTGCATCCGGACAGTCGATGATTTGATTTTTCTTTGTCAGGAACCATGTCCAGAATTGCCTGGCCAATTCCTCTGGCTGCTGAATTATGTGGCTCAAGTCATCAACATCTGGTGGTCGCACATAAGTGCCCTGGAAGTTGTCGAGGAATGCGGCTTCCAGATCTTCCCAACAGCCAATGGATTCTGCTGGCAGACTGTTGAGCCAATGCCGAGCTGGCCCTTTGAGTTTGAGTGGGAGGTATTGGATGGCGTGTAGATCGTCACCGCGGGCCATGTGAATGTGCAGGAGGAAGTCCTTGATCCATACCGCAGGATATGTTGTGCTATCGTATGATTCGATATTTACGAGTTTGAAACCCTCTGGGATTTGGTAATCCATTACTTCATCTGTGAAGCATAGGGGGTGTGCGGCGCCTCTGTACTAGGCTATATCGTGACGCAGCTCAAATGTGTCTTGTCCGCTGTGTTCGGCCCGGACGGATTTACTTTTACTGTATCCGGCGTGACGGTTATCGTCTCGCGTAGTGGCGCGCCCTCGTGATCCGTAGATCGATCTTGTGTTTTTTGCTTTGTCCTCCAATACGTCTCGCAGGTCCAGCGTGTTTCCCCGTGCCTTGACATTTTTATTTGGGTGGCGTCGGGGTACGGGCTGACCTTTTGGCTGAAATGCCTATCTGTCGCGGCCACGAGGTGGCCGATCAGCCACGTCATACGCTGGAGATGTAGGTTTTAATGCTTCCTCCTCCAGTCGGGGTAGCAACCTACACTTTGGGTAACTCTTGGAGGGGCATTCGAGTTCATATTCCTCGGCCGCAAGGACTTCAGTCCATCTGTCAGCTAGCAAATCTTGATCAGCTTGAAGCTGCTGTTGCTTTTTCTTAAGGCTATTTGCCGTGGCTATAAGCCAGCGTTTGAAGCGCTCTTGCTCAACGGGATCCTCAAGCACGACAAATTCGTCATCGTCGAGGCTTGCCTCGTCTTCGGAGGGAGGCATGTAATTATCATCCTCCGTCTCTCCATCTGCCGCTCTCTCGGGGGGCTGGCTTCTCCATCCTCCTGCTCTAAATCTTGCTGGAGGGGATTGTTGTCATCTTCAGCACTACCCGGAGTGCTATTATCTCCTGTGCCGGTATCACCGCTTTTGCTTTGGCGAGACTTAGAGTGGCGCCGCTGTCGTCGGCGCTTGGGTTGCTTCTTGGAGGGGTCATCCTCCACTGTCATGTTGCCATTGCCTTCTTTGGGTGTGTCCACCATGTATATATCATATGATGAGGTGGCTGTCCAGTGCCCTGTGGGCAGTGGTTCCTGATTGTCTCCTGCATCGTCGTCCATACTGTCGATGTCTTTGGAGTCAAAGTCGAGCATGTCGGTCAAATCGTTGACAGTGGCTACTAAGTGGGTGGTGGGTGGGCGGCGAATTTCTTCGTCATCCGCATCCCAATCCTGCCGGACATAGTTCGGCCAGGACTCTCCTGACAAGGAGAGAGACCTTAATGAGTTCAGTATGTCGCCGAAGGTCGAGTGCTGAAAGATATCCGCAGAGGTGAACTCCATGATCGGCGCCCAGTGGGATTTGATAGGCACGGGCGCAGGCGGTTCGGAATCCGTGGCCGGGGAAGAATCCGGCAGTTCGGCGTCACGGCTCTCGTGAAGGGTAAGGTCGATACTCGGCTCGATCGCCGCTGAGAGTGCGGCCTCCGTGGCGGGGTCTATCCACCCGTCCATGGATGGCGCAATTGGCTCCGAATTGAGGGTCGGAGCGGTTGCTGGTGCGGTCTCCTGAACACTGTCCGATGGTAGAGCTAAATCATGCTCATCGTGAACATGTGGCGCACTCGGCAGGGGCTCGAATCCGTCGAAGATCAAGTCTCCGCGGATGTCGGTCGTGTAGTTTAAGCTTCCAAACCTGACCTGGTGGCCAGGGGCGTAACTCTCGATCTGCTCCAGATGGCCAAGCAAGTTGGCCCGCAGTACGAAGCCACCGAATACAAAGATCTGTCCGAGGAGAAAAGTCTCACCCTGGACTACATCGCTATCGATGATCGAAGGAGCCATCAAGCCTAGTGATGACGACACAGAGGAACTCTCAATGAAAGCACCAATGTCGGTGTCAAAACCGGCAGATCTCGGGTAGGGGGTCCCGAACTATGCGTCTAAGGCGGATGGCAACAGCAGGCAGGGGACACGATGTTTACCCAGGTTCGGGCCCTCTTGATGGAGGTAATACCCTACGTCCTGCTTGATTGTTCTTGATAATATGAGTAGTACAAGAGTTGATCTACCACAAGATCAGAGAGGCTAAACCCTAGAAGCTAGCCTATGGTATGATTGTTGTTGTTGGTCTTACGGACTAAACCCTCCGGTTTATATAGACAACGGAGGGGGCTAGGGTTACACAGAGTCGGTTACAAGGAAGGAGATCTACATATTCGTATTGCCAAGCTTGCCTTCCACGCCAAGGAGAGTCCCATCCGGACATGGGACGAAATCTTCAATCTTGTATCTTCATAGTTCAACAGTCCGGCCAAAGGATATAATCCGGCTGTCCGGATACCCCCTAATCCAGGACTCCCTCAGTCACAGAAGCCACTCGACGTACAGAAGATCTAAAGCCACTCTGCTCAAACAACGGTCGGACGTTTACTCATAGACTTAATTGTCATTTATATCACTTAATTGCTAGCATTACCAGTAACGTTCCACTCTTAATGTACATTGAACCCTGTGTAACGGAGGGGAGCAAGGGTCCTGGCGCACTGTATATAAGCCACCCCCCTCCTCTGGGACAAGGGTTCACATCTTTTGTAAACTCACACACACATACAATCTAGTCGACCGCCTCAGGGCACCGAGACGTAGGGCTGTTACTTCCTCCGTGAAGGGCCTGAACTCGTAAACTCGTGTGTACAACTAATCCATAGCTAGGATCTTGCCTCCTCATACCTACCCGCCATTCTACTGTCAGTCTTAGATCCACGACAGTTGGCGCCCACCATGGGGCAGGTGTCTTAGCAGTTTGTTGGAGAAGTTGCGATTCTTCCGATTCCCATCATCATGGTTTCCGGCGGAGGATTGGCTGAAGGCCGCGAGATCCGTCTCGGTGCGCTCGTCTTCATCGCCGACGACTTCCGCGCATGCGTCCGCGGCGTCCTTCTTCGACAGCCGTCGACTCAGTATCAGTCGACTCCTACAGCATCCTCGCTTCCCGTTGTTCACAGGTGCTAGCGATCCGGTCGGTCGCGGCTTCAGCGGTGGGTGAGATATGCAGTGGCCCGCCAATCGGCCACCCCACAAATCACGGTGATCGAGCCCGATGAAACTCTCTACGGCATGTTCGATCTGTCGACTGGCTCCGTCGAGACTGCATCCGAGTGCGACAGCAGCGACCCCGCGGCGGAAGTCTTGATGGTCAATGGACCACGCAGTCCTCCTGGCTTTCCTCGTGAAGACAGTGGCGACAGCGTCGGCGACCCATCACATGTCCATGAGGAGTACCACCCGAACCCCAATCTTCGCAGCGGAGGGAAGATCTTCGCCGTCGTAATATGGATGCACTCCACACTCCTATCGTTGGAGAAACCCCCGAGGCCCAGGCCCTGGAGTAGGCGCGCCTGGCCAACTTGGCTGAGCGCACTCGACTGGAGAACCTCCAGTGCGCACTCGACGAGCGTACTCGGCAACGAATTCCTGAGTCCAGTCGATGACAACTTTTTCCGCCTCTGACTCAGGTATTGAGATCCAAAGAGAGAGAAGAAGCCATCTAGCTAATAACTATGGACCCGAAGGTCTATGGTAAACTACTCACACATCATCAGAGAGGCTATGGTGTTGATGTAGAAGCCCTCCGTGATTGATTCCCCCTCCGGCGGTGATGAAGCTATGTACCTAGGGTAGGGTCACATGTCTGACCTAGACGCCCTCCCCAAGGTCATCGCCCTAAAGCTAGAAGCATTCGAAGGGTATCATCATCCACTCGACTAAAGACATTCCACACGGAAGAATCAATGACACTCGACCGTCACAGAAGCCACTCGACATACAGAAGATCTAAAGCCACTCTGCTCAAAAAATGGTCGGGCGTTTACTCATAGACTTAATTGTCATTTATATCACTTAATTGCTAGCGCTACTAGTAACGTTCCACTCTTAATGTACATTGAACCCTGTGTAACGGAGGGGAGCAGGGGTCCTGGCGCACTCTATATAAGCCACCCCCTCCTCTGGGACAAGGGTTCGCATCTTTTGTAAACTCACACACACATACAATCTAGTCGACCGCCTCAGGGCACCGAGACGTAGGGCTGTTACTTCCTCCGCGAACGGCCTGAACTCGTAAACACGTGTGTACAACTACTCCATAGTTAGGATCTTGCCTCCTCATACCTACCCCCATTCTACTGTCAGTCTTAGATCCATGACAGGCGGAGCTCTGGAAAAGGCCCCAAGATGGGATCTCTTGGGTACAGAAGGTTGCGGCGATGGAAATAGGCTTTCATGGTGCTCCTGGATGTTTTCGGGGTATATGGATATATATAGGAGGAAGAAGTAGGTCGGTGGAGCTGCGAGGGGCCCACAAGGGTGGGGGCGCGCCTAGGGGGCAGGCGTGCCTCCCTGCCTCGTGGCCTCATCGCTTCTTTCTTGACGTCAACTCTAAGTCCCCTGGATCACGTTTGTTCCAAAAATAACTCTCCTGAAGGTTTCATTCCGTTTGGATTCCGTTTGATATTCCTTTTCTACGAAACACCGAAATAGGCAAAAAAACAATTTTCACTGGGCCTTGGGTTAGTACGTTAGTCCCAAAAATAATATAAAAGTGTATAATAAAGCCCATTGAACATCCAAAACAGATAATATAATAGCATGGAACAATCAAAAATTATAGATACGTTGGAGACGTATCATTGAGGCTCGCGGCGGGTATCATTATTTTCTGACCTTCACAGATGATTTCAGCAGATATGGGTATATCTACTTAATGAAACATAAGTCCAAAACATTTGAAAAGTTCAAAGAATTTCAGAGTGAAGTTGAAAATCATCGTAACAAGAAAATAAAGTTTCTACGATCTGATCGCAGAGGCGAATATTTGAGTTATGAGTTTAGTCCTTATTTGAAACAATGTGGAATAGTTTCGCAACTCACGCCACCTGGAACACCACAGCCTAATGGTTTGCTCGAACGCTATAACCGCACTTTATTAGATATGGTGCGATCTATGATGTCTCTTACCGATTTACCACTATCATTTTGGGGTTATGCATTAGAGACAGCTGCATTCACGTTAAATAGGGCACCATCTAAATCCGTTGAGACGACACCGTTTGAACTATGGTTTGGCAAGAAACCTAACCTGTCGTTTCTTAAAGTTTGGGGCGGCGATGCTTATGTGAAAAAGCTTCAACCTGATAAACTTGAACCCAAATCAGAGAAATGCATCTTCATAGGATACCCAAAGGAAACTATTGGGTACACCTTCTATCACAGATCTAAAGGCAACATACTCGTTGCTAAGAATGGATCCTTTCTAGAGAAGGAGTTTGTCTCGAAAGAAGTGAGCGGGAGGAAAGTAGAACTTGATGAGGTAATTGTACCTTCTCCCGGATGGGAAAGTAGTTCATCACAGAAATCAGTTCCAATGATTCCTACACCAATTAGTGAGGAAGCTAATGATGATGATCATGAAACTTCAGGTCAAGTTACTACCGAACTTCGTAGGTCAACCAGAGTACGATCCGCACCAGAGTGGTATAGTAATCCTATTCTGGAAGTCATGTTACTGGACCATGATGAACCTACGAACTATGAGGAAGCGATGATGATCCCAGATTCTGTGAAATGGCTTGAGGCCATGAAATCTGAGATGGGATCCATGTATGAGAACAAAGTGTGGACTTTGGTTGACTTGCCCGATGATCGGCAAGCCATAGAGAATAAATGGATCTTCAAGAGGAAGACGAACGTTGATGGTAGTGTTACTATCTACAAAGCTCGACTTATCGCAAAAGGTTTTCGAAAAGTTCAAGGTGTTGACTACTATGAGATTTTCTCACTCGTAGCGATGCTTAAGTCTGTCCAAATCATGTTAGCAATTGCCACATTTTATGAAATCTGGCAAATGGATGTCAAAACTGCATTCCTTAATGGATTTCTTTAAAAAGAGTTGTATATGATGCAACAAGAAGGTTTTGTCAATCCTAAAAGTGCTAACAAAATGCGCAAGCTCCAGCGATCCATCTATGGACTGGTGCAAGCATCTTGGAGCTGGAATATATGCTTTAATGAGTTGATCACAGCACATAATTTTATACATACTTGCGCTGAAGCCTGTATTTACAAGAAAGTGAATGGGAGCACTACAGTCTTTCTGATAAGTATATGTGAATGACATATTGTTGATCAGAAATGATGTAGAATTTTCTGGAAAGCATAAAGAAGTGTTTGAAAGGAGTTTTTCAAAGAAAGACATCGGTGAAGCTGCTTAAATATTGAGCATCAAGATCTATAGAGATAGATTAAGACGCTTTATAAGTTTTTTCAATGAGTACATACCTTAACAAGATTTTGAAGTAGTTCAAAATGGAACAGTCAAAGAAGGAGTTCTTGCTTGTGTTGCAAGGTGTGAAGTTGAGTAAAGACTCAAAACCCAACCACGGCAGAAAATGGAAAGAGAATGAAAAGTCATTCCCTAAGCCTCAGTCATAGGTTCTATAAAGTATGCTATGATGTGTACCAGACCTATTGTGTACCTCACCATGAGTTTGGCAAGAGGGTACAATAGTGATCCAGGAGTGGATCACTGGACAGAAGTCAAAATTATCCTTAGTGGAATAAGGATATGTTTCTCAGTTATGGAGGTGACAAAAAGTTCGTCGTAAAGGGTTACGTCGATGCAAGCTTTGACACTGATCCGGATGACTCTAAGTCTCAATCTGGATACATACTGAAAGTGGGAGCAATTAGCTAGAGTAGCTCGTGCAGAGCATTATAGACATAGAAATTTTCAAAATACATAAGGATCTGAATGTGGCAGGCCCGTTGATTAAACTTCTCTCACAAGCAAAACAAGATCACACCTTAGTACTCTTTGGGTATTAATAACATGGCGATGTGAACTAGATTATTGACTCTAGTAAACCCTTTGGGTATTGGTCACATGGTGATGTGAACTATTGGTGTTAACTCACATGGCGATGTGAACTAGATTATTGACTCTAGTGCAAGTGGGAGACTGAAGGAAATATGCCCTAGGGGCAATAATAAAGATGTTATTTATATTTCCTTATATCATGATAAATGTTTATTATTCATGCTAGAATTGTATTAACCGGAACATAGTACATGTGTGAATACATAGACAAAACAGAGTGTCCCTAGTATGCCTCTACTTCACTAGCTCGTTAACCAAAGATGGTTAAGTTTCCTAACCATAGACATGTGTTGTCATTTGATGAACGGGATCACATCATTAGAGAATGATGTGATGGACAAGACCCATCCGTTAGCTTAGCATAATGATTGTTAAGTTTTATTGCTATTGCTTTCTTCATGACTTATACATATTCCTCTAACTATGAGATTATGCAATTCCTGAATACCGAAGGAACACCTTGTGTGATATCAAACATCACAACGTAACTGGGTGATTATAAAGATGATCTACAGGTGTCTCCGAAGGTGTTTGTTGGGTTGGCATAGATCAAGATTAGGATTTGTTACTCCAAATATCGGAGAGGTATCTTTGGGCCATCTCGGTAATGCACATCACTATAAGCCTTGCAAGCAATGTGACAAACGAGTTAGTTGCGGGATGATGTATTATGGAACGAGTAAAGAGACTTGCCGGTAACGAGATTGAACTAGGTATGTGATACGTCTCCAACGTATCTATAATTTTTGATTGTTCCATGTTATTATATTATCAACCTTGGATGTTTTATATGCATTTATATGCTATTTTATATGATTTTTGGGACTAACCTATTAACCTAGATCCCAGTGCCAGTTTTCTGTTTTTTCCTTGTTTTAGAGTATCGCAGAAAAGGAAAATCAAACGGAGTCCAATTGACCTGAAACTTCACGGAACTTATTTTTGGAAGGAAAGCAACCTGGGAGACTTGGAGTCCACGTAAGGGAAGCAACGAGGTAGCCACGATGCAGGGGGCGCGCCCACCCCCCTGGGCGCGCCCTCCACCCTCGTGGGCCCCTCGTGGCTCCACTGACGTACTTCTTCCGCCTATATATCTCCATATACCCTAAAACGATCGGGGAACACAATAGATCGGGAGTTCCGCCGCCAGAAGCCTACGTAGCCACCGAAAGCCAATCTAGACCCATTCCGGCACCCTGCCGGAGGGGGAATCCCTCTCCGGTGGCCATCTTCATCATCCCGGTGCTCTCCGTGACGAGGAGGGAGTTGTTCTCCCTCGGGGCTGAGGGTATGTACCAGTAGTTATGTGTTTGATCTCTCTCTCTCTCGTGTTCTTGAGGTGATATGATCTTGATGTATCGCGAGCTTTGCTATTATATTTGGATCCTATGATGTTTCTTCCCCCCTCTACTCTCTTGTAATGGATTGAGTTTCCCGTTGAAGTTATCTTATCGGATTGAGTCTTTAAAGATTTTAGAACACTTGATGTATGTGTTGCCATGCGTATCTGTGGTGACAATGGGATATCACGTGATTCACTTGATGTATGTTTTGGTGATCAACTTGCGGGTTCCGCCCATGAACCTATGCATAAGGGTTGGCACACATTTTCGTCGTGATTCTCCGGTAGAAACTTTGGGGCACTCTTTGAAGTTCTATGTGTTGGTTGAATAGATGAATCTGAGATTGTGTGATGCATAGCGTATAATCATACCCACGGATACTTCAGGTGACATTGGAGTATCTAGGTGACATTAGGGTTTTGGTTGATGTGTGTCTTAAGGTGTTATTCTAGTACGAACTCTAGGGCTGTTTGTGACACTTATAGGAATAGCCCAATGGATTGATTGGAAAGAATAACTTTGAGGTGGTTTCGTACCCTACCATAATCTCTTCGTTCGTTCTCCGCTATTAGTGACTTTGGAGTGACTCTTTGTTGCATGTTGAGGGATAGTTATGTGATCCAATTATGTTATCATTGTTGAGGGAACTTGCACTAGCGAAAGTATGAACCCTAGGCCTTATTTCCTATCATTGCAATACCGTTTATGCTCACTTTATCACTTGCTACCTTGCTGTTTTTATATTTTCATATTACAAAAACCTTTATCTACTATCCATATACCACTTGTATCACCATCTTTTCGCCGAACTAGTGCACCTATACAATTTACCATTTTATTTGGTGTGTTGGGGACACAAGGGACTCTTTGTTATTTGGTTGCAGGGTTGCTTGAGAGAGACCATCTTCATCCTACGCCTCCTACGGATTTATAAACCTTAGGTCATCCAATCGAGGGAAATTTGCTACTGTCCTACAAACCTCTGCACTTGGAGGCCCAACAACGTCTACAAGAAGAAGGTTGTGTAGTAGACATCAAGCTCTTTTCTGGCACCGTTGCCAGGGAGGTTAGTGCTTGAAGGTATATCTTTAGATCTTGCAATCGAGTCTTTTAGTTTCTTGTTTTATCACTAGTTTAGTTTATAAAAGAAAATTACAAAAAATATGGAATTGAGTTTGCCTCATACGCTTCATCTTTTTAATATCTTTTGTGAGTATGAAGGAAAGGAAAATTGTGCTCAAATGCTAGAAGAAGAATGCATTAAAATGTTTGGCACTAAATCTTTGAATGATGAGCATGATTGCAATGTTGTTAGTATGAACTCCTTGAATATCCATAATACTAATAATGACTGCACTAGTTATGATGAAAATGTCTCCTATAAACATGTTAATTTTTGTGGAGTACATTGGGTTTGCAAGTACACACCAAATAGGGAAGATAGATATTGCAAGAGGCATAAGTACTTAGAAACTAAATTGTTGCAAGAAAGGCTAGATGACTGTTGAGGGAGTCCTGGATTAGGGGGTGTCCGGATAGCCGGACTATACCTTCGGCCGGACTCCTGGACTATGAAGATACAAGATTGAAGACTTCGTCCCGTGTCCGGAAGGACTTTTCTTGGCGTGGAAGGAAAGCTTGGCGATACGGATATGTAGATCTCCTACCATTGTAACCGACTCTGTGTAACACTAGCCCTCTCCGGTATCTATATAAACCGGAGGGTTTTAGTCCGTAGGACGAACATACAATCATACCATAGGCTAGATTCTAGGGTTTAGCCTCCTTGATCTGCGGTAGATCTACTCTTGTACTACCCATATCATCAATATTAATCAAGCAGGACGTAGGGTTTTACCTCCATCAAGAGGGCCCGAACCTGGGTAAAACATTGTGTCCCCTGCCTCCTGTTACCATCCACCTAGACGCACAGTTCGGGACCCCCTACCCGAGATCCCCCGGTTTTGACACCGACATTGCTGCTTTCATTGAGAGTTCCTCTGTGTCGTCGCCATCAGGAAGGATGCCTCATCTCGTCTTTAAAGACGGCACCGTTGCTAAGGGAGCTTTGGCTGTCGGCCAGACTCTCAGGCTAGGTGGTTTCCTTATGACCGCCCGTTCGGCTGCTGCGCCGATGATGACCTCTCGGGTCATCGAAAGCAATCTTCACGTCAGCTCGGAATTCGCCAAGCAGCTAGATCCAATGGAGCTCTCTTCCCTAAACGAGCTCTTGGATCGCTTCGCCGCCCTGGGAGTCGCTACGGACTACGACCAGATTGGGCCTAAACCCGATCTGAGAGAGATTAACTCTCCCCAGGTCACCCATCACGTTGCCATGGTAGAGGGACAGTGCGGTGACCCTTCATCTATCTTAAGGACTAGCTATGTCCAGATTCCCGATCCCTCCAAGCTGGATACCCGCGGAGGGGAGGACATCACTCAAGACCTGAACTTAAAGTCAGGCGACAGGCTAGATTCATTGGACAGCATCCAATAATCCAAACTTCCGAGTTCGGGAACTCCTTGGCCCCTGGGTCTCAGATTGGGTGAGGTTTCGGATTTGATTCCACCCACCCACCCGTACATAAGAGATCTATCCCAAATTAGGCAAGAGCCTGAAGAAATAGTACATCATTACTGGGCCAGATTCCTCCTGGTTATGAACAGGATAAAGGACTGCCGCGAGGAAGACGCAATTTCATTCTTCTGTAATAATTGCACGGACAAGGGAATCCTCAACGCCATAAGTCGCCGTGATATTACACGCTTCGCTGACTTGGTGTCCATAGTACGAAAGTACTGTGCGATGGAAAGCGCCTGGAAAACCGAAATATAATTTTGGGACAATCCGGCCTTGAATACAAACCTAGTCCGAAATAAAAGGGTGCATCATCGCTAGACACCCGGGTTCAATACCAAAAAGCAAAAGCCCTCTACAGGGCACGGAACCGTGCTGGAAGGATGGCTTAATGGACCCTGTAAAATTCATAGTGCAGAGGGCGCCACACCAACTCATAGCCTTAGAGCATGTTGGATACTCCGGCAGGTGGCAAAAATTGGCGAAGATCTTCTAATTCCAGAAGCCACAGAAAGCCACCCCAGAGACACCAGTACAGTATTAACAGTCTTCGAGACTTCCGCATCAAATAATATGCGAAAAAGAGCACTCCGTGGCCTTGCCGAAGTCTACCAAGTAGCAGTAATAAACCCATGGAGTGACACGGCTATTACTTTTAACGCCAGTGATGAACCTAAATTCCGAACAGCCCGAGCACCAGCCGCATTGGTCCTCAGTCCAATAGTGGACGGCTTTCATCTTACCAAGGTACTCATGGATGGCGGCAGCGGATTGAACCTCATTTATGAGGAAACCCTTCAAAAAGTGGAAATAGATTGGAACCGCATTGAGGGAAGTAGCACAACCTTTAGAGGAATAATCCCCAGTCGGGAAGCGCGCTGTATAGGAAAAATCACACTAGATGTGGTGTTCGGCACGCCGGATAATTACAGGTCCGAAGAGGTCACGTTCCAAGTGGCCCCGTTCAGTAGCGGATATCTTGCTCTGCTCGGGCGGGAAGCGTTTACAATCTTCCAAGCAATACCCCATTACGGGTACATGAAGCTCAAGATGCCCGGGCCTAACGGAATCATCACTCTCGCTAGTGATCCGGACATAGCACTCCGCGCCGAAAACAAGACAGCCGCACTGGCCCCTGAGGCGCTATCCGAAGCCCTAGCGGCTGAGGAACTGACTGCGCTGCGCTCCACGGTGAATAGGGACGATGTGATACTCGACAAAAGATCCAAGTCCACCTCCTTTCAACCGGCGGACGAAATAGTCAAATTCCAGGTCCATCCAACGGACCCCAATAAAACAGCTTCCATCGGGGCACAGTTAAACCCTGATGTAGACGCCGCACTGCGAGAGTTCCTACGAGAGAACTGGGACATTTTCGCCTGGCACCCTTCAGACATGCCAGGAATCCCACGCAGGCTGGCCGAACACAGCTTAAATATCCTAAAAGGATTCAAGCCAATCAAACAGGCTCTTCGGCGTTTTTCCGAACCTAAGAGACAGGCCATGGGAGAGGAACTAGCCAAGCTATTGGAGGCCGGATTCATCAAAGATATAAAACACCCGGACTGGCTAGCAAACCTGGTGATGGTACCAAAGAAGGACAAATCCTGGCGCCTGTGTGTTGATTTTAAAGACCTTAACAAGGCTTGCCCAAAGGATCCCTTCCCTCTCCCGCATCGATCAAATTATCGACGCTACTGCAGGACACGATTCGTTGTGTTTCCTCGATGCATACCCGGCTACCATCAAATAAAGATGGCAGAGTCAGACCAAGCCGCAACGGCATTCATCACACCATACGACCCATTCTGCTTCAACACAATGCCCTTCGGGCTCAAAAACGCCGGCGCAACATATCAGCGCATGATTCAGACATGTCTGGCAAACCGGATCGGCAAAACAATGGAGGCATATGTAGATGATGTAGTCATTAAAACAAGACATGTCGAATCTCTAGTAGACGACTTGAGGCTAACATTCGGTAACCTCCGAACATACGACATCAAGCTCAACCCGGAAAAATGCGTTTTCGGCGTTCCAGCCGGAAAGCTCTTGGGCTTCATTGTATCCGATAGAGGAATTGAAGCAAATCCCGCCAAGATCCGAGCTCTGTCACAATTGGATATCCCGAAGGACCTCAAACAAATACAAAAATTAACCGGATGCGTGGCGGCTCTAAGCCGCTTTATCTCCCGCTTGGGAGAAAAGGCCCTACCCCTTTACCGCCTCCTTCGGCGCACCGA
Source organism: Triticum urartu (assembly GCF_056163025.1). NCBI lineage: Eukaryota > Viridiplantae > Streptophyta > Magnoliopsida > Poales > Poaceae > Triticum > Triticum urartu. Next base: position 48,637,697 of record NC_141874.1, on the reverse strand, counting down.
ACACTTCGAGTGGACGGATGCAGCAACGGCCGGACTCGAAGAAATAAAAGCCATCTTGGCAACAAACCCAGTCCTGGCCGCGCCAAACATTGGCGAACCATTGCTATTATACATTGCAGCAAACATCAGGTCGTAAGCGCAGTGCTCGTCGTCGAACGAGAAACGGATGGACACAAATTCCCCCTTCAAAAGCCGCTCTACTATGTGTCCACTGTCCTTACTCCGTGCAAGTCACGGTACCCGCATTATCAAAAGATTGCGTACGCGGTATTTATGGCATCCCGGAAGCTGCGACACTACTTTCAAGAGTGTTCAATAACAGTAGCCTCGGAAGTGCCACTTAACGATATTATAAACAACCGCGACGCGACGGGCCAGATTGCAAAATGGGCCATTGAGCTCCTCCCGTTCGACATAACTTACAAGCCACGGTGAGCTATCAAGTCGCAAGTCTTGGCCGACTTCGTCGCAGAATGGACGGAGGCCGAACTCCCTAAAGAGTACGGCACATATTCAAACTGGGTCATGCACTTCGACGGCTCCAAAATGTTGGCCGGTCTAGGGGCTGGCGTCGTTTTGACGTCCCCCACAGGAGACACAGTTCAATACGTACTCCAGATAATGTACACAGACTCCAACAACGCAGCCGAATATGAGGCCCTTTTACATGGTCTCCGGATGGCAGTATCCATGGGCATTCAACGCCTAGAGGTGCGCGGGGACTCGAACCTCGCAATATCCCAAATAAATGGAGACTTTGATGCCAATGATCCAAAAATGGCAGCTTATCGCAACGCCGTCCTAAAAATGTCAGCTTGGTTCGAAGGGCTCGAATTTCACCATATAGCCCGGGAAAATAATCAGGCGGCAGATGTCCTGGCACGCATCGGCGCAAAATGCGATGTAGTCCCCCCCAACATCTTCTTGGAAAGGTTTTTCAAGACGTCCGTAGTATGGGAAGGGGAATCTGGCAATAACAGCCTGGACCCAACGGCACTGCCCGACACCGAACACTCTGACATAATTGGAGGCTCTGCCAATGAAATAACACCTTCAGCCCATGGAATAATGGCTGTCATCGCCCCGTGGACAGAACCATTCCTCGCCTACCTTACCAGGCAGGAACTCCCCGAGGACCAAAATGAGTCACGCTGCATAGTGCGGCGATCTAAAGCCTATAAAGTCCACGAGGGAGAGCTTTATAAGAAAAGCACTACCGGAGTCCTTCAAAGGTGCATCTCCGAAGAGGAAGGGCGGAACCTCCTGGCTGAAATTCATGCCGGACTCGGCGGTCATCACGCTGCAGCTCGGTCCCTTGTAAGCAAGGCCTTCCGTACAGGCTTTTATTGGCCGACGGCCCGGGTAGACGCCCAGGACTTAGTCCAACGATGCGTCGGTTGCCAGCTTTTTGCAAACCAAAGCCATATGCCACCCACCGCCCTCCAAACTATCCCCATCACTTGGCCCTTCGCGGTCTGGGGGCTTGACATGGTTGGACCCCTTAAAGGCGGAACCCACAAGAAAAAATACTTACTGGTCATGGTGGATAAGTTCACCAAATGGATAGAAGCTAAGCCTGTTAAGACGGCCGAATCCGGACCGGTGATAGACTTTATATCCGGGGTTGTACACCATTACGGCGTCCCCCACAGCATCATCACTGATAACGGCACGAACTTTACGGCCGACGAGGTAAAACTCTGGTGCAAAAACATGGGCATCAAGATCGATTATGCTTCCGTCTATCGCCCATGAACCTATGCATAGGGGTTGGCACACGTTTTCGTCGTGATTCTCCGGTAGAAACTTTGGGGCACTCTTTGAGGTTCTATGTGTTGGTTGAATAGATGAATCTGAGATTGTGTGATGCATACCATATAATCATACCCACGGATACTTGAGGTGACATTGGAGTATCTAGGTGACATTAGGGTTTTGGTTGATGTGTGTCTTAAGGTGTTAGGAATAGCACAACGGATTGATTGGAAAGAATAACTTTGAGGTGGTTTCGTACCCTACCATAATCTCTTCGTTCGTTCTCCGCTATTAGTGACTTTGGAGTGACTCTTTGTTGCATGTTGAGGGATAGTTATGTGATCCAATTATGTTATCATTGTTGAGTGAACTTGCACTAGCGAAAGTATGAACCCTAGGCCTTATTTCCTATCATTGCAATACCGTTTATGCTCACTTTTATCACTTGCTACCTTGTTGTTTTTATATTTTCAGATTACAAAAACCTTTATCTACTATCCATATACCACTTGTATCACCATCTCTTTGCCGAACTAGTGCACCTATACAATTTACCATTGTATTGGGTGTGTTGGGGACACAAGGGACTCTTTGTTATTTCGTTGCAGGGTTGCTTGAGAGAGACCATCTTTATCCTACGCCTCCTACGGATTGATAAACCTTAGGTCATCCACTTGAGGGAAATTTGCTACTGTCCTACAAACCTTTGCACTTGGAGGCCCAACAATGTCTACAAGAAGAAGGTCGTGTAGTAGACATCAGTATGATGATATCGACGGTCGAATCTCGGGCAAGTAACATACCGATGACAAAGGGAATAACGTATATTGTTATTGCGGTTTGACCGATAAAGATCTTTGTATAATATGTAGGAACCAATATGAGCATCCAGGTTCCTCTATTGGTTATTGACCGGAGATGTGTCTCGGTCATGTCTACATAGTTCTCGAACCCGTAGGGTCCGCACGCTTAACATTCGATGACGATTTGTATTATGAGTTATGTGTTTTTGGTGACCTAAGTTTGTTCGGAGTCCCAGATGAGATCACGGACATGACGAGGAGTCTCGAAATGGTCGAGAGGTAAAGATTCATATATTGGAAGGTTATATATGGACAACGGAATGGTTCCGAAGAGGTTCGGGTATTTTTTGGAGTACCGGGAGGTTACCGGAACCCCCCCCCCTGGGAAAGTTAATGGGCCTCATGGGCCATGGTGGAGAGGAGGAGGCAGGCCACGGGAGGTGGCACGCCCCCTAGAAATCTGAATTGGACAAGGGGTGGGGGGCGTGGCCCTCCTTGATGTCGCTTGAATCTACGTCGGTATTTCCCCATAGAGGAAGTGATGATGCAGCACAACGGCGGTAGGTATTTCCCTCATACATGAAAACAAGGTTATCGAACCAGTAGGAGAACCAAGAAACACAATGTAAACATCCCCTGCACACAGATAACAAATCCTCACAACCCAACGTGTTACAGGGGTTGTCAATCCCCTTCAGGTAACGGTGCCAGAAATTGGTGCGTGACGGGAAAAGGTTTTAATAGATTGGATAAATAGATCACAAATAAAATAAAGTGTAGAAAATTATGTTTGGGTTTTTGTATTAATAGATCTGAAAATAAAAGCAAATAAAAGTAGATCGCAAAGGCAAATAATATGGGAAAGAGACCTGGGGGCCGTAGGCTTCACTAGTGGCTTCTCTCGAGAAAAATAGCAAAGCGGTGGGTGAACAAATTACTGTTAGGCAATTGATTAAACTTCAAATACTCATGACGATATCCAGGCAATGATCATTACATAGGCATCACGTCCAAGATTGGTAGACCGACTCCTGCCTGCATCTACTACTATTACTCCACACATCGACCGCTATCCAGCATGCATCTAGTGTATTAAGTTCATGGAGAAACGGAGTGATGCAATAAGAACGATGACATGATGTAGACAAGATCTATCTATCTAGAGATAGACCCCATCATTTTATCCTTAGTAGCAACGATAAATACGTATCGGTTCCCTTTCTGTCACTGGGATCAAGCACCGTAAGATCAAACCCACTACAAAGCACCTCTTCCCATTGCAAGATAAATAGATCAAGTTGGCCAAACAAAACCCAAATATCGGAGAAGAAATATGAGGCTATAAGAGATCATGCATAAAAGATATCAAAGAAACTCAAATACTTTCATGACTATAAAAAACTTAGATCTGATCATAAACCCGAAGTTCATCGTTCCCGACAAACACACCGCAAAAAGAGTTACATCATATGGATCTCCAAGAGACCATTGTATTGAGAATCAAGAGAGAGAGAGAGAGAGAGAGGAAGCCATCTAGCTACTAACTACGGACCCGAAGGTCTACAAAGAACTACTGACGCATCATTGGAGAGGCACCAATGGAGGTGGTGAACCCCATCCGAGATGGTGTCTAGATTGGATCTGGTGGTTCTGGACTCTACGGCGGCTGGGTCAATATTTCGTCGACTCCCCTAGGGTTTTGGGAATATTGGGGTATTTATTGAGCAAAGAGGCGGTCCGGGGGCGCTCGAGGTGGGCACAACCCACCAGGGCGCGCCCTGGTGGGTTGTGCCTCCCTCGGGGCACCTCCTAGGTCCAGCCAGGGCCCGTTATGTTCCTTCTGGCCCATAAAAATTCTCCGTAAAGTCTCATGGCATTTGGACTCCGTTTGATATTGATTTTCTGCAACGTAAAAAACATGGAAAGAATAGCAACTGGCAACTGGCACTTGGCACTATGTCAATAGGTTAGTACCCAAAAATAATATAAAATGACTATAAAATGATTATAAAACATCCAAGATTGATAATATAACAGCATGAAACAATCAAAAATTATAGATACGTTGGAGACGTATCAACATCCCCTAGCTTAACTCCTACTCGTCCTAACATGGCATATCATATTTTGTAGGGAAGTGATAAAAACAGAAATTTTGATGTGGAATGCTGCCTAACATGGCATATCATATTTGTTTCTTTATAGCATGGACATTTGGACTTTTATATTGTTCAAAGCAATAGTCTAGTTTTGACATGATAATTTAAATACTCAAGCATATCAACAAGCAACCATGTCTTTCAAAACATCAACGCTACAATAAGTTATCCCTAGCCCATCATGCTCAATCAATGATCCATTCATGAAACACACTCGCATATTAGCTATGTACAATACTCAAGTACGATCATATTGCCTCCTAGTTAGTGCTTTTGTACGGTAAGATGAAGACTCAAATTCAAAAATAAAAATTGCATAAAGTAAAAGATAGGTCCTTCGCAGAGGGAAGTAAGGATTTGTAGAGGTGCAAGAGCTCAAAGTGAAAAACTTAGAGATAAAAACATTTTGGGAGGTGTATCCATCCCACCAACGAAAACGACTTAGAGTTCCCAATACTTTCCATGCTTAGATATATCATAGGCGGTTCCCGAACAGAAAATAAAGTTTATTCCTTTTTCCACCATACTTTCACTTTCCATGGCTAACCGTATCCACGGGTGCCCTCCATACCAACACTTCCAAAGAATTTATTATTTGACAACATAAAGTAAATTCTTTTTTTGCATTTTGGGACTGGGCATCCCTAATACCTTTGCCTTACTCTTGTGCAATGAGAAGTGAATAAACACTCATCGTGAAAATAACACATCTAGCATTGAAAATATTAGCCACCCCTCACCGCTCCACAAGCGAAACAAACACACAAAAGAGAAGTTTAATTTTGAAAATTAAAGATGGCACATGCAAATTTGCTTAGAATGGCAAAAGAATACCGCATATAGGTAGATATAGTGGACTCATGTGGAAAAACTGGTTTAAAGGTTTTTATATGCACAAGTAGTGATCATACTTAGTGCAAAATGAAGGCTAGCAAAAGATTGAGAAGCGACCAACCAAGAAATGAATAATCTCATAAGCGAGCATTAAGCATAACTAACACCGAATAATGCACCATAAGTAGGATATAATTTCATTGCATAACTAATGACTTGCATGCTTGCATAGGGAATCACAAACCTTAACACCAATATTCTTACTAAAGCATAATTACTCATCAAGATGACTCACATATCACATCATCATATCTCAAAACTATTACTAAGAATCAAGTTTATTTTGTCCAATGGTCTTCATGAAAGTTAATATTGTATCCTTCTTGGATATCTATCACTTTGGGACTAATTTTCATATGTTGCTTTTGACAAGCTCAAACAAATATAAGTGAAGATCATGAGCATAATATTTCTTTCTCTCAAATTAATTTAAGTGAAGTAAGAGAGAATTTCTTGAAAATTTTACTAACTCTCAAATAAATCTATGTGAAGCAAGAGATATTTATTCAAAAATACTAAAGCACTCCGTGCTCAAAAAGATATAGGTGAAGCACTAGAGCAAGTCCATAACTCATAAAAATTTAAGTGAAGCATAGAGAGCAATTCTAACATGTTATGACATAATTTTGGCTCTCTCAAATAGGTGTGTCCAGCAAGGGATCGAGACTTAAAACACAAAATAAAACAAGCAAAGACTCATATCATACAAGACGCTCCAAGCAAAACACATAGTATGTGACGAATAAAAATATAGTTTTGAGTAAAATATAGATGGTCATTAGAAGAAAGAGGGGATGCCACTCGGGGGCATCCCCAAGCTTAGTTGGTTTCTCATTTTTGGATAATAGCTTGGGATGCCGGGGCACCCCCAAGCTTAGGATCTTCTACTCCTTATTCCTTCATCCATCGTAAGATAACCCAAACTTGAAAACTTCAATCACACAAAACTCAACAAAACCTTCGTGAGATCCGTTAGTATAAGAATAATAAATCACTACTATAAGTGTTGTATCAAATCAATCCATATTTTGTTCTTGTATTATATCTATTGTATTCTAACTTTTCTATGGCAAAAACTCATCAAGAAAACCATAGAGCCATCAAAATAAGCACACAACACAAAGAAAACAGAATCTGTCAAAACAGAGCAGTCTGTAGCAATATGACTATTCCGAATACTTATGTAACTCCAAAAATTCTGAAAAATTAGGACAACCTGAGAAATTTGTATATTGATCTACTGCAAGTGGAATGGGTATTTTATCGATCCCTAATAAAAAATGATAATTATTTTTGTGAGCATAAAAGTTTCTGTTTTTTTCAGCAAGATCAAACAACTATCACCCAAGAAGATCCTAAAGACTTTACTTGGCACAAACACTAATTAAAAATTAAAAAACACAATCATAACAGTAGCATAATTGTGCTAACACTCAAAAATAGGAAACAAAAAAGTAAAAATAAATTTTATTCATTGGGTTGCCTCCCAACAAGCGCTATAGTTTTACGCCCTTAGCTAGGCATAAAGCAAGGATCTAAATTTTGTCATCTTTGTCCAACTCTTCAATCAAACACTTAGAATCCTTCAAAGATTTAGCATAAAGATTTTCAATAACAACACTTCTAGGAATAAATTCAAAGATTTCATTCTTGCAAAAAGGATCTCTTATCACTTCAACAAAATCTGGGTGGATACCAATAATCTTAAGATCTTCTTTATTATCATTACTAGAGGTTTCACCCTTGTTCTTGGAAGCTCTACCAATTTTAACGGGAGTTTTTTTGATAGTTTTAGCGGAAGCGAAAGCCGTACTTAGATTACTGAAAATTTCTTCTAATTTATCAATTCGAGAAGGACTTTCTTCTATTATTTCATGAATTGTGGTACCCTTTTCCCTTAGCAACTTAAGAATATCTCCCGCTTTGACCCCATATTGGTCGCAAAATTATGTATATTTTTATCTATAATTCTCATATGATCTTCGGTGAGCATTTTATTTTCCATAGCATCTAGTCTTTCCATAACATGCTCAAGAGTCAAAGTTGTTTCATTAATCATAAGGGGTGGTGAGCCCACTAAATTTCCCATAGCATTAAAGGCATCAAGAGAAGGGCACATCAAGAAATTTCCATCGGTAATCGTATCAAGGACGAATCTATACCAAGTGGTGATGCCAACATAAAAACAACGAAGAAGAAGAATGGTGGATTGCTTACGGGTAGATCTATTATGAGCATTGCAAATCCTATACCAAGCATCTTTTAAATTTTCTCCTCCCCCTTTTTAAAGGTTGAGAACCTCGTTCTCGGGTGTGCAGGAAATAGAGGAAGAATTATCCATAATGATAATAACGGCAGACAAGGCAGCGCATAAAAACAGATCCGGCAAGAAAACGGCGAATGGAAAAGAGAGGTGAATAAAACGGCAAATTTTTGTGAAGTGGAGGAGAGGAAAACGAGAGGGAAATGGCAAATAATGAAAATTGTAAGGAGATGAGATTTGTGATTAGGAACCCGGTATATGTTGAAGATCCTTCCCGGCAATGGCGCCAGAAATTCCTTTTGATGCCGCTTGAAGCTACGTCGGTATTTCCCCAAAGAGGAAGGGATGATGCATCACAGCGGCGGTAGGTATTTCCCTCAGATATGAAACCAAGGTTATCGAGCCAGTAGGAGAACCAAGCAACACAACTTAAACAGCCCCTGCACACAGATAACAAATCCTCGCATCCCGACGTGTTAAAGGGGTTGTCAATCCCTTTCGGGAAACGGTGCCAGAAATTGGTGCGTGACAGGAAAAAGGTTGTAATAGATAGGATAAATAGATCGCAAATAAAATAAAGTGCAGCAAAGGGTTTTTGTATTAATAGATCTGAAAATAAAAAGTAAATAAAAGTAGATTGCAAAGGCAAATAATATGAGAAAGAGACCCGGGGGTCGTAGGTTTCACTAGTGGCTTCTCTTGAGAAAAATAGCAAAGCGGTGGGTGAACAAATTACTGTTGGGGAACTGATAGAACTTCAAATACTCATGACAATATCCAGGCAACGATCATTACATAGGCATCATGTCCAAGATTACTAGACCGACTCCTGCCTGCATCTACTACTATTACTCCACACATCGACCGCTATCCAGCATGCATCTAGTGTATTAAGTTCATGGAGAAACGGAGTAATGCGATATGAACGATGACATGATGTAGACAAGATCTATCTATGTAGAGATAGACCCCGTTGTTTTATCCTTAGTAGCAACGATACATACATGTCGGTTCCCTTTCTGTCACTGGGATCAAGTACCGTAAGATCGAACCCACTACAAAGCACCTCTTCCCATAGCAAGATAAATAGATCAAGTTGGCCAAACAAAACCCAAATATCAGAGAAGAAATACGAGCCTATAAGAGATCATGCATAAAAGAGATCAAGGAAACTCAAATACTTTCATGGATATAAAAAACATAGATCTGATCATAAACTCAAAGTTCATCGATCCCAACAAACATGCCGCAAAAAGAGTTACATCATATGGATCTCCAAGAGACCATTGTATTGAGAATCAAGAGAGAGAGAGAGAGAGGAAGCCATCTAGCTACTAACTACGAACCCAAAGGTCTACAAAGAACTACTCACGCATCATCGGAGAGGCACCAATGGAGGTGGTGAACCCCATCCGAGATGGCGTCTAGATTGGATCTGGTGGTTCTGGACTCTGCGGCGGCTGGATCAATATTTCGTCGACTCCCCTAGGGTTTTTGGTAATATTGGGGTATTTATAGAGCAAAGAGGCGGTCCGGGGGGCACCCGAGGTAGGCACAACCCACCAGGGGCGCCAGCGCGCCCTGGTTGGTTGTGCCCACCTCGGGTTGTGCCTCCCTCGGAGCACCCCCAGGCGCAGCCAGGGCCCATTGTGTTCCTTCTGGCCCATAAAAAATCTCCGTAAAGTTTCCTGGCATTTGGACTCCATTTGATATTGATTTTCTGCGATGTAAAAAACATGGAAAACAGCAACTGGCACTTGGCACTATGTCAATAGGTTAGTACCAAAAAATGATATAAAATGACTACAAAATAATTATAAACATCCAAGATTGATAATATAACAGCATGGAACAATCAAAAATTATAGATACGTTGGATACGTGTCACCCCTTTCCTTCTCCCTCTCCCCCTCTTTCCCCTTTCCCCCTCTCAGTTGGAAGGAAGGGGGCAGCCGACTAGGACTAGGAGTCCTAGTGGGACTCCCCCCACTTGGCGCTCCCCCTAGGTCCGGCCGGCCTCCCCTCTCCTCCTTTATATACGGGGGGTGGGGGCACCCCAAAGGCACATCAATTGTTCTCTTAGCCATGTGTGGTGCCCCCCTCCACAGTTTACTCCTCCGGTCATAGCGTCGTAGTGCTTAGGCGAAGCCCTGCGCGGATCACATCACCTTCACCGTCACCATGCCATCGTGCTGACGGAACTCTCCCTCGACCCTCTGCTGGATCAAGAGTTCGAGGGACGTCATCGAGCTGAACGTGTGCTGAACACGGAGGAGTCGTATGCTCGGTACTAGGATCGGTTGGATCGCGAAGATGTTCGACTACATCAACCGCGTTAACCTAACACTTCCACTTTCGGTCTACGAGGGTACGTGGACACACTCTCCCCCTCTCGTTGATATGCATCTCCTAGATAGATCTTGCATGATCGTAGGATAATTTTTGAAATTGTATGCTACGTTCCCCAACAATATCATGGCAGTCCCTCCTTCTTATCTTGTGTCAGCGCGGCTTCCCCACTCGCTTCTACCCTTGGATAGAAGGCATTCTCACTTGTGGAAAAACTTCTGTCCTCCTCAACGGCGTCCTTAGTGACTGGATCCCCTGCAAGAATAGCCTACGACAGGGTGATCCTTTTATCACCTAAACTTTATCATTTTAGTTGATGTCTTACAACAGATGATGCTAAAAGCGACCAACCCATTGAAGAATAGCTTGTGCCATTCGGTATACCCCCGATATCCCTCCATATGTTCTTCAGTACGTGGACGACACCCTAATCATCGCTCATGCCTCCTCTAACGCGGCTCTCCAACTGAAACATATCCTTGATGATTTTGTTCCCTCCACCAGGCTCAACATAAAATTTTGCAAGACAACGTTTGTCTCATTACATGTTGATAGAAAAATCGTTGCCTCGATCGCCAAAACCCTTGATTGTGCCACCTCTAACATCCCCCAAACTTATCTTGTCCTACCTCTCTCACCGCATAAACTTCCAGCCCATAATCGCAAACTGCATGAGCTATCTCCTTGGGTGGTTTGCCAAATTGTTATCGCGTACCAGTAGACTTGTCCTAGTTTCTTCAGTTTTAGATTCACTTGCAACATATTTTGTGTCAGTCTTGAACTTCCAAATAAATGATCAAAGCTTTGGATACTATTAGGAGAGCCTTTCCTAGGCTACAGAAGAATCGGGTCCAAATGCCTTATTGTGTGGAAAGATGTTTGCAAACCTAAGAAATTTGGTGGTCTTGGCATAATAAATCTAGCTACACAAAATGATTGTCTACTTATGAAGTTTGTCTACAAATACCCTAACACATACCCAGTGGCGAAGCCATAAATTTTTTGGAGTCTGGGCAAGTTTGAGCCTTAAGGTGAAATAGAAGTCGGGTGTTTGGATGTACAACCTATAAAATATCATCAAATTTCTGAACCACAAATCATATTGGTATATGTTGGATATCAGGAGGATACTCACAATTTTTTGCATGTTTCTTGAAACATACTCAATCTCATTTGGATTAAACTCATTAGCAACGTTAGGTGATGGTTGTGGCTCTACTTTGTTTCTGATTACATCTTAGTCGCATTTGGAGTGCTTGATCTATATATTAACCACAAACCTCCTCATGTGTGAAATTTATGGTTTAAATTTTGAAGTTAATGTTAACCATTTAGAACGAATATTTGGACAAAAGACCACATTCATGAAGTCATGATCGTCACCAATGACCAATTACCCACACCCAGACCTTAAAATTTGAGCCCTAACAGGTCTATCAATCTTCAAATCAGTTAGGAATCTCATCTAATTATGAATGAAGGGGTAATTAAGTACTCGGATCTCAAACCGTTCATTTAATATCGGAAGTATTCGCTACGGCTCCACAGCCGCCAGGCATGCGCCCAGGCCAGCCTCCACTCGTCGTCAGTCTGTCTCCGTCCGTCGTCTAGAGCAGGAATAGCCGAATAGACAGGGTCATAGAGAGGTGTCCGAGCGACTATTCAGGCCCCCTGAACTAGTCTTTAAGCTTGGCTCCATCTTGGGCCATCTGATTTGCACGTCGTCTTCAATCGTCGGCTTGGAACTTGTTGATGGTGTCAATTTGTCATCAAGTCTGTACTCGATACATCATCATCAATACAAGCAAAGCAGGACGTATGGCTTTATCTCTTCGAAATGGCCTAAACCTGGGTAAATAATGTCCCATTCGTCTCCTGTTCCCGTCGATCTGAGATCCATAGCTCGGAGCCTCCTACCCGAGATATGCCGGTTTTAGTATGACATTGGTACTTTCATTAAGAGCCTCGTTGTGTGATCGAAAAAGATCAATGGAAGGATCGGTTAAAGAGAAAAACCTTCACGGCATGGCCTCCCCGCCTGAATCTCCCATCAACAGATCGCACATCCTCCATTAAGAGCGGAGGCGTGATAAGCTAGACTCGACTCCGAAGCCTTTCTCTTCTTCCCCCACTTCGACCAAAGACCCCTGTGTAGAAGAGGATCAAGTACCGAAGTACCAGTTAACGGACAACCGTAAAGTCAGCTTGTCAGAATGAGCTGAGAATTCGGATCTCAAAACCAATTTAGACGGCTCGTCATTGGCACAGGCCTCAAGGGGCCAACTAGTCGAGGCTTCAAGCCCACGAGCCGCTGTAATCGAATTTTTGATCCCACTCACCCCCCACATCGGATATTGCCCGAGTAATTCAGGCGCCCCCCATGTCTGGGATCTAATCTACATAAAACAGAAATCTAATGAAACAATGCGACAATTCTGGACCAGGTTTCTATTCGTCAAGAATAAGATACTAGATTGTAGCGATTCAGATATCTTAGCAACCTTTCAGCTTAATTGCAAAGACGAAGGTGTTTCAAATGCCCTCGCCCGACGTCGCGTTCAGACCTTCTCCGAGTTATCGGACCTGGTGTCAAAAGGACGTGGGTTTTTAGAACATCTGCACCCGGGCCCTGCTATATTAGCTGTCCAATATTGCTTTAAAATCTGTGCAACACAACTAACTTTTTATCTGAAATTTTCTCTTTTTTGTTTCTCTCGCATAAAACATATTTTAAAGTTCAAACCTTTGCAGCGTGGCAAAAATCATTTTTTGTATATTTATTTTTGACCAAAAAATCTGAAAGATTTATCCTAGAGATAGAAAGCTTTGCCACGCTGCAAAGGTTTGAACTTCAAAACATGTTTTATGCGTGAGAAACAAAAAAGAGAAATGTGTTTGCACGAATCGTGAGCGAAATGGATGGCTAGATAGGGAGGGCCTGGGTGCAGATGTTCTATTATATATTTTCGGGTGTCAAAATTTTGCGCCATTGAGGACGCGTGACGAGCTCAAAAAGAGCAAGCAGACTCGATCTGCACCAAAAGACTAAAGCGTGATAGGCAAACATGCCAGGGGAGAAACTTTGTCGCCCCGCGCTAGTTGAACCATCACGGAAAACAAAGAAGCCTGTCACGGGAACCAAAGCATCCATCAATGATCTGCTGGACAAGCCATGCCCAATCCTCGCTCTATCGTATTAAACACCAGCCCAAATCACAGCCTTAGAGACTGCTGGGTGCTGCAACAGGTGGCTAAGATAGTTGAATCCCTCCTTGGTCGGGAACATGTTGAGTCACAAGTATCCGACAACTTCTACGGATGAAGATGAGATCCTAATGATCTACGAAACTTACACGTCTACAGGCCATAGGAAGAGAGCCCTTCGGGAGCTAAGCCAAGTCTACTAAATCATGAGCTCGGATTCGTGGTTAGGCAAACCAATCACCTTCGAACAACGGGATAGGCCGAATTACGGCTTAAACCGATGTCTGGTCGCCCTGGTCCTCGACCCCATCGTAGGTGGGTGTCGACTCCGCAAGGTCCTAATAGACGGTGGCAGCAGTCTAAACCTCATTTATGAGGATACCTTGGACAAGATGCAAATCGATAAATCTCGCATCGAACAGAGTTATACTACATTTAAAGGAATAATCCCTGGAAAAGAGGCGCGATGCAACGGATAGATCACCCTCGATGTGGTTTTCGAAACTTTCGAGAACTAGCGATCCGAGGAGTTGACCTTCCACATTGTACCCTTCCAAAGTGGTTACCATGCCTTGCTGGGACGTGACGCCTTTTCAAAATTCCATGCTATCCCAAATTACGGGTACATGAAGCTTAAGGTGTCAGGCCCAAACGGGGTGATCACTATATCAAGTAATCCCGACACAGCACTACGAGCCAAAAATAAAACACCGTCGCTCACCCTCGAGTAGCTGGTCGAGACCTTCACGGCCGAGGAGTTGACAACACTTCAGGCCACGGTCGACAGGGACGAGGTCATGCTCGACAAAAGATCCAAATCAACTTCGTTCAAACCAGCCGATGAAATCATCAAATTTCACGTGCATCCAACGAACCCAAACAAGATGGCATCCATCGGTGCACAACTGGTACCTGAGGTTGACAAAGCCCTGCATAATTTCCTTAGGGAAAATTGGGTTTTTTCTCCTAGCTTGCCTTAGACATGGCAGGAATCCTGCGCAACCTAGACGAGCACAACCTGCATATAATTAAAGGCTCGAAACCTGTCAAACAAGCGCTCCGATGGTTCTCGGAGCCCAAGCGTCAAGCTATGGGCGAAGAGCTGGTCAAGCTACTTGAGGCCGAATTCATTAGAGAAATCAAACACCCCGACTGACTGGCCAACCTGGTTAAGGGTATCCAAAAAAGACAACTTCTGGCGCATGTGTGTTCATTTTAAAGACCTCAATAAAGCCTGCCCAAATGATCCTTTCCCTTTGCCACGTATCAAAATGAAGGATCGAGTCAGATCAAGTGGCCATGGCTTTCATCACACCCTACGAGCTTTCAACACAATGCCCTTCAGACTAAAACGCAGGGGCAATATACCCGCGCATGATTCAAACATGTCTGGAAAAGCAATTTGGGAGAACTATTGAGGCTTACGTAGATGATGTGGTTGTCAAAAGAAAAAACATCAACCAGCTAGTCGACGACCTCCGAGAAATGTTTTTGAATCTCAGAACTTACCATATAAAGCTCAATCCAGAGAATTGTGTTCATGGGATACCTGCCGACAAGCTTCTGGGATGGAATTGGATATATCTCTTCTAACCCAACTTAGAAAAGAATAATAATAAAAACTTAGAAAAGAATGTGGAGAATGGGTTGCGTAGTGAAGGTTAAAATTTTCTTCTGGTGTACTCTCCATGGCACCTTACCATCTTGGATCACTTTCGCTAATAGGCACTTAAAAGTTTTGGGACAATGCCCGATCTGTGAGCAAGAACCGGAGGACACCAAACATCCACTCCCCCGTTCCTAAATATAAGTCTTTGTAAAAATTACAATGCAGACTATATACAAAGCAAAATGAGTGGATCTATTCGTAGGGATTACAAAGGAAACATGATAGCTATGGGAAGTAGAACAGTCGAATATTGTCCGGACGTCCTCACTACTAAAGCTATTGCCCAAAAATTTGGTCTCTCGCTCGCAACAACAGCTGGTTGTAATCTCTCCCTAATAATAAAGCACGGATTGAGTCTCTGGATTCACCGTCACGAAGTTTTTATGAAAAAGTCCCTGAAATTTATAACGATCAACCCGCACTCCACCCCTGACGTTCGCTCGATTGTGCCACCCTCGTGTTCGATGATCGTGCCTTATGTCGCATGCTGATTGGGCCTATTGGCACCTGGGCCTTAGCCTATATTGTTTCTTCTTTAAGCTTTTGCCAATAGCTGGCGCAGGAACATTGTCTCAAAAAAAACTGGCACACGAATAGGAAACCCACTAGGGCACGAAAAGGAACTCCCACGAAACGATCTAGAATTCAAACCGTCGAGCCAAGCCGATCGCCATAGGAGTCTTCTTTCCCTACATACTATAATTTCCAAGTTGTTTTCCCTGTTTGTTCTCTCCCATCTCACGTGGACAGGATCTTGAATAGCGAGACCCCGACGGCCACGGCAGACAGATCTTGACGGAAACGAGGAGCACGCCGAATAATGCGGCGATGAACGCCAGCAAATCAGCTTGTCTACCTTCCACAGCTTGGCAGCACCACAGACGTCGATTAGCCTGGCCATGGCGGTGAAGTTGATGCCGGAGAGGATCACGTTGGGGCTGTTGTGTAAGAGTGGCTTAAGAAAAAGGAGCGTAACCAGCACCGTCGCCGCCACGTCGAGGAGAGACGCCAAGCTGCCATGGTGATGACGCGGCGACGCAGAGAAAGCTTTCGTCTCTTGATTGCTTTCGTCTCCTCAACTTGGCGAAGCCGAGTGCAATATTTTTCTTCTTATGCAGATACACGCGACAATCAGATGGGTTGGCGTACGTCCAATCTTCTCCATTCAATTCATCGTTCGTGAACTTTTGATGAGACTGTACGATTTGCCAACCGCAGGGACACCACCGGCTAGGAGTAGCGGCTGGCCCAATCCGGCTCATCCACTTTTCTCAGCTCGTCGAGCGAGACGCCAAGAAGGCTTAGAAGAACATGGCTGATGACATTGCACAACAGGCCTACCCTGGCGAGGCCTTCACAAGAGGCTGCAGGAGGCGCAAGATGAGGTGAGCCGTGCGAAGCACCAGCGAAGGATGCCGGCGGCAGCGGGTAGCCAGGTAGAGGTCGATGGGGTCGATGAGATAGCGGATGATGGGAACAGGAGCAGAAAGCCAAGACGTACATGCACACTTGGCTCAGATGGTTGATGCTTGAGGTGGTTCTTACATATGGTGTTGTTCTGATGAAGTGGACATGGAGGTAGGAAGGAACTAGCTAAAATTTTCAATGTGAGTACATATGGTGCAAACGTTGTTGTCCTTTAGCCATTGCGTTCAGGAAATCCAGAAGCCCTACCTCCCATTGCTCTACCACTTGCATTAGTCCACATGAAAACTGTGACGCGATATTCTTTCAAAATTTGGTGAAGCTGCATCTGAACATGGTATTCTTCTAGGAGTGTGTCCCATTTTTTTGTGTGTGAATGTACTATTGGTTGAGCAAAGCAAGACAGAAGATGATGGACTTCAAGATGTGCATAAAAGGAATTCCGGTATTTTTATTGCTATAGAAGTACAAAAAAGAGAGGGCTAGACTGTATATTTCTAGCATCAAGTAGGATGAGTATGATATTGTCGTGTAGTGCACGTCCGAGTAGCTAGGAGATGGCACACACGGCTATTGTCATGTAGTGCACGCCAATATACCTAAGGAGGCGACGCGATCCAGCAAAGTAGAGGTGTTCCAATGGCGTTCCGGCGTCGGCTCACCTTGATATGGGCTGGTAGATGGAGTGGCCGAGGAGCCCAGATGTCGGGACATCCAAGAACGACGATGCCAAGGACGACCATCTTGGTGTGCATTACTGTGCTATCATACCCATATCCAGTTGCATCACGTTGTCAACCAGGCGAAGCGATAGAAAACTCACGGAGTAATAACTATGACTAATCTCTATTTTTTTAATCCTTTGCAAC
This sequence comes from Triticum urartu, assembly GCF_056163025.1. Taxonomy (NCBI): domain Eukaryota; kingdom Viridiplantae; phylum Streptophyta; class Magnoliopsida; order Poales; family Poaceae; genus Triticum; species Triticum urartu. The sequence goes on along the minus strand of NC_141874.1, from coordinate 48,620,307 downwards.
ACACGTATTATTTTGCTAATGGCTATTTTGCATGATTTGAGCATGGCACAAACACAAGCATTTCACATACACAACATGCATGCTCTTTCTATCTCAAATTTGTTCTTACGTCGCTGTCTCTCTTTGCCTCTCTCTGAGTAAACCCTGATGTCGACCGACATTCCCGACCGACGCCGTTTGTCCTTCACAAAGCTCTCCACTGGTGTAAATCCGTCATTTTATTATACGGAGAATCCTCTCGCCTTCGTTGTATGCGGCCTTGTGACTAACTCTATCCGCTCAGGTTTTCAGGAGTTGTGTTCCCCTAGATGCCGGCACGGTGTCTCCGGCTGGGCTACCTTGACGCCCTCTACGCGGTTTAGACCATGCTTATTGTGGTACGATGTATCTTTTTTTTTCTGTTACAACGCACGGGCATATTTGCTACTGGGCTACCTTGATGTATCTTTTTTTCCGTTGCAACGCACGGGCATATTTGCTAGTAGAATGACGATATCAACTATGATAAGGAAAGAGGCTGGTGCGGGCCTGTGCAGGAAGAGACGGTGTTCGGTAGTGTGGGCTGGGCAGAGAGGATACGGCCCGCAAGCCCGCACCTGCCGCGCCTTGAAATACATCGCCTTTGGCGCCCAACGCAACCGCCACAACCAACAGCTTTCCTCCCCGGAGTCCCAAGAAACCAAGAACCCCGGCCCTCCTCTCCCCACCGCGCAGCAGCCCACCGCATCCGCCCTCCGTCACCGGCGACGATGGACCACTTCCAGGACGGGCACCACGTGCGGCTGCGGAGCCGCGTGCAGCGCACCTACCTCCACGCCGCCGCCGACGGGGAGAGCGTCACCCTCAGCCAGCCCCGCGCCTCCATGAAAGCGGCGTGGGCGGTCCACATCTACGACGGCGGAGACGGCGATGGCGAAGGAGACGGCAATGGAGACCGCGACGGCGACGGCCCGTACCTGCTCCTCCACAGCGCCGCCTACGGCCGCTATCTTTCCGCCACGGCCACGCCGGCGAGGCGAGGTCACCACGGCCTGCGAGCGGAGCTGCGCGACTACGACCAGCCGGAGGTGGAGGCCATCAAGTGGCGGGCCGTCGGGTCGGGCTTCGCGGACGACGTCGTCATGCTCCGCCACGTCGGCGGCAGCTACCTCCGCGCCAACGGCAAGTACCTCCCCTGGAACTCCACCGGCGTCAGCGTGGACGACAAGGCCAGCTCCATGATGTACTGGATCGTCGAGCCCATCCCCTTGAGAGAGGCGGGCATACCTGCCATTCCTGGCCCGCTTCCGGTGAGCTCGCCGTGACCCGCTTCTTGAATTGCTTTCGGCGATTGCGAATTGTGTTACTTTCTTTCAGTTGCAGATCTCCCGAACATAACTATATATGGTTAATGGTTGACTGCAGACTCCCCTAATAGACCTCTCCGCCATATTCACGCGCCGGGGAGCGGAACGGGAGATCCGAGGCGTCGAGCCCATCCCGGGAGAGGCGGCCATGCCTGCCGATCATAGCCCGGTGAGTTCGCCATGACCCCCTTCTTGAATTGCTCCTATCGATTATTCGGCGTCGTTCATTTGAACTGCACTTCTGTTCTTGCCGAATTTTCGAGCAGTTCTTGATCTCCAGAACATAACCATGGTTCTCTTTCGATTCAACTGCAGAATCGCCCAATATTCTCCGCCATATTCAGTTCTCGCGGACGGCGCATCCGGTTCGTGCTGGCGCTCGAGGACGGGTACTACCCCGAGGAGGTCGACGCCGACGACTGGCGCCAGTTCTGGTTCAGGGGGAGGTCCGCGTTCAGCCTGAGAGGCAACCTGGAGGCCCACATCGACGAGGACGACCCGAACATCGCCATGTGCGTCCGAGCAGGCCACCACGGGAGGCTGACCCCGCTCGTCGTCAACCTGCCCGACGGTGGCTATGGCGGGACCCTCGAGATCGTCGTCTTCCTGGCCGGGACCCCTGGTGAGAGCCTCTCTCCATGCCCCAACTTCCTAAGCACATATCTCCTAGTGGTGAATCTTTGACTGAATTTGTTACACACGACATTCACACTTTGGTATATAGTTTACTGAAACTGTTGTGGTCTGAAGAACAGTTTACTGAATTTGTTCTAGTCTGAAAAACAGTTATCTGAATCTGTTCAAGTCTGAAACTGTTAGTGTGAGGCTGTGAGCTGTCTGCAACTGTTGTAATCTTGTACTCGGTTGATCACACTAACAGTTGATTCATCTCTTTTCAGCCTTAACAGAGAAGATGGTGATGATATCCGTTTGATTTAGCCCATTTTGCTTGTGTTTGAATAACCTCTGAACAAAATTCAGGTTTCAATAGTGGTAAATTATCTTAGTATTATGATACATTCTGTTATAACCTGGGAATTGTCTGAAACTGCTGTAGTCCTATAGAAAGTAAAAGTAGTTGGATGGAAATAGTGTATTTATCAAAGCTAGTTGGACATTTCTGTTCTTGATTAAGATAATTCAGTTCGTTCATTCCATATGTTTGCCGCTAGTAGAAATTATAGAAGCTAAAAGGCCAAATCAAGTTCAGTCATCTCATTTCACCTTTGCAGAGAAGATACTAATAATTTTCTAAACCGTGAATAAAATTCAGGTAGTAACTTACGATAGTGTATACAATCTTTAGTTCCTTGCACATTACATTGTTTCAGGTGTTTTCTTCTTGATCTTGTTATTGATTATCGGTCTGCTGCCTAACTCACTCATAATTTCTGCTAATTCAGGCTACGATGCGCTGCGATACCCAGATGTCGATGCACAGTAGAGGAAGATCAGAGCGGGAGTCCGACAGTTCACCTGTTCACAATTTTCACTGCCTCGGATATGATGTCGTCAACTTTTGCCTATAGATTGATAGATACAGATTCAGAAAACTCAGCAGCTCTAGAACTACAGAAAGCGTTGCGACCAATGGCTGAACAATTTTGTTGTGATGCTGGAATGTAGTAGCTCTTCTGACATGCATCTCTGTGATGTGATGGCCACGGCTTTGTAGACAATGAGTTGATGGTCCTGCAATTTTTTTGGACATGCATTTCACATACTGGAAAACACATTAGTTTTTGCAATGAGCTGATGTTCCTTCATTCCTTTTAGAAATGAAGAATGCAGAATGCAGAATGCAGTGGGTTGTTCCTTTGAGCTGTTGATTATGTTTTTCGTTCTGCTGTTTTAGAGTCCTTAACTTGGACTTAAAGAAACAAATGTTTTATGCTAGAATAGTCCGAAGCTTCAAAAAGAAATAGCACCTAGTGCCAGATTGGCCTGGCTCTTTCGCAAAGACAATTTTGGACCCGTAAACAAATGGGTAAACACTGTCGGATCATCTGAACCTAGATAATTAGGAGAAGGGAAATTCTTATCAAGTGCCACATCACCAAAGCACAGTTTGCTGGTTCACAACAGCTTACACCTTCTCTGCTAGGCAAAACCAAAATGGTCAAAAATATGCCATGAACTGCACATGGCCATAACTGACACATAATATATTTTTTCTCAACAGGTTTATCGTGCTCCGGTTTCCAAGTACTCCTTTTTATGCAAAACAATCATCACTCAAATCCCACTGCTACAAAAAATATCTTTTGTCCTAACACACGTGCAGGGTTCGTGAGTTCGTCGTCAACTGTTGTTGCTCATGCAGTTGAGATACCATTTTTTCTCCAAGTTCTCATGTTGTTGCTCATACACCTGCCCCACTAGCCTCTTCCTTCCCCTACCTCTTCTCCCACTTGATTGGGCAGTTTGTTGGCATATATTGTGTGTTTCAGTATTGAATCTAACCTGCATAATTGCCTAACCTCTGTTGTTGTTTCAGAATTGGTATCTTTAATGTCTTTGTTGCAGGATGTCATGCCCTCGGCCTCGGGTGACCAGGATGCTCACTTCTTCATTGGGGCCTAGACTTCTCCACAAAAATGCATACGAGGCCATCCTTCGTGAGCAAGACGAGGACATCAATGCCAAGATTATTTGGGAAACAAGGCTTCTTAACATGATCAAAGTCTTTGCCTGGCTAGCCTTTCGTGATCTACTCAACACCATGGCTAACCTAGCACACAAGCAACTACTTCGCCTTGCCCTAGATGCAACTTTACTGCCGACTGTGCCTCACACCTCTTCATCACATGTCCTTACTCTACTCGGGTGTGGCAGTATTTGGGGCTCATGCCAACCCCCACACCCACCAACGATCTTTGGGGAATGCTACTACAAGCTCAAATAGGTCACCGCATTTGGCCGTTTGTTCTAGTCTATATCCTGTGGCGAATCTCGGATGCAAGGAATGCCAGAGCTTTCAAAGATACTCACTCCATCACTACTATCAAGCTCATCATAGAAGACTTGGACTTATGGTCACATAGGATATCTAAGCCTAGTGACAAAGAAGATGTACTCTCATGGCGGCTGTTCCTCTCATGTGCTTATGTAATCTCCCTCCCCCTACCTTGTTTCCATTGAAAATAGCGTCAGTCCGGGTTAGTTTCATTGAAATCATGCAAATTAGAGTCCAAAACAAGAGCAAAAGTGTTTGGAAAAGTAGATACGTTTGAGACGTATCAGTTATATTGATTCAGCGAGAAAGATCCTCTCGAGGAGGTTACATGGGCGTTCGGTTCCAGGATTAACCGAGATAGAGATTACATGGGGTTGGGATAGAGATAGATGCAATCTTAAACAGAGAATAAAAACTATCCCTATCTCCTAGAAGTGGCGCCCAAGACAACCCTTGGCTGTCCCATGATATTGCAAGTTTAACAGAATAAACCGCATGGTTACAATTTAGGCTCCCCCGCAATAACATAAATGCAAGTATTTATTAAATGTGTACATGAGGACAATGACACGAAGACAAAGGTCTGACATCCAATGCAAAATATATCCATATGCAGTTCTCCTTACCATTCTCCATACACCAAAATAGTGTCATCCATGTGAGAGTCTGCAGATAGCAATAGTTGTTGTAACTGTTGGGCTCGTATGACAAGTGACATATGTAAAGAAATAATAGAAACTAATGAAGTTACCAATAGTTGCAATCGAACGGCGTCTTGGGCAACTTGATAGTTTGAACATCCTCCTCTCCATCCTAAATGGTTGAAAGTTAGCCATGATAATAACATAAGATGATAAAAAACAAGAAAAATATGAAAATCACACCACCACATTCAAGTTTTTGCGGGCACCCTTAATATAACTTCCAACACACACCAAGGCCTCCACCGTAGCTGGTTTTAGAGAACTCCTAAAGTCATCTAAAACACTTCCACCAGTGCTTAAACTTGATTCTTCGCCATCGACATCCCCGGTCACTCCTCCATCGTTAATTTCATGATCCACACGCATGTTTGAGTAATTTCTCTATAGGCTCATGGGTTGGATGGTAATTGGATGCGCTCTCTTATGTAATATTTGTCGGAATTGTTAAGGTTTAATGCCTAGTATCATATATATTATGAGATTGATTTTGCTATGACTTTGCTAAGGTTAATGCTTGACACTAGGCCTGAGTGTCATGATTTTAGGAACCATATGTATTATAAATATCTATGTGTTTGGATCATTCATGCCAGTTGTATGCACATGTTATTGTTCTGGATAGAAGACCCTGAAGTGACAATAATCAAGATATTAAAGGGGGTGAGGATTATGTGTATTCATTAAAAGTTAATGCTTTGATCCGGTACTTTATGAAAGGAGTATCTTAGATAGCCTTAATTTCCATTAGGATCCCTTACAAATGGGAGGGTGAGACAAAAGACGTTGTGTAAGTTCTTATTGCAAACACGTACTGAAGGAAATACGCCCTACAGGCAATAATAAAGTTGTTATTTATATTTCCTTATATCATAATAAATGTTTATTATTCATGCTAGAATTGTATTAACTGGAAACTTAGTACATATGTGAATACATAGACAAACAGAGTGTCACTAGTATGCCTCTACTTGACTAGCTCGTTATTCAAAGATGGTTAAGTTTCCTAGCCATGGACATGAGTTGTCATTTGATGAATGGGATCACAACATTAGAGAATGATGTGATTGACTTGACCCATCCGTTAGCTTAGCACTATGATCATTTAGGTTATTGCTATTGCTTTCTCCATAACTTATACATGGTCCTATGACTATGAGATTATGCAACTCCCGAATACCGGAGGAACACTTAAAGTGTGCTATCAAACGTCACAACGTAACTGGGTGATTATAAAGATGCTCTACAGGTGTCTCCGATGGTGTTTGTTGAATTGGCATAGATCGAGATTAGGATTTGTCACTCCGATTGTCGGAGAGGAATCTCTGGGCCCTCTCGGTACTGCACATCAATATAAGCCTTGAAAGCAATGTGACTAATGAGTTAGTTGCGGGATGATGCATTATGGAACGAGTAAAGAGACTTGCCGGTAACGAGATTGAACTAGGTATTGAGATATCGACGATCGAATCTTGGGAAAGTAACATACCGATGACAAAGGGAACAACGTATGTTGTTACGTGGTTTGACCGATAAAGATCTTCGTATAATATGTAGGAGCCAATATGAGCATCCAGGTTCTACTATAGGTTATTAACCGGAGAAGTGTCTCGGTCATGTCTACATAGTTCTCGAACCCGTAGGGTCCGCACACTTAACGTTCGATGACGATCGGTATTATGAGTTTATATGTTTTGATGTACCGAAGGTAGTTTGGAGTCTCAGATGTGATCACGGACATGACGAGGAGTCTCAAAATGGTCGAGACATAAAGATTGATATATTGGACGACTATATTCAGACACCGGAAATGTTTCAGAGAAGTTTCAGATAAAACCGGAGTGCCGGAGGGTTATCGGACCCCCCCCCCCCCGGGGGGGGACTAATGGGCCTCATGGGCCTTAGTGGAGAGAGAGAGGGCGGCTAGGGTAGGCCGCATATCTCCTCCCCCTTGGGTCCAAATTGGACTAGGGAAGGGGGGGTGGCGCCCCCCTTTCCTTCTCCCTCTCTCCCTCTCCTTCCTTCCCCCTCTCCTCCTTGTTGGAAACCTACTAGGAATAGGATTCCTATTCCTAGTAGGAATCCTACTTGGGGCGCGCCCCTATAGGGCCGGCCGGCCTCCCCCTTGCTCCTTTATATACGGGGGCAGGGGGCACCCTAGAACACACAAGTTGATAGTTGTCTTAGCCGTGTACGGTGCCCCCTCCACAAATTTCCACCTCAGTCATATCGTTGTAGTGCTTAGGCGAAGCCCTGCGTCGGTAACTTCATCATCACCGTCATCACGCCATCGTGTTGGTGAAACTCTCCCTCGGCCTCAGCTGGATCAAGAGTACGAGGGACGTCACCGAGCTGAACGTGTGTAGATCACGGAGGTGCCGTGCGTTCGGTATTTGGATCGGTTGGATCGCGAAGACGTTCGACTACATCAACCGCATTACTAAATGCTTCCGCTTTCGGTCTACGAGGGTACGTGTACACACTCTCCCCTCTCATTGCTATGCATCACATAGATGGATCTTGCATGTGCGTAGGCAATTTTTTTGAAATACTACGTTCCCCAACAGTGGCATCCAAGCCAGGTCTATGTGTATATGTTATATGCACGAGTAGAACACAAAGAAGTTGTGGGCGTGGGTATATACATATTGCTTTGCCATCACTAGTTGATTCTTGATTCAGCGGTATTGTTGGATGAAGCGGCTCAGACCGACATTACGCGTACGCTTACGCGAGACCGGTTCTACCGACGTGCTTCGCACACAAGTGGCTAGTGGGTGTCTGTTTCTCCAACTTTAGTTGAATCGGATTCAATGAACAGAGTTCTTTCTGAAGATCAAAAAGCAATCACTATACCGCGTTGTGGTTTTTGATGCGCAGGTAAGAACGGTTCTTGCTAAGCCCATAGTAGCCACGTAAAACTTGCAACAATAAAGTAGATGACGTCTAACTTGTTTTTGCAGGGCATGCTGTGATGTGATATGGTCAAGACGTGATTATATAAATTGTTGTATGAGATGATCATGTTTTGTAACACAGTTATCGGCAACTGGCAGGAGCCATATGGTTGTCGCTTTATTGTATGAAATGCAATCGCCATGTAATTGCTTTACTTTATCACTAAGCGGTAGCGATAGTCGTAGAAGCAATAGTTGGCGAGACGACAATGATGCTACGATGGAGATCAAGGTGTTAGGACGGTGACGATGGTGATCATGATGGTGCTTTGAAGATGGAGATCAAAGACACAAGATGATGATGGCCATATCATATCACTTATATTGATTGCATGTGATTTTTATCTTTTATGCATCTTATTTGGCTTAGTACGGCGGTTGCATTATAAGATGATCTCTCACTAAATTTCAAGGTATAAGTGTTCTCCCTGAGTATGCACTGTTGTTATAGTTCGTCGTGCCGAGACACCACATGATGATCGGGTGTGATAAGCTCTACGCTCACATACAACGGGTGCAAGCCAGTTTTGCACAAGCAAAATACTCGGGTTAAACTTGACGAGCCTAGCATATGCAGATATGGCCTCGAAACACTGAGACCGAAAGGTCGAGCGTGAATCATATAGTAGATATGATCAACATAGTGATGTTCACCATTGAAAACTACTCCATCTCACGTGATGATCGGACATGGTTTAGTTGATATGGATCACGTGATCACTTAGATGATTAGAGGGATGTCTATCTAAGTGGGAGTTCTTAAGTAATATGATTAATTGAACTTTAATTTATCATGAACTTAGTACCTGATAGTATTTTGCATGTCTATGTTGTTGTAGATAAATGGCCCGTGTTGTTGTTCTGTTGAATTTTAATGCGTTCCTAGAGAAAGCTAAGTTGAAAGATGATGGTAGCAACTACACGGACTGGGTCTGTAACTTGAGGATTATCCTCATTGCTGCACAGAAGAATTACGTCCTGGAAGCACCGCTAGGTGCCAAATCTGCTGCAGGAGCAACTCCAGATATTATGAACACGTGGCAGAGCAAAGCTGATGACTACTCAATAGTTCAGTGTGCCATGCTTTACGACTTAGAACCGGGACTTCAACGACGTTTTGAACGTCATGGAGCATATGAGATGTTCCAGAAGTTGAAGTTAATATTTCAAGCAAATGCCCGGATTAAGATATGAAGTCTCCAATAAGTTCTATAGCTGCAAAATGGAGGAGAACAGTTCTGTCAGTGAGCATATACTCAGAATGTCAGGGTACCACAATCACTTGACTCGGCTGGGAGTTAATCTTCTAGTTAATAGTGTCATTGACAGAGTTCTTAAATCACTGCCACCAAGCTACAAGAGCTTCATGATGAACTATAATATGCAAGGCATGGATAAGACTATTCCCAAGCTCTTCGCGGTGCTAAATGCTGCGGAGGTAGAAATCAAGAAGGAGCATAAGTGTTGATGGTCAACAAGACCACCAGTTTCAAGAAAAAGGGTAAAGAGAAGAAGGGGAACTTCAAGAAGAACAGGAAGCAAGTTGCTGCTCAAGTGAAGAAGCCCAAGTCTGGACCTAAGCCTGACACTGAGTGCTTCTACTGCAAAGGGACTGGTCACTGGAAGCGGAACTGCCCCAAGTATTTGGCGGAGAAGAAGGATGGCAAAGTGAAAGGTATATTTGATATACATGTTATTGATGTGTACCTTACTAATTCTCGTAGTAGCGCCTGGGTATTTGATACTGGTTCAGTTGCTAATATTTGCAACTCAAAACAGGGGCTACGGATTAAGCGAAGATTGGCTAAGGACGAGGTGACGATGCGCGTGGGAAATGGTTCCAAAGTTGATGTGATTGTCGTCGGCACACTACCTCTACATCTACCTTCGGGATTAGTTTTAGACATGAATAATTGTTATTTGGTGCTAGCGTTAAGCATGAACATTATATTTGGATCTTGTTTGATGTGAGACAGTTATTCATTTAAATCAGAGAATAATGGTTGTTCTATTTATATGAATAATATCATTTATGGTCATGCACCCTTGATGAGTGGTCTATTTTTATTAAATCTTGATAGTTGTGATACACATGTTCATAGTATTGAAGCCAAAAGATATAAGTTTAATAATGATAGTGCAACTTATTTTTCGCACTGCCGTTTAGATCATATTGGTGTAAAGCGCATGAAGAAACTCCATGCTGATGGTCTTTTGGAATCACTTGATTATGAATCACTTGATGCTTGCGAACCATGCTTCATGGGCAGGATTACTAAGACTCCGTTCTTCGGAACAATGGAGCGAGCAACAGACTTGTTGAAAATAATACATACTGATGTATGCGATCCGATGAGTGTTGATGCTCGTGGCGGGTATCGTTATTTTCTTACCTTCACGGATGATTTGACCAGATATGGTTATATCTACTAGATGAAACATAAGTCTGAAACATTTGAAAAGTTAAAAAAATCTGAGTGAAGTGGAAAATCATCGTAACAAGAAAAATAAGTTTCTACGATCTAATCGTGGAGGAGAATATTTGAGTTACGAGTTTGGTGAGTGGGAGGAAAGTAGAACTTGATGAGGTAACTGTACCTACTTCCTTATTGGAAAGTAGTTCATCACAGAAATCAGTTCCAGTCATTCCTACACCGGTAAGTGAGGAAGCTGATGATGATGATCATGAACTTCTGATCAAGTTACTACCGAATCTCGTAGGTCAACCAGAGTAAGATCCGCACCAGAGTGGTACGGTAATCCTGTTCTGGAAGTCATGTTACTTGACCATGACGAACCTACGAACTATGAAGAAGCGATGATGAGCCCAGATTCCACAAAATGGCTTGAGGCCATGAAATCTGAGATGGGATCCATGTATGAGAACAAAGTGTGGACTTTGGTTGACTTGCCCCATGATCGGCAAACCATAGAGAATAAATGGATCTTCAAGAAGAAGACTGACGCTGACGGTAATGTTACTGTCTACAAAGCTCGACTTGTTGCAAAAGGTTTTCGACAAGTTCAAGGAGTTGACTATGATGAGACCTTCTCACCCATAGCGATGCTTAAGTCCGTCGAATCATGTTAGCAATTGCCACATTTTATGATTATGGAATTTGGCAAATGGATGTCAAAACTACATTCCTTAATAGAAATCTTAAAGAAGAGTTGTATATGATGCAACCAGAAGGTTTTGTCGATCCAAAAGGTGCTAACAAAGTGTGCAAGCTCCAGCGATCCATTTATGGACTAGGGAAAGCCTCTCGGAATTGGAATATACGCTTTGATAGTGTAATCAAAGCATATGGTTTTATACAGACTTTTGGAGAAGCATGTATTTACAAGAAAGTGAGTGGGAGCTCTGTAGCATTTCTGATATTATATGTAGATGACATATTGTTGATTGGAAATGATACTGAATTTCTGAATAGCATAAAAGGATACTTGAATAAGAATTTTTCAATGAAAGACCTCGGTGAAGCTTCTTATATATTGGGCATCAAGATCTATAGAGATAGATCAAGACGCTTAATTGGACTTTCACCAAGCACATACCTTGGTAAAGTTTTGAAGAATTTCAAAATGGATCAAGCAAAGAAAGGGTTCTTGCCTGTGTTACAAGGTGTGAAGTTGAGTTAGACTCAATGCCCAACCACTGCAGAAGATAGAGAGAAAATGAAAGTCATTCCCTATGCTTCAGCCATAGGTTCTATCATGTATGTAATGATGTGTACAAGACCTGATGTGTGTCTTGCTATTAGGTTAGCGGGGAGGTACCAAAGTAATCCAAGAGTGGATCACTGGACAGTGGTCGAGAAATCTTGAAATAACTGAACAGGACTAAGGATATGTTTCTCGTTTATGGAGGTGACAAAGAGCTCATCGTAAATGGTTACGTCGATGCAAGCTTTGACACTGATCCGGATGACTCTAACTCACAAACCGGATACGTATTTTTATTGAATGGTGGAGCTGTCAGTTGGTGCAGTTCTAAGCAAAGCATGGTGGTGGGATCTATTTGTGAAGCGGAATACATAGCTGCTTCGGAAGCAGCAAATAAAGGAGTCTAGATGAAGGAGTTCATATCCGATCTAGGTGTCATACCTAGTGCATTGGGTCCAATGAAAAATCTTTTGTGACAATACTGGTGCAATTGCCTTGGCAAAGGAATCCAGATTTCACAAGAGAACCAAGCACATCAAGAGAAGCTTCAATTCCATCCGCGATCAAGTCAAGGAGGGAGACATAGAGATTTGCAAGATACATACGGATCTGAATGTTGCAGACCCATTGACTAAGCCTCTCTCACGAGCAAAACATGATCAGCACCAAGGCTCCATGGGTGTTAGAATCATTACAATGTAATCTAGATTATTGACTCTAGTGCAAGTGGGAGACTGAAGGAAATATGCCCTAGAGGCAATAATAAAGTTGTTATTTATATTTCCTTATATCATGATAAATGTTTATTATTCATGCTAGAATTGTATTAACGGGAAACTTACTACATGTGTGAATACATAGACAAACAGAGTATCACTAGTATGCCTCTACTTGACTAGCTCGTTAATCAAAGATGGTTAAGTTTCCTAGCCATAGACATGAGTTGTCATTTAATGAATGGGATCACATCATTAGAGAATGATGTGATTGACTTGACCCATTCGTTAGATTAGCACTATATGATCGTTTAGTTTATTGCTATTGCTTTCTCCATAACTTATATATGTTCCTATGACTATGAGATTATGCAACTCCCGAATACCGGAGGAACACTTAGTGTGCTATCAAACGTCACAACATAACTGGGTGATTATAAAGATGCTCTACAGGTGTCACTCCGATTAGGATTTGTCACTCCGATTGTCGGAGAGGTATCTTTGGGCCCTCTCGGTAATGCACATCACTATAAGCCTTGCAAGCAATGTGACTAATGAGTTTGTTGCGGGATGGTGCATTACGGAATGAGTAAAGAGACTTGCCGGTAACGAGATTGAACTAGGTACTGAGATGCCGACGATCGAATCTCGGGAAAGTAACATACCGATGACAAAGGGAACAACGTATGTTGTTACGTGGTTTGACCGATAAAGATCTTCGTAGAATATGTAGGAGCCAATATGAGCATCCAGGTTCCACTATAGGTTATTGACCGGAGAAGTGTCTCGGTCATGTCTACATAGTTCTTGAACCCGTAGGGTCCGCACGCTTAACGTTCGATGACGATCAGTATTATGAGTTTATGTGTTTTGATGTACCGAAGGTAGTTCGGAGTCCTGGGTGTGATCACGGACATGACGAGGAGTCTCGAATGGTCGAGACATAAAGATTGATCTATTAGACGACTATATTCGGACATCGGAAATGTTCCGAAGTGTATCAGGTATTTTTCGGAACCCTTCCGGTGTCCGAATATAACCTTCCAATATATCAATCTTTAAGTCTCGACCATTTCGAGACTCCTCGTCATGTTCGTGATCTCATCCGGGACTCTGAACTACCTTCGGTACTTCAAAACTTATAAACTCGTAATACCGATCATCATCGAACGTTAAGCGTGCGGACCCTACGGGTTCGAGAACTATGTAGACATGACTGAGACACTTCTCCAGTCAATAACCAATAGCGGAACCTAGAGGCTCATATTGGCTCCTACATATTCTACGAAGATCTTTATCGGTCAAACCGCATAACAACATACGTTGTTCCCTTTGTCATCGGTATGTTACTTGCCCGAGATTCGATCATCGGTATCTCAATACCTAGTTCAATCTCGTTACCGGCAAGTCTCTCTACTAGTTCCGTAATGCATCATCCCGTAACTAACTCATTAGTCACATTTCTTCCAAGGCTTATAGCGATGTGCATTACCGAGAGGGCCCAGAGATACCTCCCCGACAATCGGAGTGACAAATCCTAATCTCGATCTATGCCAACTCAACAAAAACCATTGGAGACACATGTAGAGCATCTTTATAATCACCCAGTTAGGTTGTGATGTTTGATAGCACACTAAGTGTTCCTCCGGTATTCGGGAGTTGCATAATCTCATAGTCACAGGAACATGTATAAGTTATGAAGAAAGCATTAGCAATAAACTAAACGATCATAGCGCTAAGCTAACAGATGGGTCAAGTCAATCACGTCATTCTCTAATGATGTGATCCCATTCATCAAATGACAACTCTTGTCCATGGCTACTTGGCTAGGAAACTTAACCATCTTTGATTAACAAGTTAGTCAAGTAGAGGCATACTAGTGACACTCTGTTTGTCTATGTATTCACACATGTACTAAGTTTCCGGTTAATACAATTCTAGCATGAATAATAAACATTTATCATGATATAAGGAAATATAAATAACAACTTTATTATTGCCTCTAGGGCGTATTTCCTTCAAGTGAAGGACCCATCATACTCTTCCCTGGACATGTCTTCTTTTTACTGAGTGTTGTGTAAATTCTGCACTAGTATATGAAAGTGATAACATGAGAGACTCCCTATTATGAAATCATGGTGCTACTTTGAAGCACAAGTGTGGTAAAAGGATAGTAGCATTGCCCCTTTTTATTTATTTTCTCTTTTTTGGGGCCTTCTTTTTTTTCTTTGGCCTTTCTCCCTTTTGGGGGGGGGGGCAATGCTCTATTAAATGATGATCATCACACTTTTATTTATTTACAACTCGATTCTAAAACAAAGTATGACTCTATATGGATGCCTCCGGCGGTGTACCGGGAAATGCAATGAATCAAGAGTGACAAGTATGAAGAAATTATGAACGGTGGCTTTGCCACAAATACTATGTCAACTACATGATCATGCTAAGCAATATGACAATGATGAATGTGTCATGATGAACTAGATGGTGGAAAGTTGCATGGCAATATATCTCAGAATGGCTATGGAAATGCCATAATAGGTAGGTATGGTGGCTGTTTTGAGGAAGGTGTATGGTAGGTGTATGATACCGGCGAAAGGTGCGCGGTATTAGAGAGGCTAGCAAAGGTGGAAGGGTGAGAGTGCGTATGATCCATGGACTCAACATTAGTCATAAAGAACTCGTATACTTATTGCAAAAATCTAGAAGGTATCAAAGCAAAGTATTGCGCACATGCTCCTAGGGGGATAGATTGGTAGGAAAAGACCATCGCTCGTCCCCGACCGCCACTCATAAGGAAGACAATCAATAAATAAATCATGCTCCGACTTCATCACATAATGGTTCACCATATGTGCATGCTACGGGAATCACAAACTTTAACACAAGTATTCTTTAAATTCACAACTACTCAACTAGCATGACTTTAATATTATCACCTCCATATCTCAAAACAATTATCATGCTTCAACCTTTTCTTAGTATTCAACACACTCAAAAGAAAGTTTCACAAATCTTGAATACCAAGCATATTATTATTAAGCAAATTACCATGCTATTAAGAGACTCTCAAAATAATTTAAGTGAAGCATGAGAGATCAATAGTTTCTTTAAAACAAATCCATCACCATGCTCTAAAAGATCTAAGTGAAGCACATAGAGCAAAATTATAACGCTCAAAAGATATAAGTGAAGCACATAGAGCAAAATTACGTAGCTCAAAAGGTATAAGTGAAGCACATAGAGTATTCTATCATATTTTAATTCATGTATGGCTCTCTCAAAAGGTGTGTACAGCAAGGATGATTGTGGCATACTAATACACAAATACATAAATAATACAAGACGCTCCAAGCAAAACACATATCATGTTGGTCAATAAAAATATAGCTCCAAGTAAATTACCGATGGAAGTGGACGAAAGAGGGGATGCCTTCCGGGGCATCCCCAAGCTTTGACTTTTTGGTGTCCTTGGATTATCTTGGGGGTGCCATGGGCATCCCCAAGCTTAGGCTCTTGCCACTCCTTGTTCCATGATCCATCAAAAGAATTCACCCAAAACTTGAAAACTTCACAACACAAAACTCAAAATAGAAAACTCGTGAGCTCCGTTAGCGAAAGAAAACAAAATACCACTTCAAGGTACTGCAATAAACTCATTCTTTATTTATATTGGTGTTAAACCTACTGTATTCCAACTTCTCTATGGATTATAAACTATTTTACTAGCCATAGATTCATCAAAATAAGCAAACAACACACGAAAAACAGAATCTGTCAAAAACAGAACAGTCTATAGTAATCTGTAGATAGCGCAAGATCTGGAACCCCAAAAATTCTAAAATAAATTGCTGGACGTGAGGAATTTATCTATTAATCATCTGCAAAACTAATTAACTAAATATCACTCTTCAAATAAAAATGACAGCAGTTCTCGTGAGCGCTAAAGTTTCTGTTTTTTACAGCAAGTTCAACAAGACTCTCCCCAAGTCTTCCCAACGGTTCTACTTGGCACAAACACTAATTAAACACAAAAAACACAACCAAAACAGAGGCTAAATAATTTATTTATTACTAAACAGGAGCAAAAGGCAAGGAATAAAAATAAAATTGGGTTGCCTCCCAACAAGTGCTATCGTTTAACGCCCCTAGCTAGGCATAAAAGAAAGGATAGATCTAGGTGTTGCCATCTTTGGTAGGCAATCCATAAGTGGCTCTCATGATTGTTTCATATGGTAATTTTATTTTCTTTCTTGGAAAGTGTTCCATGCCCTTTTTTTACTGGAAATTTAAATCTAATATTCCCTTCCTTCATATCAATAACCGCACCAACCGTTCTAAGGAAAGGTCTACCAAGAATAATAGGGCAAGAAGGATTGCAATCTATATCAAGAACAATGAAATCTACGGGCACATAATTCCTATTTGCAACAATAAGAACATCATTAATCCTTCCCATAGGTTTCTTAATGGTGGAATCCGCAAGATGCAAGTTTAGAGAGCAATCATCAAAATTACGGAAATCTAGCAAATCACACAAAGTCTTGGGAATAGTAGAGACACTAGCACCCAAATCACACAAAGCATAAAACTCATGATCTTTAATTTTAATTTTAATAGTTGGTTCCCACTCATCATAGAGTTTTCTAGGGATAGAAACTTTCAACTCAAGTTTTTCTTCATAAGATTGCATCAAGGCATCAACAATATGTTCGGTGAAGGCTTTATTTTGACTATAAGCATGTGGAGAATTTAGCACGGATTGCAACAAGGAAATATAATCAATTAAAGAGCAACTTTCATAATTAAATTCCTTGAAATCCAATATAGTGGGTTTAGCAACATCTAGATTTTTATTTCCTTCAATCCCACTTTCATCAATTTCATCATTAAGATCTAAATACTCCGAATTTTTAGAACGCCTTCTAGGTAAAGGAAGATCATATTCAGTTTCACCAAGATTCATATTGCAAATCAAAGATTTAATAGGGGACACATCAATAACTTTTAGATCTTCATCTTGATTTTCATAGGTATTGGAAGAACACGCTTTAATAAAGGCATCTTTGGAAGCACGCATCCTAGCGCTTCTTTCCTTGCACTCATCAATGGAAATTCTCATGGCTTTGAGAGACTCATTGATATAATGCTTAGGAGGAATAGATCTAAGCTTTAAAGAATCAATCTCAAGAGAAATTCTATCAACATTCCTAGCCAAATCATCAACTTTAAGCAATTTCTCTTCAAGCAAAGCATTAAAATTCTTTTGTGAATTCATAAACTCTTTAACACTATTCTCAAATTCAGAGGGCATCTTATTATAATTTCCATAAGAGTTGTTGTAGGAATTCCCATAATTATTAGAAGAATTACTATAATATTATCTAGGAGTTTAGTAGCATCTCCTAAAGTGATTTCCATAAAAGTGCCTCCCGCGGCCGAATCTAAAAGATTTCTAGAAGCAAAATTCAATCCGGCATAAAAAAATTGTATGATCATCCACAAATTCAAACCATGAGTAGGGCAATTACGTATCATTAATTTCATTCTCTCCCAAGCTTGTGCAACATGTTCATGATCAAGTTGCTTAAAATTCATAATATCGTTTCTAAGAGAGATGATCTTAGCGGGAGGGAAATACTTAGAGATAAAAGCATCTTTGCACTTGTTCCAAGAATCAATACTATTTTTAGGCAAAGACGAAAACCAAGCTTTAGCACGATCTCTAAGCGAAAAAGGAAATAGCTTAAATTTAACGACATCATTATCGACATCTTTTTTATTTTGCATATCACATAAATCAACGAAGCTATTCAGATGAGTAGCGGCATCTTCGCTAGGAAGGCCGGCGAATTGATCTTTCATAACAAGATTCAACAAAGCAGTACTAATTTCACAAGATTCAGTATCGGTAAGAGGAGCAATCGGAGTGCTAAGGAAATCATTATTATTGGTATTGGTGAAGTCACACAATTTAGTATTATCTTGAGCCATCGCGACAGCAAGCAAACTAGCACACAAACAAACAAAAGCAAACGGGCAAAAGAGGCAAATAGAGAGGGAGGATAGAGAGAGAGGGCGAATAAAACGGCAAGGGTGAAGTCGGGGAGAGGAAAACGAGAGGCAAATGGCAAATAACGTAATGCGAGAGATAGGGATTGTGATGGGTACTTGGTATGTTGACTTTTTTGCGTAGATTCCCCGGCAACGGCGCCAGAAATCCTTCTTGCTACGTCTTGAGCTTGCGTTGGTTTTCCCTGAAGAGGAAGGGATGATGCAGCAGAGTAGCGTAAGTATTTCCCTTAGTTTTTGAGAACCAAGGAATCAATCCAGTAGGAGGTCACGCTCAAGTCCCTCGTACCTGCAAAAAACGATAGCTACTCGTAACCAACGTGATTAGGGGTTGTCAATCCCTTCACGGTCACTTACGAGAGTGAGATCTGATAGATATAATATTTTTGGTATTTTTGGTATAAAGATGCAAAGTAAAAAGTAAAGGCAAAGTAAAAAAGCAAAACAAGATTAAAGTGATGGAGATTGATATGATGAGAATAGACCCGGGGGCCATAGGTTTCACTAGTGGCTTCTCTCAAGAGCATAAGTATTCTACGGTGGGTGAACAAATTACTGTTGAGCAATTGACAGAATTGAGCATAGTTATGAGAATATCTAGGCATGATCATGTATATATGCATCACGTCCGTGACAAGTAGACCGAAATGATTCTGCATCTACTACTATTACTCCACTCATCGACCGCTATCCAGCATGCATCTAGAGTATTTAAGTTAAAAACAGAGTAACACCTTAAGCAAGATGACATGATGTAGAGAGATAAATTCATGCAATATGAAATAAACCCCATCTTGTTATCCTCGATGGCAACGATGCAATACATGCCTTGCTGCCCCTTCTGTCACTGGGAAAGGACACCGCAAGATCGAACCCAAAGCTAAGCACTTCTCCCATGGCAAGAACTACCAATCTAGTTGGCCAAACCAAATGGATAATTCGAAGAGACTTGCAAAGATAACCAATCATACATAACAGAATTCAGAGAAGATTCAAATATTATTCATAGATAGACTTGATCATAAACCAACAATTCATCGGTCTCAACAAACACATCGCAAAAAGAAGATTACATCGAATAGATCTCCACAAGAGAGGGGGAGAACTTTGTATTGAGATCCAAAAAGAGAGAAGAAGCCATCTAGCTACTAACTATGGACCCGAAGGTCTGAGGTAAACTACTCACACTTCATCGGAGAGGCTATGATGATGTAGAAGCCCTCCGTGATGACGGCCCTCTTCCGGCGGAGCTCAGGAACAGGCCCCAAGATGGGATCTCGTGGATACAGAAAGTTGCGGCGGTGGAATTAGGTTTTTGGCTCTTGTTCTGATCGTTTGGGGGTACTCAGGTATATATAGGAGGAAGGAGTACGTCAGTGGAGCTCCAAGGGGCCCACGAGGCAGGGGGGCGCCCCCACCCTCGTGACCTCCTCTTTCACTCCTTGGAGTAGGGTCCAAGTCTCCTGGATCACGTTCGGTGAGAAAATCACGTTCCTGAAGGTTTTATTCTGTTTGGACTCCGTTTGATATTCTGTTTCTCCAAAACACTGAAATGGGCAAAAAAACAGCAATTCTGGGCTAGGCCTCTGGTTAATAGGTTAGTCCCAAAAATAATATAGAAGTGGAAAATAAAGCCCAATATAGTCCAAAACAGTAGATAATATAGCATGGAGCAATCAAAAAATTATAGATACGTTGGAGACGTATCAGGCATCCCCAAGCTTAATTCATGCTCGTCCTCGAGTAGGTAAATGATAAAAAGAGAATTTTTGATGCAGAGTGCTACTTGTCATAATTTCAATGCAAATCTTCTTAATTGTGATATGAATATTCAGATTCGAAAGATTCAAGACAAAAGTTTATATTGACATAAAAATAATAATACTTCAAGCATACTAACAAAGCAATTATGTCTTCTCAAAATAACATGGCCAAAGAAAGTTATCCCTACAAAATCATATAGTCTGGCTATGCTCTATCTTCACCACACAAAATATTTAAATCATGCACAACCCCAATGACAAGCCAAGCAATTGTTTCATACTCTAACTTTTTCAAAACTTCTTCAATCTTCACGCAATACATGAGCGTGAGCCATGGATATAGCACTATAGGTGGAATAGAATGGTGGTTGTGGAGAAGACAAAAAGGAGAAGATAGTCTCACATCAACTAGGCGTATCAACGGGCTATGGAGATGCCCATCAATAGATATCAATGTGAGTGAGTAGGGATTGCCATGCAACGGATGCACTAGAGCTATAAATGTATGAAAGCTCAACAAAAGAAACTAGTGGGTGTGCATCCAACTCGCTTGCTCATGAAGATCTAGGGCAATTTGAGGAAGCCCATCATTGGAATATATAAGCCAAGTTCTATAATGTAAAATTCCCACTAGTATATGAAAGTGATAACATGAGAGACTCTCTATTATGAAAATCATGGTGCTACTTTGAAGCACAAGTGTGGTAAAATGATAGTAGCATTGCCCCTTTTTATTTATTTTCTCTTTTTTGGGCCTTCTTTTTTTTTCTTTGGCCTTTCTCCCTTTTGGGGGGGGGGGGCAATGCTCTATTAAATGATGATCATGACACTTTTATTTATTTACAACTCGATTCTAAAACAAAGTATGACTCTATATGGATGCCTCCGGCGGTGTACCGGGATATGCAATGAATCAAGAGTGACAAGTATGAAGAAATTATGAACGGTGGCATTGCCACAAATACTATGTCAACTACATGATCATGCTAAGCAATATGACAATGATGAATGTGTCATGGTGAACTAGATGGTGGAAAGTTGCATGGCAATATATCTCGGAATGGCTATGGAAATGCCATAATAGGTAGGTATGGTGGCTGTTTTGAGGAAGGTGTATGGTACGTGTATGATACCGGCGAAAGGTGCGCGGTATTAGAGAGGCTAGCAAAGGTGGAAGGGTGAGAGTGCGTATGATCCATGGATTCAACATTAGTCATAAAGAACTCGTATACTTATTGCAAAAATCTAGAATGTATCAAAGCAAAGTATTGCGCGCATGCTCCTAGGGGGATAGATTGGTAGGAAAAGACCATCGCTCGTCCCCGACCGCCACTCATAAGGAAGACAATCAATAAATAAATCATGCTCCGACTTCATCACATAACAGTTCACCATACGTGCATGCTACGGGAATCACAAACTTTAACATAAGTATTCTTTAAATTCACAACTACTCAACTAGCATGACTTTAATATTATCACCTCCATATCTCAAAACAATTATCATGCTTCAATCTTTTCTTAGTATTCAACACACTCAAAAGAAAGTTTCACAAATCTTGAATACCAAGCATATTATTATTAAGCAAATTACCATGATATTAAGAGACTCTCAAAATGTTTTAAGTGAAGCATGAGAGATCAATAGTTTCTTAAAACAAATCCACCACCATGCTCTAAAAGATCTAAGTGAAGCACATAGAGGAAAATTATAACGCTCAAATGATATAAGTGAAGCACATAGAGCAAAATTACCATGTTATATGCACGAGTAGAACACAAAGAAGTTGTGGGCGTGGGTATATACATATTGCTTGCCGTCACTAGTTGATTCTTGATTCAGCGGTATTGTTGGATGAAGCGGCTCAGACCGACATTACGCGTACGCTTACGCGAGACTGGTTCTACCGACGTGCTTCGCACACAAGTGGCTAGTGGGTGTCTGTTTCTCCAACTTTAGTTGAAACGGATTCAATGAACAGAGTTCTTTCTGAAGATCAAAAAGCAATCACTATACCGCGTTGTGGTTTTTGATGCGCAGGTAAGAACGGTTCTTGCTAAGCCCATAGCAGCCACGTAAAACTTGCAACAATAAAGTAGATGACGTCTAACTTGTTTTTGCAGGGCATATTGTGATGTGATATGGTCAAGACGTGATTATATAAATTGTTGTATGAGATGATCATGTTTTGTAACACAGTTATCGGCAACTGGCAGGAGCCATATGGTTGTCACTTTATTGTATGAAATGCAATCGCCATGTAATTGCTTTACTTTATCACTAAGCGGTAGCGATAGTCGTAGAAGCAATAGTTGGCGAGACGACAATGATGCTACGATGGAGATCAAGGTGTTAGGACAGTAACGATGGTGATCATGACGGTGCTTTGAAGATGGAGATCAAAGACACAAGATGATGATGGCCATATCATATCACTTATATTGATTGCATGTGATTTTTATCTTTTATGCATCTTATTTGGCTTAGTACGGCGGTTGCATTATAAGATGATCTCCCACTAAATTTCAAGGTATAAGTGTTCTCCCTGAGTATGCACTGTTGTTACAGTTCGTCGTGCCGAGACACCACATGATGATCGGGTGTGATAAGCTCTACGCTCACATACAACGGGTGCAAGCCAGTTTTGCACAAGCAAAATACTCGGGTTAAACTTGACGAGCCTAGCATATGCAGATATGGCCTCGAAACACTGAGACCGAAAGGTCGAGCGTGAATCATATAGTAGATATGATCAACATAGTGATGTTCACCATTGAAAACTACTCCATCTCACGTGATGATCGAACATGGTTTAGTTGATATGGATCACGTGATCACTTAGATTATTAGAGGGATGTCTATCTAAGTGAGAGTTCTTAAGTAATATGATTAATTGAACTTTAATTTATCATGAACTTAGTACCTGATAGTATTTTGCATGTCTATGTTGTTGTAGATAAATGGCCCGTGCTGTTGTTCTGTTGAATTTTAATGCGTTCCTAGAGAAAGCTAAGTTGAAAGATTATGGTAGCAACTACACGGACTGGGTCCGTAACTTGAGGATTATCCTCATTGCTGCATAGAAGAATTACGTCCTGGAAGGACCGCTAGGTGCCAAATCTGCTGCAGGAGCAACTCCAGATATTATGAACACGTGGCAGAGCAAAGCTGATGACTACTCAATAGTTCAGTGTGCCATGCTTTACGACTTAGAACCGGGACTTCAATGACGTTTTGAACGTCATGGAGCATATGAGATGTTCCAGGAGTTGAAGTTAATATTTCAAGCAAATGCCCGAATTGAGATATGAAGTCTCCAATAAGTTCTATAGCTGCAAAATGGAGGAGAACAGTTCTGTCAGTGAGCATATACTCAGAATGTCAGGGTACCACAATCACTTGACTCGGCTGGGAGTTAATCTTCCAGTTAATAGTGTCATTGACAGAGTTCTTAAATCACTGCCACCAAGCTACAAGAGCTTCGTGATGAACTATAATATGCAAGGGATGGATAAGACTATTCCCGAGCTATTCGAAGCGCTAAATGCTGCGGAGGTAGAAATCAAGAAGGAGCATAAGTGTTGATGGTCAACAAGACCACCAGTTTCAAGAAAAAGGGTAAAGGGAAGAAGGGGAACTTCAAGAAGAACAGGAAGCAAGTTGCTGCTCAAGTGAAGAAGCCCAAGTCTGGACCTAAGCCTGACACTAAGTGGTTCTACTGCAAAGGGACTGGTCACTGGAAGCGGAACTGCCCCAAGTATTTGGCGGAGAAGAAGGATGGCAAAGTGAAAGGTATATTTGATATACATGTTATTGATGTGTACCTTACTAATTCTCGTAGTAGCGCCTGGGTATTTGATACTGGTTCAGTTGCTAATATTTGCAACTCAAAACAGGGGCTACGGATTAAGCGAAGATTGGCTAAGGACGAGGTGACGATGCGCGTGGGAAATGGTTCCAAAGTCGATGTGATCGTCGTCGGCACACTACCTCTACATCTACCTTCGGGATTAGTTTTAGACATGAATAATTGTTATTTGGTGCTAGCGTTAAGCATGAACATTATATTTGGATCTTGTTTGATGTGAGACGGTTATTCATTTAAATCAGAGAATAATGGTTGTTCTATTTATATGAATAATATCTTTTATGGTCATGCACCCTTGATGAGTGGTCGATTTTTGTTAAATCTTGATAGTAGTGATACACATGTTCATAGTATTGAAGCCAAAAGATATAAGTTTAATAATGATAGTGCAACTTATTTTTCGCACTGCCGTTTAGATCATATTGGTGTAAAGCGCATGAAGAAACTCCATGCTGATGGTCTTTTGGAATCACTTGATTATGAATCACTTGATGCTTGCGAACCATGCTTCATGGGCAAGATGACTAAGACTCCGTTCTTCGGAACAATGGAGCGAGCAACAGACTTGTTGAAAATAATACATACTGATGTATGCGATCCGATGAGTGTTGATGCTCGTGGCGGGTATCGTTATTTTCTTACCTTCATGGATGATTTGACCAGATATGGTTATATCTACTTGATGAAACATAAGTCTGAAACATTTGAAAAGTTAAAAAATCTGAGTGAAGTGGAAAATCATCGTAACAAGAAAAATAAGTTTCTACGATCTGATCGTGGAGGAGAATATTTGAGTTACGAGTTTGGTGAGTGGGAGGAAAGTAGAACTTGATGAGGTAACTGTACCTACTTCCTTATTGGAAAGTAGTTCATCACAGAAATCAGTTCCAGTGATTCCTACACCAGTAAGTGAGGAAGCTAATGATGATGATCATGAACTTTTGATTAAATTACTACCGAACCTCGTAGGTCAACCAGAGTAAGATCCGCACCAGAGTGGTACGGTAATCCTGTTCTGGAGGTCATGTTACTTGAGCATGACGAACCTACGAACTATGAAGAAGCGATGATGAGCCCAGATTCCACAAAATGGCTTGAGGCCATGAAATCTGAGATGGGATCCATGTATGAGAACAAAGTGTGGACTTTGGTTGACTTGCCCCATGAACGGCAAGCCATAGAGAATAAATGGATCTTCAAGAAGAAGACTGACGCTGACGGTAATGTTACTGTCTACGAAGCTCGACTTGTTGCAAAAGGTTTTCGACAAGTTCAAGGAGTTGACTATGATGAGACCTTCTCACCCGTAGCGATGCTTAAGTCCGTCGAATCATGTTAGCAATTGCCGCATTTTATGATTATGGAATTTGGCAAATGGATGTCAAAACTGCATTCCTTAATAGAAATCTTAAAGAAGAGTTGTATATGATGCAACCAGAAGGTTTTGTCGATCCAAAAGGTGCTAACAAAGTGTGCAAGCTCCAGCGATCCATTTATGGACTAGGAAAAGCCTCTTGGAGTTGGAATATACGCTTTGATAGTGTAATCAAAGCATATGGTTTTATACAGACTTTTGGAGAAGCATGTATTTACAAGAAAGTGAGTGGGAGCTCTCTAGCATTTCTGATATTATATGTAGATGACATATTGTTGATTGGAAATGATACTGAATTTTTGAATAGCATTAAAGGATACTTGAATAAGAATTTTTCAATGAAAGACCTCGGTGAAGCTTCTTATATATTGGGCATCAAGATCTATAGAGATAGATCAAGACTCTTAATTGGACTTTCACAAAGCACATACCTTGGTAAAGTTTTGAAGAATTTCAAAATGGATCAAGCAAAGAAAGGGTTCTTGCCTGTGTTACAAGGTGTGAAGTTGAGTTAGACTCAATGCCCGACCACTGCAGAAGATAGAGAGAAAATGAAATCTAGATTATTGACTCTAGTGCAAGTGGGAGACTGAAGGAAATATGCCCTAGAGGCAATAATAAAGTTGTTATTTATATTTCCTTATATCATGATAAATGTTTATTATTCATGCTAGAATTGTATTAACTGGAAACTTAGTACATGTGTGAATACATAGACAAACAGAGTATCACTAGTATGCCTCTACTTGACTAGCTCGTTAATCAAAGATGGTTAAGTTTCCTAGCCATAGACATGAGTTGTCATTTGATGAACGGGATCACATCATTAGAGAATGATATGCTTAACTTGACCCATCCGTTAGATTAGCACTATATGATCGTTTAGTTTATTGCTATTGCTTTCTCCATAACTTATACATGTTCCTATGACTATGAGATTATGCAACTCCCGAATACCAGAGGAACACTTAGTGTGCTATCAAACGTCACAACGTAACTGGGTGATTATAAAGATGCTCTACAGGTGTCTCCGATGGTGTTTGTTGAGTTGGCATAGATCGAGATTAGGATTTGTCACTCTGATTGTCGGAGAGGTATCTTTGGGCCCTCTCGGTAATGCACATCACTATAAGCCTTGCAAGCAATGTGACTAATGAGTTTGTTGCGGGATGATGCATTACGGAACGAGTAAAGAGACTTGCCGGTAACGAGATTGAACTAGGTATTGAGATGCCGACGATCGAATCTTGGGAAAGTAACATACCGATGACAAAGGGAATAACGTATGTTGTTACGTGGTTTGATCGATAAAGATCTTCGTAGAATATGTAGGAGCCAATATGAGCATCTAGGTTCCGCTATAGGTTATTGACCGGAGAAGTGTCTCGGTCATGTCTACATAGTTCTTGAATCCATAGGGTCCGCACGCTTAACGTTCGATGACGATCGGTATTATGAGTTTATGTGTTTTGATGTACCGAAGGTAGTTCGGAGTCCCGGATGTGATCACGGACATGACGAGGAGTCTCGAAATGGTCGAGACATAAAGATTGATCTATTGGATGACTATATTCGGACATCGGAAATGTTCCGAAGTGTATCAGGTATTTTTCGGAACCCTTCCGGTGTCCGAATATAACCTTCCAATATATCAATCTTTATGTCTCGACCATTTCGAGACTCCTCGTCATGTCCGTGATCTCATCTGGGACTCTGAACTACCTTCGGTACGTCAAAACACATAAACTCGTAATACCGATCGTCATCGAACGTTAAGCGTGCGGACCCTACGGGTTCGAGAACTATGTAGACATGACTGAGAAACTTCTCCGGTCAATAACCAATAGTGGAACCTAGAGGCTCATATTGGCTCCTACATATTCTACGAAGATCTTTATCGGTCAAACCGCATAACAACATACGTTGTTCCCTTTGTCATCGGTATGTTACTTGCCCGAGATTCGATCGTCGGTATCTCAATACCTAGTTCAATCTCTTTACCGGAAAGTCTCTCTACTAGTTCTGTAATGCATCATCCCATAACTAACTCATTAGTCACATTGCTTGCAAGGCTTATAGTGATGTGCATTACCGAGAGGGCCCAGAGATACCTCTCCGACAATCGGAGTGACAAATCCTAATCTCGATCTATGCCAACTCAACAAACACCATTGGAGACACCTGTAGAGCATCTTTATAATCACCCAGTTAGGGTGTGATGTTTGATAGCACACTAAGTGTTCCTCCGGTATTCAGGAGTTGCATAATCTCATAGTCACAGGAACATGTATAAGTTATGAAGAAAGCATTAGCAATAAACTAAACGATCATAGCGCTAAGCTAACAGATGGGTCAAGTCAATCACGTCATTCTCTAATGATGTGATCCCATTCATCAAATGACAACTCTTGTCCATGGCTACTTGGCTAGGAAACTTAACCATCTTTGATTAACAAGCTAGTCAAGTAGAGGCATACTAGTGACACTCTGTTTGTCTATGTATTCACACATGTACTAAGTTTCCGGTTAATACAATTCTAGCATGAATAATAAACATTTATCATGATATAAGGAAATATAAATAACAACTTTATTATTGCCTCTAGGGCGTATTTCCTTCAAGTGAAGGACCCATCGTACTCTTCCCTGGACATGTCTTCTTTTTACTGAGTGTTGTGTAAATTCTGCAACAAGGAAAAATGAAGTGCACCACTAGGGTGAAGGTAGCGCTGCTCAAAGTACTTCCATATCTCTTTAGATGAAGTGTGATGCTCAAGACTCATTGCTACGTCTTGAGCTTGCGTTGGTTTTCCCCGAAGAGGAAGGGATGATGCAGCAGAGAAGCGTAAGTATTTCCCTCAGTTTTTGAGAACCAAGGTATCAATCCAGTAGGAGGTCACGCTCAAGTCCCTCGTACCTGCACAAAACGATAGCTACTCGCAACCAACGCGATTAGGGGTTGTCAATCCCTTCACGGTCACTTACGAGAGTGAGATCTGATAGATATAATATTTTTGGTATTTTTTGGTATAAAGATGCAAAGTAAAAAGTAAAGGCAAAGTAAAAAAGCAAAACAAGATTAAAGTGATGGAGATTGATATGATGAGAATAGACCCGGGGGGCATAGGTTTCACTAGTGGCTTCTCTCAAGAGCATAAGTATTCTACGGTGGGTGAACAAATTACTGTTGAGCAATTGACAGAATTGAGCATAGTTATGAGAATATCTAGGCATGATCATGTATATAGGCATCACGTCCGTGACAAGTAGACCGAAACGATTCTGCATCTACTACTATTACTCCACTCATCGACCGCTATCCAGCATGCATCTAGAGTATTTAAGTTAAAAACAGAGTAACGACTTAAGCAAGATGACGTGATGTAGAGAGATAAATAATGCAATATGAAATAAACCCCATCTTGTTATCCTTGATGGCAATGATGCAATACGTGCCTTGCTGCCCCTTCTGTCGCTGGGAAAGGACACCGCAAGATCGAACCCAAAGCTAAGCACTTCTCCCATGGCAAGAACTACCAATCTAGTTGGCCAAACCAAACGGATAATTCGAAGAGACTTGCAAAGATAACCAATCATACATAACAGAATTCAGAGAAGATTCAAATAATATTCATAGATAGACTTGATCATAAACCCACAATTCATCGGTCTCAACAAACACACTGCAAAAAGAAGATTACATCGAATAGATCTCCACAAGAGAGGGGGAGAACTTTGTATTGAGATCCAAAAAGAGAGAAGAAGCCATCTAGCTACTAACTATGGACCCGAAGGTCTGAGGTAAACTACTCACACTTCATCGGAGAGGCTATGATGATGTAGAAGCCCTCTGTGATGACGGCCCTCTTCCGGTGGACCTCCGGAACAGGCCCCAAGATGGGATCTCGTGGATACAGAAAGTTGCGGCGGTGGAATTATGTTTTTGGCTCCTGTTCTGATCGTTTGGGGGTACTCAGGTATATATAGGAGGAAGGAGTACGTCGGTGGAGCTCCAAGGGGCCCAGGAGGCAGGGGCGCGACCTAGGGGGGCACCCCCACCCTCATGACCTCCTCTTTGACTCCTTGGAGTAGGTTCCAAGTCTCTTGGATCACGTTCGGTGAGAAAATCACGTTCTTGAAGGTTTTATTCCGTTTGATATTCTGTTTCTCCGAAACACTAAAATAAGCAAAAAAATAGCAATTCTGGGTTGGGCCTCCGGTTAATAGGTTAGTCCCAAAATAATATAGAAGTGGAAAATAAAGCCCAATATAGTCCAAAACAGTAGATAATATAGCATGGAGCAATCAAAAATTATAGATACGTTGGAGACGTATCAGGCATCCCCAAGCTTAATTCCTGCTCGTCCTCGAGTAGGTAAATGATAAAAAGAGAATTTTTGATGCAGAGTGCTACTTGTCATAATTTCAATGCAAATCTTCTTAATTGTGATATGAATATTCAGATTCGAAAGATTCAAGACAAAAGTTTATATTGACATAAAAATAATAATACTTCAAGCATACTAACAAAGCAATTATGTCTTCTCAAAATAACATGGCCAAAGAAAGTTATCCCTACAAAATCATATAGTCTGCCTATGCTCTATCTTCACCACACAAAATATTTAAATCATGCACAACCCCGATGACAAGCCAAGCAATTGTTTCATACTCTAACTTTTTCAAAACTTTTTCAATCTTCACGCAATACATGAGCGTGAGCCATGGATATAGCACTATAGGTGGAATAGAATGGTGGTTGTGGAGAAGACAAAAAGGAGAAGATAGTCTCACATCAACTAGGCGTATCAACGGGCTATGGAGATGCCCATCAATAGATATCAATGTGAGTGAGTAGGGATTGCCATGCAACGGATGCA
The DNA here is from genome assembly GCF_056163025.1 of Triticum urartu. Taxonomy (NCBI): domain Eukaryota; kingdom Viridiplantae; phylum Streptophyta; class Magnoliopsida; order Poales; family Poaceae; genus Triticum; species Triticum urartu. The sequence continues at coordinate 48,590,006 of NC_141874.1, read as the reverse complement.
CTAGAGCTATAAATGTATGAAAGCTCAACAAAAGAAACTAGTGGGTGTGCATCCAACTCGCTTGCTCATGAAGACCTAGGGCAATTTGAGGAAGCCCATCATTGGAATATATAAGCCAAGTTCTATAATGTAAAATTCCCACTAGTATATGAAAGTGATAACATGAGAGACTCTCCATTATGAAAATCATGGTACTACTTTGAAGCACAAGTGTGGTAAAAGGATAGTAGCATTGCCCCTTTTTATTTATTTTCTCTTTTTTGGGCCTTTTTTTTTCTTTGGCCTTTCTCCCTTTTGGGGGGGGGCAATGCTCTATTAAATGATGATCATCACACTTTTATTTATTTACAACTCGATTCTAAAACAAAGTATGACTCTATATGGATGCCTCTGGCGGTGTACCGGGATATGCAATGAATCAAGAGTGACAAGTATGAAGAAATTATGAACGGTGGCTTTGCCACAAATACTATGTCAACTACATGATCATGCTAAGCAATATGACAATGATGAATGTGTCATGATGTACTAGATGGTGGAAAGTTGCATGGCAATATATCTCGGAATGGCTATGGAAATGCCATAATAGGTAGGTATGGTGGCTGTTTTGAGGAAGGTGTATGGTAGGTGTATGATACCGGCGAAAGGTGCGCGGTATTAGAGAGGCTAGCAAAGGTGGAAGAGTGATAGTGCGTATGATCCATGGACTCAACATTAGTCATAAAGAACTCGTATACTTATTGCAAAAATCTAGAAGTTATCAAAGCAAAGTATTACGCGCATGCTCCTAGGGGGATAGATTGGTAGGAAAAGACCATCGCTCGTCCCCGACCGCCACTCATAAGGAAGACAATCAATAAATAAATCATGCTTCGACTTCATCACATAACGGTTCACCATACGTGCATGCTACGGGAATCACAAACTTTAACACAAGTATTCTTTAAATTCACAACTACTCAACTAGCATGACTTTAATATTATCACCTCCATATCTCAAAACAATTATCATGCTTCAATCTTTTCTTAGTATTCAACACACTCAAAAGAAAGTTTCACAAATCTTGAATACCAAGCATATTATTATTAAGCAAATTACCATGCTATTAAGAGACTCTCAAAATGTTTTAAGTGAAGCATGAGAGATCAATAGTTTCTTTAAAACAAATCCACCATCGTGCTCTAAAAGATCTAAGTGGAGCACATAGAGCAAAATTATAACGCTCAAAAGATATAAGTGAAGCACATAGAGCAAAATTACCATGTTATATGCACGAGTAGAACACAAAGAAGTTGTGGGCGTGGGTATATACATATTGCTTGCCGTCACTAGTTGATTCTTGATTCAGCGGTATTGTTGGATGAAGCGGCTCAGACCGACATTACGTGTACGCTTACGTGAGACTGGTTCTACCGACGTGCTTCGCACACAAGTGGCTAGTGGGTGTCTGTTTCTCCAACTTTAGTTGAATCAGATTCAATGAACAGAGTTCTTTCTGAAGATCAAAAAGCAATCACTATACCGCGTTGTGGTTTTTGATGCGTACGTAAGAACGGTTCTTGCTAAGCCCATAGCAGCCACGTAAAACTTGCAACAATAAAGTAGATGACGTCTAACTTGTTTTTGCAGGGCATGTTGTGATGTGATATGGTCAAGACGTGATTATATAAATTGTTGTATGAGATGATCATGTTTTGTAACACAGTTATCGGCAACTGGCAGGAGCCATATGGTTGTCGCTTTATTGTATGAAATGCAATCGCCATGTAATTGCTTTACTTTATCACTAAGCGGTAGCGATAGTCGTAGAAGCAATAGTTGGTGAGACGACAACGATGCTACGATGGAGATCAAGGTGTTAGGACGGTGACGATGGTGATCATGACGGTGCTTTGAAGATGGAGATCAAAGACACAAGATGATGATGGCCATATCATATCACTTATATGGATTGCATGTGATTTTTATCTTTTATGCATCTTATTTGGCTTAGTACGGCGGTTGCATTATAAGATGATCTCTCACTAAATTTCAAGGTATAAGTGTTCTCCCTGAGTATGCGCTGTTGTTACAGTTCGTCGTGCCGAGACACCACATGATGATCGGGTGTGATAAGCTCTACGCTCACATACAACGGGTGCAAGCCAGATTTGCACAAGCAAAATACTCGGGTTAAACTTGACGAGCCTAGCATATGCAGATATGGCCTCGAAACACTGAGACCGAAAGGTCGAGCGTGAATCATATAGTAGAGATGATCAACATAGTGATGTTCACCATTGAAAACTACTCCATCTCACGTGATGATCGGACATGGTTTAGTTGATATGGATCACGTGATCACTTAGATGATTAGAGGGATGTCTATCTAAGTGGGAGTTCTTAAGTAATATGATTAGTTGAACTTTAATTTATCATGAACTTAGTACCTGATAGTATTTTGCATATCTATGTTGTTGTAGATAAATGGCCCGTGTTGTTGTTCTGTTGAATTTTAATGCGTTCCTAGAGAAAGCTAAGTTGAAAGATGATGGTAGGAACTACACGGACTGGGTCCGTAACTTGAGGATTATCCTCATTGCTGCATAGAAGAATTACGTCCTGGAAGCACCGCTAGGTGCCAAATCTGCTGCAGGAGCAACTCCAGATATTATGAACACGTGGCAGAGCAAAGCTGATGACTACTCAATAGTTCAGTGTGCCATGCTTTACGACTTAGAACCGGGACTTCAATGACGTTTTGAACGTCATGGAGCATATGAGATGTTCCAGGAGTTGAAGTTAATATTTCAAGCAAATGCCCGAATTGAGATATGAAGTCTCCAATAAGTTCTATAGCTGCAAAATGGAGGAGAACAGTTCTGTCAGTGAGCATATACTCAGAATGTCAGGGTACCACAATCACTTGACTCGGCTGGGAGTTAATCTTCCAGTTAATAGTGTCATTGACAGAGTTCTTAAATCACTGCCACCAAGCTACAAGAGCTTTGTGATGAACTATAATATGCAAGGGATGGATAAGACTATTCCCGAGCTATTCGAAGTGCTAAATGCTGCGGAGGTAGAAATCAAGAAGGAGCATAAGTGTTGATGGTCAACAAGACCACCAGTTTCAAGAAAAAGGGTAAAGGGAAGAAGGGGAACTTCAAGAAGAACAGGAAGCAAGTTGCTGCTCAAGTGAAGAAGCCCAAGTCTGGACCTAAGCCTGACACTGAGTGCTTCTACTGCAAAGGGACTGGTCACTGGAAGCGGAACTGCCCCAAGTATTTGGCGGAGAAGAAGGATGGCAAAGTGAAAGGTATATTTGATATACATGTTATTGATGTGTACCTTACTAATTCTCGTAGTAGCGCTTGGGTATTTGATACTGGTTCAGTTGCTAATATTTGCAACTCAAAACAGGGGCTACGGATTAAGCGAAGATTGGCTAAGGACGAGGTGACGATGCATGTGGGAAATGGTTCCAAAGTCGATGTGATCGTCGTCGGCACACTACCTCTACATCTACCTTCGAGATTAGTTTTAGACATGAATAATTGTTATTTGGTGCTAGCGTTAAGCATGAACATTATATTTCGATCTTGTTTGATGTGAGACGGTTATTCATTTAAATCAGAGAATAATGGTTGTTCTATTTATATGAATAATATCTTTTATGGTCATGCACCCTTGATGAGTGGTCTATTTTTATTAAATCTTGATAGTAGTGATACACATGTTCATAGTATTGAAGCCAAAAGATATAAGTTTAATAATGATAGTGCAACTTATTTGTCGCACTGCCGTTTAGATCATATTGGTGTAAAGCGCATGAAGAAACTCCATGCTGATGGTCTTTTGGAATCACTTGATTATGAATCACTTGATGCTTGCGAACCATGCTTCATGGGCAAGATGACTAAGACTCCGTTCTTCGGAACAATGGAGCGAGCAGCAGACTTGTTGAAAATAATACATACTGATGTATGCGATCCGATGAGTGTTGATGCTCGTGGCGGGTATCGTTATTTTCTTACCTTCACGGATGATTTGACCAGATATGGTTATATCTACTTGATGAAACATAAGTCTGAAACATATGAAAAGTTAAAAAAAATCTGAGTGAAGTGGAAAATCATCGTAACAAGAAAAATAAGTTTCTACGATCTGATCATGGAGGAGAATATTTGAGTTACGAGTTTGGTGAGTGGGAGGAAAGTAGAACTTGATGAGGTAACTGTACCTACTTCCTTATTGGAAAGTAGTTCATCACAGCAATCAGTTCCAGTGATTCCTACACCAGTAAGTGAGGAAGCTAATGATGATGATCATGAACTTCTGATCAAGTTACTACCGAACCTCGTAGGTCAACCAGAGTAAGATCCGCACCAGAGTGGTACGATAATCCTGTTCTGGAGGTCATGTTACTTGACCATGATGAACCTACGAACTATGAAGAAGCGATGATGAGCCCAGATTCCACAAAATGGCTTGAGGCCATGAAATCTGAGATGGGATCCATGTATGAGAACAAAGTGTGGACTTTGGTTGACTTGCCCGATGATCAGCAAGCCATAGAGAATAAATGGATCTTTAAGAAGAAGACTGACGCTGACGGTAATGTTACTGTCTACAAAGCTCGACTTGTTGCAAAAGGTTTTCGACAAGTTCAAGGAGTTGACTATGATGAGACCTTCTCACCCATAGCGATGCTTAAGTCCGTCGAATCATGTTAGCAATTGCCGCATTTTATGATTATGGAATTTGGCAAATGGATGTCAAAACTGCATTCCTTAATAGAAATCTTAAAGAAGAGTTGTATATGATGCAACCAGAAGGTTTTGTCGATCCAAAAGGTGCTAACAAAGTGTGCAAGCTCCAGCGATCCATTTATGGACTAGGGAAAGCCTCTCGGAGTTGGAATATATGCTTTGATAGTGTAATCAAAGCATATGGTTTTATACAGACTTTTGGAGAAGCATGTATTTACAAGAAAGTGAGTGGGAGCTCTGTAGCATTTCTGATATTATATGTAGATGACATATTGTTGATTGGAAATGATACTGAATTTCTGAATAGCATAAAAGGATACTTGAATAAGAATTTTTCAATGGAAGACCTCGGTGAAGCTTCTTATATATTGGGCATCAAGATCTATAGAGATAGATCAATACGCTTAATTGGACTTTCACAAGACACATACCTTGGTAAACTTTTGAAGAATTTCAAAATGGATCAAGCAAAGAAAGGGTTCTTGCCTGTGTTATAGGGTGTGAAGTTGAGTTAGACTCAATGCCCGACCACTACAGAAGATAGAGAGAAAATGAAAGTCATTCCCTATGCTTCAGCCATAGGTTCTATCATGTATGCAATGATGTGTACAAGACCTGATGTGTGTCTTGCTATTGGGTTAGCGGGGAGGTACCAAAGTAATCCAGGAGTGGATCACTGGACAGTGGTCGAGAAATCCTGAAATACCTGAACAGGAGTAAAGATATGTTTCTCATTTATGGAGGTGACAAAGAGCTCATCGTAAATGGTTACGTCGATGCAAGCTTTGACACTGATCCGGATGACTCTAACTCACAAACCGGATACGTATTTTTATTGAATGGTGGAGCTGTCAGTTGGTGCAGTTCTAAGCAAAGCATCGTGGCGGGATCTATGTGTGAAACGGAATACATAGCTGCTTCGGAAGCAGCAAATAAAGGAGTCCAGATGAAGGAGTTCATATCCGATCTAGGTGTCATACATAGTGTATTGGGTCCAATGAAAAATCTTTTGTGACAATACTGGTGCAATTGCCTTGGCAAAGGAATCCAGATTTCACAAGAGAACCAAGCACATCAAAAGAAGCTTCAATTCCATCCCCGATCAAGTCAAGGAGGGAGACATAGAGATTTGCAACATACATACGGATCTGAATGTTGCAGACCCATTGACTAAGCCTCTCTCACAAGCAAAACATGATCAGCACCAAGACTCCATGGGTGTTAGAATCATTACAATGTAATCGAGATTATTGACTCTAGTGCAAGTGGGAGACTGAAGGAAATATGCCCTAGAGGCAATAATAAAGTTGTTATTTATATTTCCTTATATCATGATAAATGTTTATTATTCATGCTAGAATTGTATTAACGGGAAACTTAGTACATGTGTGAATACATAGACAAACAGAGTATCACTAGTATGCCTCTACTTGACTAGCTCGTTAATCAAAGATGGTTAAGTTTCCTAGCCATAGACATGAGTTGTCATTTGATGAATGGGATCACATCATTAGAGAATGATGTGATTGAATTGACCGATCCGTTAGATTAGCACTATATGATCATTTAGCTTATTGTTATTGCTTTCTCGAATACCAGAGGAACACTTAGTGTGCTATCAAACATCACAACCTAACTGGGTGATTATAAAGATGCTCTACAGGTGTCTCCAATGGTTTTTGTTGAGTTGGCATGGATCGAGATTAGGATTTGTCACTCCGATTGTCGGAGAGGTATCTTTGGGCCCTCTCGGTAATGCACATCACTATAAGCCTTGCAAGCAATGTGACTAATGAGTTTGTTGCGGGATGATGCATTACGGAACGAGTAAAGAGACTTGCCGGTAACGAGATTGAACTAGGTATTGAGATGCCGACGATCGAATCTTGGGAAAGTAACATACCGATGACAAAGGGAATAACGTATGTTGTTACGTGGTTTGATCTATAAAGATCTTCATAGAATATGTAGGAGCCAATATGAGCATCTAGGTTCCGCTATAGGTTATTGACCGGAGAAGTGTCTCGGTCATGTCTACATAGTTCTTGAACCCGTAGGGTCCGCACGCTTAACGTTCGATGACGATCGGTATTATGAGTTTATGTGTTTTGATGTACCGAAGGTAGTTCGGAGTCCCGGATGTGCTCACGGACATGACGAGGAGTCTCGAAATGGTCGAGACATAAAGATTGATCTATTGGACGACTATATTCGGACATGGGAAATGTTCCGAAGTGTATCAAGTATTTTTCAGAACCCTTCCGGTGTCCGAATATAACCTTCCAATATATCAATCTTTATGTCTCGACCATTTCGAGACTCCTCGTCATGTCCGTGATCTCATTCGGGACTCTGAACTACCTTCGGTACGTCAAAACACATAAACTCGTAATACTGATCGTCATCGAACGTTAAGCGTGCGGACCCTACGGGTTCGAGTACTATGTAGACATGACTGAGAAACTTCTCCGGTCAATAACCAATAGCGGAACCTAGAGGCTCATATTGGCTCCTACATATTCTACAAAGATCTTTATCGGTCAAACCGCATAACAACATACGTTGTTCCCTTTGTCATCGGTATGTTACTTGCCCGAGATTCGATCGTCGGTATCTCAATACCTAGTTCAATCTCGTTACCGGCAAGTCTCTCTACTAGTTCCGTAATGCATCATCCCGTAACTAACTCATTAGTCACATTGCTTGCAAGGCTTATAGTGATGTGCATTACAGAGAGGGCCCAGAGATACCTCTCTGACAATCGGAGTGACAAATCCTAATCTCGATCTATGACAACTCAACAAACACCATTGGAGACACCTGTAGAGCATCTTTATAATCACCCAGTTAGGTTGTGATGTTTGATAGCACACTAAGTGTTCCTCTGGTATTCGAGAATTGCATAATCTCATAGTCATAGGAACATGTATAAGTTATGAAGAAAGCATTAGCAACAAACTAAACGATCATAGCGCTAAGCTAACGGATGGGTCAAGTCAATCACGTCATTCTCTAATGATGTGATCCCATTCATCAAATGACAACTCTTGTCCATGGCTACTTGGCTAGGAAACTTAACCATCTTTGATTAACAAGCTAGTCAAGTAGAGGCATACTAGTGACACTCTGTTTGTCTATGTATTCACACATGTATTAAGTTTTCAGTTAATACAATTCTAGCATGAATAATAAACATTTATCATGATATAAGGAAATATAAATAACAACTTTAATATTGCCTCTAGGGCGTATTTCCTTCAAGTGAAGGACCCATCGTACTCTTCCCTGGACATGTCTTCTTTTTACTGAGTGTTGTGTAAATTCTGCAACAAGGAAAAATGAAGTGCACCACCAGGGTGAAGGTAGCGCTGCTCAAAGTACTTCCATATCTCATTAGATGAAGTGTGATGCTCAAGACTCATTGCTACGTCTTGAGCTTGCGTTGGTTTTCCCCGAAGAGGAAGGGATGATGCAGCAGAGTAGCATAAGTATTTCCCTCAGTTTTTGAGAACCAAGGTATCAATCCAGTAGGAGGTCACGCTCAAGTCCCTCGTACCTGCACAAAACGATAGCTACTCGCAACCAACACGATTAGGGGTTGTCAATCCCTTCACGGTCACTTACGAGAGTGAGATCTGATAGATATAATATTTTTGGTATTTTTGGTATAAAGATGCAAAGTAAATAGTAAAGGCAAAGTAAAAAAGCAAAACAAGATTAAAGTGGTGGAGATTGATATGATGAGAATAGACCCGGGGGCCATAGGTTTCACTAGTGGCTTCTCTCAAGAGCATAAGTATTCTACGGTGGGTGAACAAATTACTGTTGAGCAATTGACAGAATTGAGCATAGTTATGAGAATATCTAGGCATGATCATGTATATAGGCATCACGTCCGTGACAAGTAGACCGAAACGATTCTGCATCTACTACTATTACTCCACTCATCGACCGCTATCCAGCATGCATCTAGAGTATTTAAGTTAAAAACAGAGTAATGCCTTAAGCAAGATGACATGATGTAGAGAGATAAATTCATGCAATATGAAATAAACCCCATCTTGTTATCCTCGATGGCAACGATGCAATATGTGCCTTGCTGCCCCTTCTGTCACTGGGAAAGGACACCGCAAGATCGAACCCAAAGCTAAGCACTTCTCCCATGGCAAGAACTACCAATCTAGTTGGCCAAACCAAACGGATAATTCGAAGAGACTTGCAAAGATAACCAATCATACATAAAAGAATTCAGAGAAGATTCAAATATTATTCATAGATAGACTTGATCATAAACCCACAATTCATCGGTCTCAACAAACACACCGCAAAAAGAAGATTACATCGAATAGATCTCCACAAGAGAGGGGGAGAACTTTGTATTGAGATCCAAAAAGAGAGAACAAGCCATCTAGCTACTAACTATGGACCCAAAGGTCTGAGGTAAACTACTCACACTTCATCGGAGAGGCTATGATGATGTAGAAGCCCTCCGTGATGACGGCCCTCTTCCGGCGGAGCTCCGGAACAGGCCCCAAGATGGGATCTCGTGGATACAGAAAGTTGCGGCGGTGGAATTAGGTTTTTGGCTCCTGTTCTGATCGTTTGGGGGTACGTAGGTATATATAAGAGGAAGGAGTACGTCGGTGGAGCTCCAAGGGGCCCACGAGGCAGGGGGCGCGCCCTAGGGGGGGCACCCCCCACCCTCATGACCTCCTCTTTGACTCCTTGGAGTAGGGTCCAAGTCTCCTGGATCACGTTCGGTGAGATAATCACGTTCCCGAATGTTTTATTCCGTTTGGACTCCGTTTGATATTCTGTTTCTCCGAAACACTGAAATAGGCAAAAAAACAGCAATTCTGGGCTGGGCCTCCGGTTAATAGGTTAGTCCCAAAAATAATATAGAAGTGGAAAATAAAGCCCAATATAGTTCAAAACAGTAGATAATATAGCATGGAGCAATCAAAAATTATAGATACGTTCGAGACGTATCACTCATTTGGGGGCACGGATCAACACCCGGAACTAAAACTCCCATCACTTAATCGTCGATCTTTTGCCAGGACTTCCTAGTTGCATCATCATTTGAATTAAGCGTGTCATCTGTCAAGTGAGAGGCGAAACCAGACAACCTCAAGATAATCAGGCTAAAATGCACATTCCTTGTTATTTGAACCATCAAGCTTAATTTAAATGGTCATACTACCAAAAATGTTCCTTGCCGTGGTTGCTAGGACAAAGCAACATGTATTTCCTTCACTGGGAAGAAAAAAATCTGTCCAGCAGATATGAACAAATAAACTAGCATCATGGATTGACTTACTGAGAAGACAAGTTGGAAAGCACCCAATCGGATAGCAGTTGTAAACAACAACAGACAAGAACAACATCACAATACTAGGCTCACAGCTCGAAAACATAGAAGCAACACAAGTTAGTTAGCTGCTAGAAAGCAGATGAGAGGATCTTAATGTTGGAGATCAAATAAAGCGCCAAGAACGTTTTGGAGAGTAGGGGAGGTTCTCGAGAGCAAGTGAGAGTGCCTAGACCTTGTTGGGGAGCAGGGAGAGCGCATTAGATGCAGACGCCAAGGACACACCAATGAGTTTGCTGGAGAGAAACTCCTACATGTTGATGGCTAAAATGGGATGGGATGGCGACGTGGATGTCGCTTGACTAGAAGGTTTCATCTGAATCACCTCTCCCACGGCTAGTAGAATAGGAACTAGAGTTGGCTCCACTACCATTTTTCGTAATGTGTAAGAAAGAAAGGATCCAAACCATTTCTATATTGAGAGTAAGATAGATACACAGGATTACATGGGCCTAGGCCTTACTCAACTATGACTACGGTCTTGTATAAGAGGCACACACATATACACTTAACGTAGCTATACCAATTGGTATAGACTACGATGATGAACCTGCTTGTCATGCTGATACAAAAGGTTTATTTTCAATAAAAACATCATACCATGTCTATGTGGAGGAAGGAAAGAGGAGAAGCCAAAGAGGGATATGTACTTGGATCGTCAAGGAAGAATGCAGAACATGAAGTAAATTGAAGAAAGATATGGATAGCATGATGCCCAAATCATTTAAAGTACTTCTTCATATAGAGATTAGGCCATGATTCCTTGGCATTGATCAATTATTTGATAAATAGAGGAGCTGAAGTAGAGAAGGGTTAACTGTACTGTTGATAACCCACAAGTATAGGGGATCGCAACAGTTTTCAAGGATAGAGTATTCAACCCAAATTTATTCATTCGACACAAAGGGAGCCAAAGAATATTCTCAAGTATTAATAGTTGAGTTGTCAGTTCAACCTCACCTGAAAGACTTAATATCTGCAACAAAGTATTTAGTAGCAAAGTAATATGGAAGTAACGGTAACTGTGGCAAAGGTAATAGTATTAGTTTTGTAGTGATTGTAACAGTGGCAACGGAAAAGTAACTAAGCAGAAATCAATATGTGAAAAGCTCGTAGGCAATGGATCTGTGATGGATAATTATGTCGGACGTGTTTCCTCATGTAACAGTTATAACATAGGGTGACATAGAACTAGCTCCAATTCATCAATGTAATGTAGGCATGTACTCCGAATATAGTCATACGTGCTTATGGAAAAGAACTTGCATGACATCTTTTGTCCTACCCTCCCGTGGCAGCGGGGTCCTATTGGAAACTAAGGGATATTAAGGCCTCCTTTTAATAGAGTACCGGAACAAAGCATTAACACTTAGTGAATACATGAAATCCTCAAACTATAGTCATCACCGATAATTGTCCTGATTATTGTCACTTCGGGGTTAACGGATCATAACACATAGTAGGTGACTATTGACTTGCAAAATAGGATCAAGAACTCACATATATTCATGGAAACATACTAGGTTCATATCTGAAATCATGGCACTCGGGCCCTAGTGACAAGCATTAAGCATAGCAAAGTCATAGCAACATCAATCTTAGAACATAATGGATACTAGGGATCAAACCCTAACAAAACTAACTCAATTACATGATAAATCTCATCCAACCCATCACCGTCCAGCAAGCCTACGATGGAATTACTCACGCACGGCGGTGAGCATCATGAAATTGGTGATGGAGGAAGGTTGATGATAACGATGGCGACGGATTCCCCTCTCCGAAGCCCCGAACGGACTCCAGATCAGCCCTCCCGAGAGAGATTAGGGCTTGGCGGTGGCTCCGTATCGTAAAACACGATGAATCCTTTTTCTGATTTTTTTCACCCCGAACGTGAATATATAGAGTTGGAGTTGAGGTCGGTGGAGCATCAGGGGGCCCACGAGACAGGGGGCGTGCCCCCCACCCTAGTGGACAAGGTGTGGGCCCCCTGATGTTGATTCTTTTGCCATTATTTTTTATAAATTCCAAAAATATTCTCCGTGAAGTTTCAAGTCATTCCGAGAACTTTTATTTCTGCACAAAAATAACACCATGGCAATTCTGCTGAAAACAGCGTCAGTCCGGGTTAGTTCCATTCAAATCATGCAAGTTAGAGTCCAAAACAAGGTCAAAAGTGTTTGAAAAAGTAGATACGATGGAGACGTATCAACTGTAAGCAAACCTTTAAAGATAGCGGCCACTTCTTTCTCAAATGTAAAAGAGTGGCTCAAATATGGGAAATGCTACGAATGGGAAGCATGGGAAGGAATCTGGTAACGAAACAATGTGTTGTAGAATTTATAAATAAAGTTCCAAAGCTAGAAAAAGAAGAAAACAATAAGGTTATAGTACTCTTGTGGTAGTGGTGGAATGAGAGGAATAAAATCAGAGAGGATGGTAAAGTAATGATGTTATATATTACACTATTATTAAACAGACTAATGAATATTATCATGCTTTCTTGAAGGAAAAGGGGCTCAAGAAAACATGTCAAGAATAGTGGAAACCACCTCGACACAGAGCGCTGGAGATGAACATTGAGGGGCCTTTCATGTTCAAACGAATAGTGGTGGCTATGATGATGTAATCCATGATCATAAGGGATCAATTTAGGCATGTCAAGGTTGGAGAATCTAATAAAACCTCTTCACCCTAAAATAGTGGCTTCTACTCGTGGTGCCTAGCTGCCATGTCGAGAGAAATCATTGGTATCTACTTTTGAAAGTGACTCCATGTTATTAAAACATGGGGTAGAGCAAAAGGAACAAGATCGATCAGGTGTCTACATGGCGCTAGAGGAGCTGAAAGAGTTCCTGAACCAAAACTTTGATCGGATTCAGGGTGACTACGCCTGCATCACTAGTAAAAAAAGACCCATTTGTCCCGGGACTAAAGGGTCGGTACTAAAGCCCCCCCCCCCTCCCTAGTCCTGGTTCTGTTACGAACCGGGACCAAAGGCCCTTCACGTGGCCGTTGTCTGGAGCTCCATCTTTAGTCCAACACCAACCGGGACTAAAGAAAATTTTACGAAAAAAAATTGAATTTTTCCCGATTTTCAAATTTCTGAATTATTTTACAATTTAATCTCTAATCACCTCTTCCTCATCACTTCTCAATTTAACCTCTAATCTCTAATCACCCTTCATCATTCCAAATCATCTAACTTCCCGGCCGATCACCCATCCTCTCACTACTCCAGCCTGAGCACGCTTAACTTTCGGGTTCTATTCCCCTCGTTTCCAAGTCTCCACTTGTTGTTTTCCTGATAATAGTAAGATGTCAATCCTATTAACCCTCAGGAGTTTAGCTTCAACATGAAGTCACACGTTTCACTGTTTGAGTTTGAAACTATTATTCTAAAAAACAATAATTATTTAGTAACACTAATATTTCTTGAATAAGTAGTTTGACCAGATTTGACCAAAATTCAAAAAACTAGAATAATTATTTACTAACACTAATATTCTTGAATAATTATTTATTATCACTAATACTTCTTGAATAAGTAGTTTGACCATAGTTTGACCAGATTTAACTAGAATTCAAAAAAACTAAAATTTGAGCATAACTTTTGTTCTTTTAGAATTTGAGGATTCTAAAAATTTGCAAAACAGCCTATGGCGGTCAAAATCAGATACGGATTTTCGTGCTAAACATTTTGATATATTATACGTTTTTCCCGACATCGTATGCAAAAAATTATAGCCGTTTTACTTTTTCATAACACGTTTTTGCAAAACATGTCCAATTGAAGTTTTTTAATTTTCCTAACTAGTAGATGTAGTAATATAACTACATCTCGAAGGATTTTATTTTTTGGAGTTTTTATGATTTTCTTTTGTTTGGCGATACAGGGGGTAGAGTTTGAGACATGAAGCCCTTTAGCCCCGGTTTAAGACACGAACCGGGACTAAAGGCGCCCTTTAATTAGTCCCGGTTCATGTCTCAAACCGGGACTAAAGGGCATCGCACCCTTTAGTCCCGGTTCGTGTCTCAAATTGGGACTAAAGGTCTTATTTGAACCGGGACTAATGCCTTTAGCCGCTCGAATCGGGACTAATGCTTACATTAGTCCCGGTTTGTAATGCAACCGGGACTAATGTGTATATTGAGCTGTGACCAAATCTCTGGTTTCTACTAATGCATGGCGTTAGGCTAGGACAGGATAACTCCATCTCACATCACACAATTATGGAACAATTGAATAACTACACATCACAGTTAGCTACACAAGGCATGCTCAAATATACTAAAAGGTTGAGTAAATGAAATCAGACTAACACAATGTGGATAGCAAAGCAGGACGGCAGAACACCACACCGGGAGACAAAGGAAGCGGCTCGCGCGCGGGCCTGTGCAGGCAGAGGACACGGCCCGCAAGCCCGCACCTGCCGCGCCTTCAAATACATCGCCTTTGGCGCCCAACGCAACCACCTCAACCAACAGCCTTCCTCGCCGGAGTCCCAAGAAACCAAGAACCCCGGCCCTCCTCTCCCCACCGCGCAGCAGCCCACCGCATCCGCCCTCCGGCGCCGACGACCGATGGACCTATTCCAGGACGGGCACCACGTGCGGCTGCGGAGCCGCGTGCAGGACACCTACCTCCACGCCGCCGACGACGGGGAGAGCGTCACCCTCAGCCAGCTCCGCGCCTCCATGAACGCGGCGTGGGCGGTGCACATCTACAACGGAGAAGACGGCGATGGCTCCGGCGAAATCTCCGGCTTCGTCTCCCGCGCCGGCTCCCGCGCCAGCTCCGGCGTCGTCTCCGTCTCCGGCTCCGGAGACGGCGACGGCGACGGCGACGGCGGAGACGGCGATGGCTCCGACGACGGAGGCGGCCCGTACCTGCTCCTCCACAGCGCCGCCTACGGCCGCTACCTCGCCGCCACGGACAGGCCGGCGCGGCCAGGGCACAACGGCCTCTGCACGGAGCTGCGCGACTACGATCAGCCGGAGGTGGAGGCCATCAAGTGGCGGGCTGTCGGGTCGGGCTTCGCGGACGACGTCGTCCTGCTCCGCCACGGCGACGGCCACTACCTCCGCGGCAACGGCAAGTACCTCCCCTGGAACTCCACCGGCGTCACCGTCGACGACAAGGCCAGCTCCATGATGTACTGGGTCGTCGAGCCCATCCCCTTGAGAGAGGCGGGCATGCCTGCCATTCCTGGCCCGCTTCCGGTGATCTCGCCTGACCCGTTTCTTTCAGTTGCAGTTCTCTAGCTTCTTGCCAAATTTGTGCTTCCTGAGTGAGAGCAGTTCTTGATCTCCCGAACATAACCATGGCTAATGGTTCAACTGCAGACTCGCCCAAGATTCACGCCACGGGTGGCGGAACGGCAGATCAGAGGCGTCGAGCCCATCCCAGAAGAGGCGGGCATGCCTGCCAATCATGGCCCGGTGAGTTCGCCATGACCCGCTTCTTGAATTGCTCCTATCGATTGAGCGAATTGCAGTTGCTGATCGACATGGACTGAACTGCAGGCTCACCCAAGATTCTCCGGCATATTCACTTCTCCCGGACGGCGCATCCGGTTCGTGCGGGCGCTCGAGGACGGGTACTACCCCGAGGAGGTCAACAGCTGGCGCCAGTTCTGGTTCAGGGGGAGGTCCGCGTTCAGCCTGAGAGGCAACCTGGCGGACCTCGTCGTCGTGGACGGCCCGAACATCGCCATGTGCGTCCGAGCGGGCCGCTACGGGAGGCTCACCCCGCTCGTCGTCGACCTGCCCGACGGTGGCTATGGCGGGACCCTCGAGATCGTCGTCTTCCTGGCCGGGACCCTTGGTGAGTGAGAGCATTTGTTATCCACGACGTTCACACTTTGGTATAGTGTTTACTGAAACTGCTGTGGTCTGAAGAACAGTTTACTGAATTTGTTCTAGTCTGAAAAACAGTTATCTGAATCTGTTCAAGTCTGAAACTGTTAGTGTGAGGTGTCTGCAACTGTTGCAATCTTGTAGATAAGTAAAAGATGATCTGAAATTGAAACCCCAAATCAGATGATTCACAATTAGATGATCTGAATCTATTAAACAGTTTCAGATAACTGTTGTAATCTTGTAGATAAGTATTTGATATCACAGAAGATGGTGATATCAGTTTGATTTAGCCCATTTTAGTTGCGTTGAATAACCTGTCAACAAAATTCAGGCTCCAACAGTGGGAACTAAAATCTTGTTTCTGCACATGATTTGTATTCAGGTTTCAGTTTGTCTAATTCACATCTAGATGTTTTTTAAGGATGTCACATCTAACCTCCCACAAGTATATAATGCATCAACAAGAAACAAAAAAAACTAGGACAAAAAAATAGACCACAAACAGAGTGAAAATCACATCTAGATGTGTCCTAGACAGACCCTTCAGGTTTTGTACATGACCTGTAATATTGTGATACATTCTGTTACAACCTAGGAGTTGTCTGAAACTGGTGTAATCCAGTAGAAAAGTAAAAGTAGTTGGTTGAAAACTGTAGGTGTCATGTGGATTTATCAAAGCTAGTTGGACATTTCTGTTCTTGATTCAGATAATTCAGTTCGTCCATTCCATATGTTTGCCGCTAGTAGAAATTATAGAAGCTAAAAGGCCAAATCAATTTCAGTCATCTCATTTCACTTACTTTAGTGAACAGATGTTGGTGTACATACTATTTTTCTGCATTAACATGATATTTGGAGTCTTACTTTCTGTTTGTCGTGCATGGAAAAAGGATATTATGATATGTTTTGTTCAGACTTGGGAGTTGTCTGAAACTGTTGTAGTCTGGTAGAAAAGTAAAAGTAATTGGATGGAAACAGTAGGTGCCATGTGGATTTATCAAGCTACTTGCACATTTATGTCCTTGATACATATATAATTTAATTTTTCCATTTTGTAACATCTGACGCCAGTAGAAATTATGGAAGCTAAAAAGCCAAATCAAGTCAGTCATCTCATTACACCTTTGCAGAGAAGATACTAATTTTCTAACCTGTGAATAAAATTCAGGTGGTACCTTACAATAGTGTATAAAATCTGTAGTTCCTTGCACATTACATTGCTTCAGTTTGTTTTCTTCTTGATCTTGTTATTGATTATTGGTCTGCCGCCTAACTCGCTCATAATTTCTGCTAATTCAGGCTACGATGCGCTGCGATACCCGGATATCGATGCACAGTAGAGGAACATCAGAGCGGGAGTCCCGACAGTTCACCTGTTCACAAGTTTCGCTGCCTCGGATATGATGGCTTCAACTTTTGCCTATAGATGGATAGATACAGATTCAGAAAACTCAGCAGCTCTAGAACTACTGAAAGTGTTGCGACCAATGGCTGAACAGTTTTGTAGTGATGCTGGAACGTAGTAGCCCTATATAGCCCTATAGATGGATAGATACAGATTCAGAAAACTCAGCAGCTCTAGAACTACTGAAAGTGTTGCGACCAATGGCTGAACAGTTTTGTAGTGATGCTGGAATGTAGTAGCCCTTCTGACATTCATCGTGTGATGTGATTGCCACGGCTTCGTAGACAAAGCGTTTCAATGTAGGGTACTTGCAATGAGTTGATGGTCCTGCAATTTTTTTGGATCATGCATTTCGCGTAACTAGAAAATGCAGTAGCTTTTGCAATTAGCTGATCATGTTTTTTCGTTCCTTTTAGAAATGAAGAATGCAGAATGCAGTAGGTTGTTCCTTTGAGCTGTTGATCATGTTTATCGTTCTACTGTTTTGTGTCTTTTTACCGAAAAAGGGGTTCCCCCCCCCCCTTTGTATTCGAAAGCAACCAACACCGATACAGGATCGCTGGGGCGAACAGCACAACAAGCTCAAAAGAAAAAAGAAGAAGAAGCAAATGCCAACAACGACAGCTCGACAGAGCGCGGATGACCCGCCACCGCTACGCCCACCAGCGACAACCCACTACAACCCGAGGCTCCGGACCACCACGTACAAAACAGCGCCTCCAAGAAGGAAAGCGACGCCGACAACGCTGCTGCCCGGACATGTCCTAGGGTTTTCCCGGCACGCGGAGGGAGGTGGGGGATGGATATCACCGACACTCTCCAGGAAGGAATGGTGGCACCCGCAGGTGTCACCGCATCGGGGCCAAAGACCAGCAAGGATTTCTCCCATACTCCAATTCCCATCGCCCAATGGACCGGAGCCGGCCAGCCAGACCGCCGCCCACCACCATGCGCCATCACGGTTGCGCCGTCACCCATGCCACCTCACTGCGAACACCACCGCGAGGCCAAGAGGACCGGAGAGAAGCGTCCCGCGGAGGGAGAAGCAGCACCGAAGCCGAACGAGAGGAAACCACCTCCACTGCCGTCGTGCGGGAGGCCAGAGCCTCTGGCACCGTCGTGGTAGCCGTTCGGACGCGGCAGCAGGGCATGCCAGGCCACCCCTGGCCCGGCCAGGCCCGAAACGGGCCCGCTAAGCCCCGCCGCCACGCTGCAGCAAGCCGGCGATGGCGCCGCCAGCACCCTGCCGCTCATCGCCTCTCCCCCGCCTCCCGGAAGCCATGAAGCAGACCCACCCCGCTGCCGCCCCGCCCAGGCCCAGATGGGGCCCGAAGGGCCCAGATCTGGGCCGAGCGGGCGCCGCTAGACCGCACCGCCACGTCTCCCTGCCGCCAACGGCGACGCCACCATCCAGAAGTCCGCCCCCGCTCGCGCCAGGAGCCCCCGTCGCCGTGCTGGACCGCCGCCGCCTAGAAGCACCACCCGGGGTCGCCCCGTCCCGCGCCGGCGGACACCCGAGAGGGGAAAAGCCAGGGGGCCGCCGCCACCAGCGTCGCTCGGGCCAGGCCCGCAGCGGGCGCCGGCGACGGCGGCAGAGAGGAAGGGGACGGGAGAGGCGTGCGGAGGAGAAGGCTGGGCGCGGCCGGCCACCCGCGGGGGCGGCGCGGTCGCGGGAGAGGAGAGGGGTTGGGTTATCGCGCATGTTGCTTTTAGCGTCTTTGCGTCTTTTTAGAGTCCTTAACTTGGACTTAAAGCAACAAATGTTTTATGCTAGAATAGTCTGAAGCTTCAACAAGAAATAGCCCCTAGTGCCAGATTGGCCTGGCTCTTTCTCAAAGACAATTTTGGACCCGTAAACAAATGGGTAAACACTGTCGGATCATCTGAACCTAGATCATTAGGAGAAGGAAAATTTGTATCAAGTGCCACATCACCAAAGCACAGTCTGGGGATTTCTTCAGTTTGCTGGTTCACAACAACTTACACCTTCTCTGCTAGGCAAAACCAAAAGGTCAAAAATATGCCATGAACTGCTTATATATAGCCATAACTGACACATAATATAATTTTTTTCTCAACAAGTTTATGTGCTCCTGTTTCCAAGTGCTCCTTTTTATGCAAAACAATCAACACTCAAATCCCACTGCAACAAAAAATAGCTTTTGTCCTAACACGTGCAGGCAACTACTTACAACCCTACTACCACCGGCCTCCTCGCATCTCCCCTCCCCCTCACGTCGCCTCCCCTCGGGCGGCGCCAGGGGCCCCAGATCCCACGCCGCCAGCCCCTCCCCGCTCCTCCATCCCCAGCCGCCGCTGCCGTCGGGGCCTTGCACTGCAGATCCAGGGCGGGTGGTCGCCGCGGCAGATCCTGTGAGGCAGAGGCAGCGTCTCATGTGGGGAGGTCGAGGCGCAGTCAGGGCAGCGCCCCTGTTGCGCGGCGGCGATGGGAACCTACATGGCTGGCGGTGTGGCGGTCGCAGGCGCATGAGTGGCTCCGATGGTTGCGGATCTGGCGCCCTGTCCAGTTCCGTCTCGGTACGGCCTTGGCCGGCCGGTGAGGGGTGACTGGAGGCTCCCTGCCGGCGTGCCGACAACGGCCCTCGTCTCCATGGCGAGGCTCCGTTCGGTTCCAGCCAGCTACGAGGTTGGGGGATGTGACTTCCGGTGAAAATCGCGCTGAGACTTCGGTCATGGAGAACGATGGCGGCGTCTATGATGTCGTTCCCTTCTCGAGGCATCGTTGTTGCAGGTCGTGGCACCCCACTCGTGATGCTCCGGGGGAAATCCTAGATTTGGATCTACTGGATCGGACGATGATGGTACCTTTGATGTCGTTCCCTCCTGAGGGCATTGTTTTGGAGCAAGTGTTAGTTGGACGGGACAAGCGGAAGAGTGGTGTCTCATCCACCGCAAGGCCGACGGTGGATCCCGGTGGCATGGTGTGTCGGAGGTTCGGCGACGGGCGCGTGTGGACGGATACGTGCAGGATGGTGGAGTTGTCTGGCGTCGTGGTGGTGTCGATGGCAGGCCAGGCAAGGTCGATGGGTCAGTTTCTGCTCTAGAGATGGACCGGTGGAAGATGGCGGCGGCAGCCTCTGAGAGTGCGTCGGTCCAGTATGGGACCCAGTCCCGGTGTGTGGCTGGGTTGGGGCATCCGGCTTTAGATGTTAGGGTTTGGTGCAATGTCCGTATGGTATTAGGCCCGGTTATTTGGCACACTTTCATCAATGCGATAGGAGTAGCAACAGGTGTTGCCTAGATGATGGCTCCAGGCTGACTGATGTATTATTTTGTATGGGCTTTGTGAATAATTAATAAGATGACTGCATGCATCGTCCAGATGCAGAGGCCGGGGGTCTATCCTCCTTTAAAAAAACGTGCAGGGTTCATGAGTTCGTCGTCAACTGTTGTTGCGCATGCATTTGAGATATCATTTTTTTTTCCAAGTTCTCATGTTGTTGCTCATACATCTGCTCCACTAACCTCTTCCTTCCCCTGCCTCTTCTCCCACTCGATTGGGCAGTTTGTTGGCAGATGTTGTGCGTTTCAATATTGAATCTAACCTGCATAATCGCCTAACCTCTGTTGTTGTTTCAGAATTGGTATCTTTAGTGTCTTTATTGCTGGATGTCATGCCTTCGGCTACAGGTGACTAGGATGCTCGCTTTTTCATCGGGGCCTAGACTTCTCCACAACAGAGTAGCCCATGTATTAGCAAGTATGGACATTCCATGACTATGTATGAGGTGTTAAGCGTAGAACATGTAACCCTTGATGTACAAGTGTTAGTGGCGAGTGAGTCAGCTTCGTCCACAGAGTAATGCAAACGGGTGGATTCGTTTAAAAAAAAGCTAGTTCTCAAGGTTTAATAGGCCAGGGAAGTTTGGTGCACTCACCACATGAAGCATTTGGATACACAACAACTCGACCAGTGGCGGAGCCAGAATTTTTGTGGAGCCTGGACAAGTTGAGACTATGTGTATAATCTTGAAATAAAAAATCAGGTATTTCGATACACAACATATAATATTACCACCAAACTTTCAAATCACAAATCTTCATTAATAATGAAGTGAAAACATAGCCATAATTGTCATACAAAATTAAATTTTAAAGTGAGCTAATATATCAATATCCACTTCATAGACCAAATAAAGTTGAGACATGACAACAAAAGATACATAACCAACCTTGCATAGAGGCAAACTCACCATGTTGCCAACAAATTAAAGCTATCCATACCATATGTCACCAAATGTGATTGTGCAATTTCTTCCACCGCGATCAAAAGCATCTCTCACTTGTTCATTTTTGCCAAAAGAAAAACATAAAATGAATCTTGCATAGAGGCAAACTCGCCATGTTGCCAAATTCCTAGAAGGCACTAAAATATAAAAAAAGATTCGCAATTAAAATAAATTAAGTTGTGAGATGTGAATATACTCAAAATCGAAAGCTTGCAAGAATAGAGATGGTCGGAAGGAACAGTACCAACAGTGCACTAAAGAAAATCACGAGGCAAATGCCCCTTCTGAGAGCTCATTGCGGTAAACTTCCAAATTCAGTATGAGGAAATTTAGACAAATCTGGTTGCATTGGGCCCTTCAATACATATGCTCTTCTTAGTTGGTCTTGAATATTAGGTGGATACTCAAAAAATTGTTTCTTCTTTCATGAATCACCCTCAATCTCATTTGGATTAAAGTCATTGGCAATGTTACGAGGTGGTTGTGCCTCCACTTCTATTTCATGTTGCACACCATTCACATTTCACATTTTCAATGTTTGCTCGACCTCCTCATATATGAAATTTAATGGTAAAGTTTGAAGTTAGTTGTTAAACAAGTAAATAATAAATGAGCTACAAGAAGTAACAAGTTCACAGTACTAAACTACTTGCATCAAAGAAATATTGCATTCCGAGTAAGCAACTAGAAAGTAATAAATACTGCATGAATACAAGTTGCCCTCTTCTTATATACTTCGATTTTCTAGTTTCCAGCAGCGAACAAAGAAAATTTATCTCTAGTCACGAATTCATGATCGTTCCCAATGAAAAATTCCCTAAATTTAAGATAGGGTTAAACGAACATGACAAACAAATTTCTCCAATACAAATCAGATGTACAAAACATTTGCTAGTTATTTAGTTCTACTACAGATTAATTGCCTGAAATAAATACTTATACATGAGAAAAATTATATGAGGATCAAAACTTTCGGAGGCCCTGACCTGAAAATAAGCACAGAGTAATCTGTAATCTGTTTTCTTTTCTCTACTTAGAGAAATGCAATGAGATGTGAGCTGGCGCACGAAGCTCTCCTTCCAATTAATTTTGCAAGAACAAATTATTCAGAGACGAGGGATCCCTAGCCGGCTAACCCTAATTCTGATGGAGGATTATCTGTTTCTTACCGAACGAAGCCGAATGAGAGGAAGGAGGGGGTTGAGGGACGACCGGACGAGTAGACTTCCTGGTGCGCCTTGCGTCCGTTTGCCGCCGGCCGTGGGTCTAGCCGTCTAGGGCTTTAGCGCCAGCCGCCAGTCCCTACGCTCGCCGCTTGTGTGGAAACGAAGAGACAATGAGTTTTAGCGATCGAGCGTACATCCCACGTATTCCCTCGCGTGTCTTCTATATCCGCATGGGCTGCAGACTGCTGTTGGGCCGTGAAAATATGAGAATCGAAGGCCCAATTGATTTTTGCCCGGGTAAACAAGCTACTGAACATGTTTAGCGCTTCATTAATTTGGATCGATCGCTGCTGTCGAGGCCTAGCGAGCCCGGGCAAGTGCCCAGGGTCGCTGGGCGGTGGCTCCGCCACTGAACTCGACAATCACTTATATTCATGCATTTGCTAGTTTCCATGCTCATGCATCCCATGTATATATTATTTGTGTTTGCAGTAAAATAATATGAGCTCACATAAATCCGAGGCATGGTCTCTCTACCTGAACTTTTCACACATCGACATTCCGACAATGCTTCGGGAGAAGAAGAACCATACACATGTGTTGAATTTAGCTAAACTATTTTGAAGAGCCTAAGTGAGTCACCCACCAGAGTGCTCCCATATGGCGTGTGACGCGCTGGCGAACATGCCAGCGCGCACCCCTCCGCTCCCGTGCGTCCCTAGTGGGCCAGCCCATGAGCGGGGCTGAACGCCCCAGTTTTTTTAGTTTGTTTTTATTATTATTTTTGCTTCTCGTTTTTCTTCAAAATAATTCGTAATTTAGAAAAGTTGAAAATTTCAAAAAGTGAATTTTGAAAACAATGTTCGTAATTTCAAAATAATGAACATTTTTTAAATTTTAATGATTTTTTTATTTTGACGAACAAATTTATATGAACATTTTTTAATAATGGTGTACATTTTTAAAATTTCATGAACAAAATTTGAATATGACGAACATTTTTTAACTTGATGAACAAATTTTGTATTCAAGAATATTTTTCTGAAAAAATGGATGAACAACTTTTGAATTTTATAAACAAATTTTGAAATCGACGAACAATTTTTGAATTTGATAAACAAATTTTGAATTTGATGAACAATTTTGAAATCAATGAACAAATTTCGAATTTGATAAGTATTTTTTGAATATGATGAGCAAATTTTGAATATTGATGAACATTTTTTCAATTTGATGAACAAAAAAGGAATTTTATGAACACTTTTTGAATCGTTGAGCATTGTTACACATTGACGAACATTTTCTGAATTTGATAAAAAAATGTTCACAAATTTGGAAAGAAAATAAAAAAATAAAAAAGGAAAGAGAAAATAAAAAAAGAAAAGAGAAAGAAAAGGAAAAAGAAAAAGAAAAAGAGAACTAACAAAAAACGAAAAGAAAATAAATAGGATATGGGCCGGCACATACGAACGTCCAGCGTGCCAGGGGTGCGTGCCAGGTCGCTCGGCGGCGCCCTATGCGCCATATAGGAACCCGAGAAATCACTAATTAAGGAGTACTCGTTATAAAGATCACTCCCCCACCTTCCAAGTTGCGACAAGTGGCACGTTGTATGTACGTCATTTGTCGTAACTTGGGTGTTTTCCTTTTTCTCGTAGATCCATTTATTCAAAACAACTTATCTTTTAAACTGTGCGTCTAAATCTTGAACCGTTTTCATCGTTGGATTCCTCGCGTCGAGATTTTCAAAACTAAATCCCATGTTGATAGTTTTTCACGAACTTTTTTTCTCAAAAAAAATCGAACAAAAAACCGACCCGGGAGCACGGGTTTTTTCCCTTTCCGAAAGAGGCACGCACATGCCTGTCGTGAAAGCACAACCGTACCTCTCGCGGAAAGAAAAAACAGAAAATACGTTTTTTTTCATTTCCGAGAGGCACGACAGTGATTCTCGCGAAAGTATAATCGTGCCTCTCATGAAAGCAAAACCGTGTCTCTCACGGAAGGAAAAAAAGCATTTTTTTTCCTGTTTCCGAGAGACACGGGCGTAACTCCCGCGAAAGCACAACCGTACATCTCGTGAAAGTAAAATCGTGCCTCTCGCGAAAGAAAAAAACAGAAAACGTGTTTCCTTTTCCTTTTTTGAAAGGCACATGATATTGCAAGTTTAATAGAATAAACCGCATCTATAATACATAAATAGTTGATCCCCACTAAGTCTAATTCTCTCAACATGCAGCCCTTCACATCACCAAATGTGCCACGTTATCATCCACTAAAACTATTTTGTAGCACATGCATACCCCAATTTAATTGTTCCATCTCCAATAGTCCAACATACATGCATACTCTTTGTTCACATGTAGTTACTTTTGAAAATAATAGCTTTTGATTTAGATCATTTTATTCGTATAGAACATATTTCAAATTAATCTTAAAAATCCCGCAGCAACGCGCGGCGGGGAAAATCATTTAGTGGTTACAATTTAGGCTCCCCACAATAACACAAATGCAAGTATTTATTAAATGGGGCAGAGGACACGGCCCGCAAGCCCGCACCTGCTGCGCCTTGAAATACATCGCCTTTGGCGCCCAACGCAACCGCCTCAACCAACAGCTTTCCTCGCCGGCCGGAGTCCCAAGAAACCAAGAACCCCTCGCCCTCTCTCCACCGCGCAGCGCCCACCGCCTCAGCTCTCCGGCGCCGGCGACCGATGGACCTGTTCCACGACGGGCACCACGTGCGGCTGCGGAACCTCGTGCAGCGCACCTACCTCCACGCCGCCGACGACGGGGTGGGCGTCACGCTCCATGAGCGCCGCGCGTCCATGAACGCGGCGTGGGCGGTGCACATCTACCACGGCGGAGACGGCGATGGCGACGGTGACGGCCAGCGCCTGCTCCTCCACAGCGCCGCCTACGGCCGCTACCTCGCCGCCGCGGCCAGGCCGGCACGGCTCGGCCACAGAGGCCTCCGCGCGGAGCTGAGAGACTACGACCTTCCGGAGGTGGAGGCCATCATGTGGCGGGCCGTCGGGTCGGGCTTCGAGGACGACGTCGTCCTGCTCCGCCACGTCGGCGGCCGCTACCTCCGCGCCAACGGCAAGTACCTCCCCTGGAACTCCTCCGGCGTCAGCGTCGACGACGACGCCAGCCCCATGATGTACTGGGTCGTCGAGCCCATCCCCGTCAGAGAGGCGGGCATGCCTGACATTCCTGGTCCGCTTCCGGTGAGCTCGCCATGACCCGCTTCTTGAATTTCTTTCGGTGATTGCGATTGTGTTATGAGTAGTTTCTCTCAGCTTCTTGCCAAATTTGTGCTTGCTGAGTGAGTGAGATGGTTAATGGTTCAACTGCGGACTCGCCCAAGATGCCTCTCCGCCATATTCGGTTCTCCCAGACGGCATATCCTGTTCGTGCGGGCGCTCGAGGAGGTCGACGGCTGGCGCCTGTTTTTGTTCAAGGGGAGGTCCGTGTTCCGCCTGAGGGACGACCTGGCGTTCCGCGTCGCTGCCGGCGTGGACGACCCGAACATCGCCATGTGCGTCCGAGCGGGCCGCTACGGGAGGCTGACCCCGCTCGTCGTCGACCTGCCCCATGGCGGCTACGGCGACGGCGAGATCCTCGAGATTGTCGTCTTCCTGGCCGGGACCCCTGGTGAGAGCCTCTCTCCATGCCCCTACATATTTCCTAATGGTGGCAACAAGTGAAAACCGGTATTCTTTTGGGGTTTATTTTAGCTTACTAAAGCAGTTACAATCTGACAAACAGGTTACTGAAACTGTTGTGGTCTGAAAAACAGTTATTGAAATTGTCTGTTTTTTAGATTCATTTACTGAAACTGTTTTAGTCTGAAAAACAGTTAACTGAAACTGTTAGGTGTCTGCAACTGCTGCAATCTTGTACTAGTAGATAAGTAAAAGATGGTCTGAAATTGAAACCGCAAATCAGTTGATTCATCTCTTTTCAGCCTTAGCAGAGAAGATGGTGATGATATCCGTTTGATTTAGCCCCTTTTTACTTGTCTTGAATAGCCTGTGAACAAAATTCAGGTTCCAACAGTGGTAAATCAAATCTTGTTTCTGCACATGGCCTGTAATATTGTGATACATTCTGTTAGAACCTGGGTGTAGTCATGTAGAAAAGTTAAAGTAGTTGGATGGAAATTGTAGGTGCCATGTGGATTCATCAAAGCTAGTTGGACATTTCTCTTCTTGATTCAGATAACTCCGTTCGTCCATTCCATATGTTTGGCGCTAGTAGAAATTATGGAAGCTAAAAGGCCAACTCAATTTCGGTCATCTCATTTCACCTTTTGCAGAGAAGATACTAATTTCTAACCTGTGAATAAAATTCAGGTAGTACCTTACAACCTTTAGTTCCTTGCACATTACATTGTTTCAGGTTGTTTCTTCTTGATCTTGTTATTGATTATTGGTCAGCCGCCTAACTCGCTCATAATTTCTGCTAATTCAGGCTACGATGCGCTGCGATACCCGGATGTCAATGCACAGTAGAGGAAGATCAGAGTGGGAGTCCCGACAGTTCACCTGTTCACAAGTTTCGCTGCCTCGGATATGATGGCGTCAACTTTTGCCTATAGATGGATAAATACAGATTCAGAAAACTCAGCAGGTCTCGATTCAGAACTACTGAAAGTGTTGCGACCAATGGCTGAACAATTTTATAGTGATGCTGGAATGTAGTACCTCCTCTAACATTCATGATAGGATTGCCATGGCTTCATAGACAAAGCGTTTCACCGTAGGGTACTTGCAATAAGTTGATGGTCCTGCAATATTTTTGGATCGTGCATTTCACATAACTGGAAAATGCAGTAGCTTTTGCAATGAGCTGATGGTCCTTCATTCCTTTTAGAAATGAAGAATGCAGAATGCAGTGGGTTCTTCCTGTGAGCTATTGATCATGTTTTTCGTTTTGCTGTTTTCTGTGTTTTTAGAGTCCTTAACTCCTGGCCTTAAAGCAGAAAAGGCCTTATGATAGAATAGTACAAAGCTTTAAAAAATAAATACGGAAATGTTAACGCCCACACGTGTGGGCGTTGACCATCTCGACCGCACGCATCCATCACCGTCCAGTACTATATGCACGAATCTTGACACAATCTGGCTAATTTTCTGTGCCACGTAGGACAAGGCGTGTGTGTGGTGTGTGACATAGTTCGCCCACACATCCGTTTTACCACACGAAGAGGCCGGTGTGTGGACGTTTAGCAGTTCACCCACACATCAGTTTTCAGTCACGCACAAGGGCTGGTGTGTGGGCATTTGCCATCTCGCTCACACGCCCGTCTCCTCTCCCACACGTAAGCTGCTAGTTGCCATGTGTTTTTGCAGCGCACATGGCAACTGTCTCTAGTGTGCTTTATAAGTAGGTGGCAACTCTCTTTTTTTACCCGAGTTGCCATGTGTTTTTGCAGGGTACACGGCAACTGCCTAGTGTGCACGTAAGCAGATGGCAACTGTCTTTTACCGAGTTGCCATGTGTTTTTGCATGGTACATGGCAACTGCCCCAACGTGCACGTACATGGCAACTGCCCTAACGTGCACGTGAGCAGATGGCAACTCTTCCTTTTTACATGACAACTGCCCTAGTATGCTTGTGATCACATGGCAACTCTCTCAACTGCCCAGTGTTAGTATGTGGCAACTCCTAAATTTATGAAATCATGGCAACTACATTAGATCAGACCATACATGGCAATTGCAGTTGAGCAACCATGGCAACTGCAGTTGTCCGACATGGCAACCGTAGTTCAGCGACATGGCAACTGCAGATAAACAAACATGGACGAGGGTCTGGACCATGGCAACTGCGGGCGCGCGATGGGCGTCACGCGTTGCGTGCGGGACCAGAAGGGTACGGGGCCTGACATACGGGCGTATGGACGTTATCAACTTCGCCCACACGCACGCGTATGAAAGGGTTCAGGAGGGAAAAAAAGATGTGTGTGGGCATTAATTGTTTTGCCCACACATAGGTGTGTGGGCTGGTTGCTGTCCATACCACACGAGGCGTGTGGCACAACTATCCGATACACCACACGTGTGGCAGTTATGGGGACTCAATAAATAACCTGAATCCTTGCAAAATCTGTCAAACACCTAGTGCCAGATTGGCCTTGCTATTTCAAAAGACAATTTTAGACCCGTAAACAAATGGGTAAACATTGTCGGGTCATCTGAACCTAGATAATTAGGAGAAGCGAATTTTGTATCGAGCGACACATCACCAAAGCACAGTTCGGGGATTTCACTATTTGCAGGCTCATAACTTCAGTTTGCTGCTCCAACAGCATACATCTTCTCTGCTAGGCAAAATGAAAAGGAAAAAAATGCCATCAACTGCTTATATATGGTCATAACTGACACATAGTATTTTTTTCACCAGGTTAATCGTACTCATGAGTGTTAAACACATATTCATGTCACGTTGGAGTCCAGACTTGGCGCGCAAGGAGATGTCCAGGAGATAGCAGGGCCGGTCCTGAGATTTCGGGGGCCCGGGGCGAAACTAAAATCCGAGGCCCTTTTATTAGCATACTAGATAATTTTTTTTGCACTACAACGAAGACACTTATTAGCTTACCAAACAGTAAGTCAATAAAACATGGGTTAGTTGAGGCGGTTTTGAGAAAAAAAAATTGTGGAAAAAACCAAATATGAAAGAAAAAAATCAAAATAAGGAGGAGGCATAGGGAGGTTGGACTAAGGACAAACTTAAGACGGAACATTGCGTTCTTTATAAACAGTAGAGATGGTAATAAGTTAATAAAACATTGGGACAGTTGAGGATCAAAGATGGGAGAGAGATAAACAAAAACAGGCGCGAGGACGTAGAAAGGTTAAACGAAGGACAAACGTAATACATAACCTCATTCTTTTAGATAGTATATATAGAGATAGATGAAATAATAAGTATATCAAATATTTTCTTCATACATGAAATGTTACCAAGAACATTTATAGATTACCTTAGATTTTTCTTCAAACATTCCATGATGTCAACATTGACTTCTATATGGTCATCGTCTCTTAATTAGCATTAGTTTTCTCATCCACAACGATCTCTGTGATACTATCAACTCATCAAATAATTTTCTCATCTCTTTTTTCTCACCATCGGACATAGTAGATCTGAAATTTAGAAGAGACAAGTACTAATTAAAAACTTAACACAAGGTCTTATGGAAAAATTCTAGGGCAGAAGATAAGACCAAATCACTAAGACATAAGCTACCTTATTTGAAATCAACGATGGTGTGTATGGCAAGGACCGAGGTAGCCTATGCGCGGTGGGCATTCTGCTGCGTCCACTGGCGGGCGGCAGGCGGCGGCCAGCGCTCAACGCTCGGTGGCTCAGGCGACTTTACAAATCGCGATTAGTGGAGATAGAGACGAGGGCCGGCAATCCATACGCAAACCTAGATCCATCGGATGGATCGATAGTACGTGTGTAATGTACGGTTAGGCTGCCAAAGCACATACTTGCACGGTTCCACGAAGCCCAGTTTGCATTTTTCTTCCCCTCACCCAGCAAGGCCCAGATCACTAACGTACGTATGTATGCAGGCCAGGTAGGAGGGGGCCCCAAGATATTGGGGGCCCGGGGCAGCCGCCCCCCTGCCCCCCCCCCCCCCCCCATCAGGGCCGGCCCTGGGAGATAGACTAGGTTGTTAGACAAGTAGTTCAATATCTTGTAAACCTCTTATCTCTTTATCTTTTCCTCTCCAAGTTGTAATCTTCTCCAACAAACTTGTATGCGCTATTTGCCAGGGAGGTGCACCCCTGCAGCCTATAACATGCAACGCGCCCCCCTCACATCGAGGGTAAGACGCTTTCGCCTATTCGCACATGGTAATCAGAGCCTCCTCTTCCAAAACCCTAGCTGCCATCTAGTGCCAAGCCATGTCTTCCTCTAGCGCCGCTCAATCCAACCTCAGCGGCCAAGTCACGGAGAAGCTCTCCCGGACGAACTACGTCCTGTGGCGAACGCAAGTTACGCCGCAACTGAGGGGAGCCGGGCTCTTCGGCTATGTCGATGGGACCATGCCGGAACCCGCCCGCCTCCTCGTCACCAAGGACAAGGAAGGCAAGGAGACGACCGAGCCCAACCCTCTCCATCCCATCTGGGTGAAGGAGGATCAACAAGTGCTCGGCTACCTCCTCAACAACCTCTCCAAAGAAGTGCAGATCACGGTGACCGCGATCACCACCGCGCACGCTCTCTGGGCGGCGCTCGCAGGCATGTTTTCCTCTCAATCTCTGAGTCGTGTTAACAACATTCGCACTGCTTTGATCAATGCACAGAAGGGCAACCAATCTGTTGCCGCGTACTATGCCTCTATGCGCGGCCTGGCCGATGAACTCGCCGCGGCCGGCAAGCCCATCCAGGATGATGAACTGATCTCCTACCTACTGCACGGGCTGGACATGGACTACCAGCCCCTCGTCTCTGCCCTCGACGCCCGCGTCACGCCGGTCTCTCTCGATGAGCTGTACGCCATGTTGAGCAACTTTGATCAGCGTGTTGCGCAGTTCCATAGCACCGGTGGCGGCTTCAAGTCTTCGGCAAACGCGGCCACCCGCGGGCGCGGCGGGTACTCATCCCGTCACCGTGGTCCTCCTCGACACAAGGGCAAGCAAGGTGGTGGCGGCTCCAGTAACTCCGGCTCCCGCGGCGGGCGCCCTAACTTTAACAACAACAAGGGCCGCCGTGGCGGGGGCGGGAGCGGCAGTGGTGGCTCGGGATGGTCGCGACCCGATGCTGTACGCTGTCAAATCTGCGGCAAGCCTGGCCACTCGGCCAGGGATTGCTGGTATCACTTTGATGAAGATGAAGCTTCCTCGGATGAAGAAGACAAGGTTGCTGCCGCCGCCGACGGATCCTATGGTGTGGATACCAACTGGTATCTCGACAACGGTGCCACAAACCATCTCACGGGCGAGCTCGAGAAGGTGACCCTCCGTGAGAAATATCATGGGAAGGACCAGATCCACACGCCAAGTGGTGCAGGTATGAGGATAAGTCATATAGGTCATTCTGTTATACGTACCCCTTCCCGCAAAATTCACCTTAGAAAAATTCTACATGTTCCTAGGGCCAACAAAAATCTTCTCTCCGTTCATCGTATCACTATTGATAATTATGTGTTCATTGAATTCCACCCTTTCTTCTTTTTGATCAAGGATAAGGCCGCGAGGAAGGTACTCTACCGCGGTAGATGTGTTCGAGGGCTTTACCCGTTGATTCCGGAGTTTAGAAGATCAAATAAACAAGCTTGTGGTGCTACCAAGCTTTCCTCCACACGATGGCACGATCGTTTAGGACATGCATCTTTTTCTTTAGTTGAACGCTTGCTTAAGAAAAATAAGCTCCCGTTTGTTGGTGAGCGACATAGTGAAACTATCTGTGATTCTTGCCAAAGAGCAAAATGTCATCAATTACATTATCCTATATCTACCAGTGTTTCTACTCAACCTCTGCAATTAATTTTCTCTGATGTTTGGGGGCCTGCCCCTACCTCGGTGGGTAGACACACATATTATGTTAGCTTCATTGATGACTACAGCAAATTTTTGGATTTATCTCCTCAAGAAAAGATATGACGTTTTTCAAGTGTTCAAAAAATTTCAAGCACTTGTAGAACATAAGTTTGATAGCAAAATTATTGCTGTCCAATCCGACTGGGGGGGGGGGATATGAGAAGCTCAGTTCCTTCTTTCAAACACTTGGCATATATCACCATGTGTCATGCCCCCACGCTCACCAACAAAATGGATCTGCCAAACGCAAGCATAGGCACATAGTAGAGGTCGGTTTGGCCCTCCTTGCCGGTGCTTCCATGCCCCTAAAATTTTGGGACGAAGCCTTCCTCACGGCCGTTCACATCATCAACATGCTTCCTAGTCGAGTGATCAATAATGAAACACCCACCGAACGGCTTCTTCATATCAAACCAAACTATACATCACTTCGTGTGTTTGGATGCGCCTGTTGGCCCAACCTCCGACCATACAACTCTCGCAAATTAATGTCTCGATCAAAACAATGTGTTTTTCTTGGATATAGCACTCAACACAAGGGGGTCAAGTGTCTAGATGTTTCTACCGGTCGAGTATACATGTCTCATGATGTTGTGTTCGATGAAACTAAATTCCCCTTTGCTGATCTACATCCAAATGCCGGTGCTTTACTTCGGAAAGAAATTCTACTTCTTCCTCCTACCCTAACCGGCCTTGATCTAGGAGAGTATAGCTCTAATGATCCTACTATGACTAACCCTCTCACCACTTTGCCTGAGTTGTATGATGATGCAGGAAGCCATGCTGAAAAAAACGGAGCTGAAAACGATGAAGAAATCTACCCAACAGGGCCATATTTCATGTGCCAGGATTGGGGGAGCAAATCTTCCTTGGGATTAGTTCCCGCAGACCTGGCGGCAGAATCTACCTCGGGATCGCCGCCTGGAGATCCGTCAGGCTGATCCTCCCCGGTCACCGCGCCTTCTGCTGCTCCCACTGCGGCCGACCGCGCGCCAGCGGGTGGACCCGCCTACGCCACGCGACCCATCGCAGCTGGAGGAGACGCCACCTCCGCGCCGCGCTCACCTGGGCCCACGGGCGGGCGTTTCCCCATCCAACCCGTCTGCTACAAGCGGAGGGATCTGCGCCGTCCGACCAACGCGGGCCCCACGTCTGGCGCCAGGGGGAACCGGCGCAATCATTGGCGCATGATGAGCCGGGCCAGGCAGGATCTTCTGTGCCGCATGCGGCTTCTTCACGTGCTCCTGGTGTGTCGCGACGCACAGAGGATCCGGCGCCTGCTCCCAACGCGGCTGTTGCGCCTGATCTTGAATCCGCCTCGGGATCAGCCCCTGCAGTTCAGCCGGGATCTTCTGCGCCACAGCCAACCTCGCCGCGTCGCACTCGTCGCGACGTCTTCAACAAGCGGTAATACAACCTCAAAATTATAAACATATGACAAAGTATGGGATGGTATGTTCCACAGGTGAACCAAGCGAGCCACATACACTTGAAGAAGCACTTAGTGATGGAAACTGGAAGAAAGCAATGAGAGAAGAGTACTCAGCCTTGAAACGAAACAACACATGGCACCTGGTTCCTCCACGGCAAGGTAAAAACCTTATTGATTGCAAGTGGGTATTTAGGATAAAGAGGAAATCCGATGGAACCATTGATCGTTACAAGGCGAGACTTGTAGCAAAAGGATTCAAACAACGGTATGGCATTGATTATGAGGATACCTTTAGTCTAGTTGTAAAAGCTGCCACTATCCGTCTTGTTTTGTCAATTGTTGTCTCTAGGGGCTGGAGTCTCAGGCAGCTAGACGTTCAGAACGCGTTTTTGCATGGTGTTCTGGAAGAGGAAGTGTACATGAAGCAACCTCCTGGGTTCGAAAACAAAAATGCACCTCATAATGTGTGCAAACTTGACAAAGCATTATATGAACTGAAACAGGCTCCTAGAGCATGGTACTCATGTCTGAGTCATAAAATGCAAGCACTTGGCTTTATTCCTTCAAAGTCTGACACCTCCTTGTTCATTTACAACAAATGCAACACTCACATATTTGTTCTCATATATGTTGATGATATTATTGTCACCAGCTCATCTAATGAGTCTATCACAGGACTTTTGAAGGATCTTAGTGCAGAATTTGCTCTTAAGGATCTTGGAGAGTTGCATTATTTTCTAGGGATTGAAGTAAAGAAGCATGAGGATGGACTTCATCTCTCCCAAGAAAAATATGCAACAGATTTGGTAAAAAAAGGCTGGTTTGCAAGGGTGTAAACCTTCACCTACTCCACTGTCCAGTTCAGAGAAGTTGTCTCTTACAGAAGGACAGACCTTGAGTCAGAATGACAGCACAAGGTACAGGAGTTTGGTAGGTGCACTTCAATATCTAACGCTTACAAGGCTTGATATCCCATTTGCTGTCAATAAGGTATGCCAGTTTCTTCATGCACCTACCACAGTTCACTGGACTACTGCAAAGCGTATAGTTAGATATGTCAAAAACACTCTGAGTATTGGTCTGAATTTCAGCAAGTCATCATCCACACTTTTGAGTGCCTTTTCAGATTCTGACTGGGCAGGTTGCTTGGATGACAGACGGTCCACTGGTGGCTTTGCAGTATTTTTTGGTCCTAGTCTAATTTCGTGGTGTGCTAGAAAACAGGCTACTGTCTCTCGCTCTAGTACAAAGGCAGAATACAAAGTATTGGCAAATGCTACAGCTGAGATTATATGGGTGTAATCACTGCTGAAAGAGCTTGGTGTAAAAAGTGCTAAAACTTCATGTTTATGGTGTGATAACCTGGGTGCCACATATTTGTCTGCTAATCCAGTGTTTCATGCTAGGACCAAGCACATTGAAATTGATTTTCACTTTGTCAGAGAACGAGTGGCTCAGAAGAAGCTTGACATACGTTTTGTGCATTCCAAGGATCAGATAGCAGATGGATTCACGAAACCTTTACCCACAAGAAGTTTTGAAGACTTCAAACATAATCTCAACTTGATGAAGTTGTGATTAAGGGAGGGTGTTAAACACATATTCATGTCACGTTGGAGTCCAGACTTGGCGCGCAAGGAGATGTCCAGGAGATAGACTAGGTTGTTAGATAAGTAGTTCAATATCTTGTAAACCTCTTATCTCTTTATCTCTTCCTCTCCAAGTTGTAATCTTCTCCAACAAACTTGTATGCGCTATTTGCTAGGGAGGTGCGCCCCTGCAGCCTATAACATGCAACGCGCCCCCTCACATCGAGGGTAAGACGCTTTCGCCTATTCGCACAATGAGCAGCAAAAATTTGGCGACAAACGTGTTGCCCAGATTCTACTTAGTTAGTACTAAGGTTCATGAACACTGCACCCCCAAACTTGAGAACTTGGGGGAGAAATGCTATCTCAACGAAATGAAGTGTGTGTCACCATAACATCCAGAAAGTATGTTTTTCTAGTACAACTTGATATGTCCAGTAGTACAGCTCCAGCCAATATACAAGATCCCGCAACCAAAATACAAAGACTACCTCTCGGCAGTATATGTCCAGGAGCAAAAACGAGCAAAGAAGACATTTGCAGGTAGTCTTGCTAGCACAAGCATTGTAAATAAACTTATAAGTAAAAACAGAAAAAGTTCACGGATTATGAGAACAAAAAATTGCGGATTTAAAAAAGTTAATTGATTTTGAAAAAAAATACGTATTTGAAATAAGCTTGAAACGAACTTTGTACGTTTGAAAAAAGTTCATTGATTTTTAAATAAAAAACATGAATTAGGAAAAAGTTCATTGATTTGAAAAGAAGTTCACGAATTCAGAGAAAAAGTGGGATTTTGAAAAATTAATCATAGATTGAAAGAACAATTATGGATTTTGAAAAAATAAAGATCACTAATTTGCAAAAAGTTGATCGATTTTGGAAAAAACACGAAATTAAAATATATGGATTTGAAAAAAGACACATCATACGAATTTTCTAATTTAAAAAATATCCATGCATTTTGATAAAAAATAGTAAAAATAAAACGAACAGGAAAAAGGAAAAAGAAAGAAAAAACCGAACAAAAACAGGCCCAGAAAAACCTAAAAAAACTGGGAACAGATCTCTCCCGATGCAAACCTTAGACGGGGCGGCCAATGCAGAACGCCTTCAGGCTTCAGTTAACAAAATACGCATGAACTGCTCCAGATGACGCCGAATAGTAATTGGGAGGATTTGAGCTCCTTCAAGAGCCCCCAAAGGGTCACTTGGGGGGGGGGGGGGGGGGGGGGGGGGGGCCTAGCAGCACGCCACTTAGAGTGCTCTCAACCGCCGTCATGTGTCGCCTATGGACGCTTCCTCCGATTTTTATTTATTTATTATTTTTTCCGTGTGTGTTTTCGGCTTTTTAGATTTTTTTTCAAAACAATTTGGCTTTTCGGTTTTTCATCAGTCTTTCTTAGCTTTTGGAAAAACACATTCATACAAATAAAAAATTGCATAAAAAATGTGATTTTTTCTTCCGCAAGAGGCACGGATTTGCTTCCACGAGAGGCACAGTCGTACATCTTTTCGAAAGGGATAAAAGTGCTTCCGGTTCGGGTTTTTTGTTTGGTTCTTTCATGAATTTTTTTATCAAAACCTGTCAACATGGATCTAGTTTTGAAGATCTCGACGCAAGAAATCCAACAGTGCAAATGATTCGAGATTTGGATGCATGGTTTAAAAGATAAAATGTTTTGAATAAACAAATCTATGAAAAAAGAAAAAAAATCAGGTTGCAACAAGTGATGCAGATGCAGTGCGTAACTTGTCACAGCCTGGGAGTGCGAGTGATCTTTGCAAAGAGTACTCGTTAATTAGTGATTTCGGATTTGAGACGATGCTGCTACCGCTCGTGGCACCCGTGCGACATGGGCCTCGCCCAGCGACCGCAACTAGAGACAGTGACAACACATGTCTACTTTTCAGTACTTCTATTTATTTTTTGTTAGTTTATTTTATTTCAAAAAATAAACGAATAAAAAAGGTTATGAATACAAATATGTTCACACAAATTCAAAATTAGTGAATTTTAAAAATATTCGTGAATTCAGAAAATATTTGTGAATTCAAAAATATAATAGCGGATTCAAGAAATGGACGTAAAAATTCAAAAAATTACCACTGGATTTCAATAAATGCTCACAAAATTCAAAAAATTTCAGGGATTACAATTGTTTTAAATTCAAAAAATTGAGGTTTTTAAGAAAGCTCATGGATTTGAGAAAAAAACGTGATTTTCTAATGTTCACAAATTCAAAAATTCAAAACTTCGTGAGTTTAAAGTGTTCATAAATTTTAAAAAATCAAGAATTTTAAAATAAAAAATAGAAACCACGACATAACAAAAATATTTTAGGAAAACCAATAGGAAAAAAATTTGGCTTAGAAGTTTCGCGATCCTTTCTAAAATCGCTCGTAGGGAACGCTCGGTGTCAAATGATGGGTCAGCCTGCACGCGTAGGCAATGGCTCGCAGAGGCAAAAATCACAAGCTGAGGAGTACTCCTTTCAAAGATTACTTTCACCTTCGAGGTTGTGACAAGTAACGCGCTCCATGCGCATCATTTGTTGCAACCTGAGAGTTTCCCCTTTCTTCATAAATTTGTTTATTTAAAATGTTTTATCTTTTAAACCGTGCGTCAAATCTCAAACCGTTTTCACCGTTGGATTCCTCACATCAAGATCTTTAAAACTAAATCCCATATTAATAGGTTTTGACAAAAAAATTACGAAAAAAACAAACAGGAAGCATGTTTTTTCCTTTTTGGAAGTCATTTCTGAGAGGCACGGTCGTGCCTCTCACGGAAGCAAAAACGTGCCTCTTAGTGAAGCAAAAAAAATTCACGCAAAAAAAGTTTTGATTTTTTTGTCAAAAAGCTAAGAAAGACTGATGGAAAACCAAAAAATTGAAAAAGACGTAAAAAAACCATCTAAAAAGTTGAAAACGCGTGTGAAAAAACAAAATCCAGATGAAGTGCCCAGGGTGCGACATGTGTCGATGGCTGAGAGCACGCCACGCCCAGCGCAAGTGATCATTACGAGGCTCCCGAAGGAGCGCTCATCAACCAATTGCTATCTCGCAAAGGACAACACATAGCATTTGTGGCACATAGGCAATTTGTGCGCCATATTAACTTCATATAATCGTTCGTATGGTAATCATGTCTAAAAGGTCGCTCTAGGAGAATCGTCATATACCCCTAAACATGTATAATGTATAGAAGAGGCTCCATATCAAGCCCACGAGCCTTCGTATTTTGAGGTTGTGGCACTAATATGTAGCCGCCTTCATATGTAAATCGTTTACATGGGAAGGAAAGTTTTTGTCTGACGTCTTCCCTGCGAGCAGCCTCCGCTTTTCCACCAGGGAAGAACGCCCAGCATTACACACCTGTATCCCCTTGTGCGTGTGTAATCTTGATCTGGATTTTGTTTACCGTCGGAGCGCGCCCATTCACAGATGAAGGAGCATTACCGTCGGAGCGCGCCCATTCACAGGTATATAAACCTTGATTACTCTCCTTCCCCGACACACCCAGGCCCCCTATCTTCACTCATCTTCGTCGCTGCCAGCATGCCACACTTACCCCCATCGCCCCACTTCATCCGTGACCCCGCCCCAATCTCCCCCTTCCCGGTCGCCGTCACACTCACCCTTATCAACCATGATGGGGCTACGCCCTTTGTCGCAGACCTTTCACTGATGAGACCAAAGAGGACCGCTTCAAGAGAGAATTATGTGGAGAGGGAGTGGGAATACTCCTAGTGGGTCAAGGAGGACGGTCGTCGTAATGTTGAATCAACCATATGCAGCGTGCGCCTCCCCGCGGCCCTCGACTAGTTTGACCCATGTCGACGACCGCCTGGACAGAAGTGAACGCCACGCTCTGCCTTAAAAAAATGTGGCATTATCCCGCATCGCATAGGCCTTCGTCGATCGCGTGGCCGCGGAAGTCGCAGCAGCCAAGCCTCCCCCGCACGCGAGGTCACTTCCAAAACAGCGGAAGAACATATGGTTCAAAATTTAGCACAGAACATAGTTTAAACGGTTGTTCGAATCCTATTTGAAATCCTTGTTGAAATCTACTCCTAGTTCGAAAAGGTTACATTGTTGAGGTGGGGAAGGAAGGTGGGAGGCTCCTTCATGGAAGGTGGCCGAACCGATCGCATGTACCTTTTCAACACGGAGAAGAAACGACTTTCATCCTAACGTGGTATAAATCATCCCGGCCGTCCGTTCCAAGCCTCGACGCGTCTGTCTGTCATCGCACGGCACAGAAGGCAGAACCCCCCAACCACGACCGGCGACCGCGCACCGCCCGGCCAGATCCCCGCCCGCCGGCAGCGACCATGGCGGCGACCAAGGCCGCCGGCGAGGAGCCGGCCCTCGGCATCCCGTACAACCCGGCGCAGGCCCAGGGCAGCTACTACTACCCGCCGGACCCCTACGCGGCGGGGCGGGTGCCGCCGAACGCGATCTACGCCGGCGCGCCCAAGGGGGTGCCGCTGCAGCACACCATGTTCCGCGACACGCCCGCCCCCTTCCACTGCCAGTCCTGCGGCGACGCCGCCGTCACCTCCGTCCGGTCAGCAACCCCTCCTTCCCCTTCCCCCCTTTTTTGTTTCCCCTCCCTTGTCATCTCGCGCCGTTATCTGGGGCAATACACGACCTCTATGGGGTTTAGGCGCGATTTGAGGATGAGATCCTTGTGATTTGTGGATTGATCGGACCGAATTTAGTTTTAACCGCGGGCATATTCCTTGGTGCGTCCCGAGGGCTAGCTTGATTCCAGTGAAAGAGTGGAGAATGGTGTTGCTCTAATGATAGATAAATAGGGGTGATAGTTAGAGATGATGGTTCTTTCGAAGTCTAGTGCGGCGTAGAGGTAGTTTCTATGATCTCTGGGCTCTCAAATGTGAGGAGCTTGATCCTTGAGGTGTTTTTCATGCTGTTATATTTATAAATCAGGCTCCTTGTTCATCTTGACGCGCGGGGCAGCCTTGGTTGGAAAGAGGAATTGTTCTTGGGTTGATTGTTCTGTCAAACTCTTCAAAGTTTATTAGTGGGAGACTCATCAGGATTGACGCTTATTGTGAAGTTGAGTTAGAGACTATCTTATTAATGTGGAGTTTCATTCTGGCTGCATTCTTTGTACTCTTATGATTTTGACTTCCATTTGGGTAATATTTAGCTTAGATGGATCCAAGTTTAATTTGGTGAACAAAATTTTGTGTGAAGATCTTACTTCCTTATTCTGTTTTTCTGATGATAGGTAACATTAGGCAGCTCTGCAACTTATTTGCCCCAGCATCTTAGAGCCCCAGTTTTTTTTTTATATTCTGCATTGATGTCCTGGTTGATGGTGCAATATGATATAAAATATTGCCTTTTTTATTTTTCACGTCCCTACCAATCCGAGATACCAAAGGAGACAAATAAAATCAGTAAAGGAAGATAACGAAAACAATATGTTTTGTTGTACATTGTCAAACATCATGCACGCACATTACCCTCGCCATACACGTGCAAAAACTAGAAAACTTAATTAAGCAATTTCTCTAGCTTCGATTTGAAGTGATTTTCGTTCTATGGATCAAATGGAATGGCACATGGTGGTTCACTCGAGTCCACACTCTAGTGTATCCTCCTATAGAGTACCCACTGATGTCCCGCTAACCTTAAAAGGTCCACAAGGGCACTCAAGATGGATCTTCCCTCTACTAAAGATATCCTGATGACCATCAAAGAAAACCCTGACAAGGGTGCTCCGCAATCATCAACCTTCTATGCCATCCTGTGCTCCTCTTATCACTAGAATGTATGAATGATTTCTGAATGCTAAAAGTCAAAAGACCTGACTCCAAACATAGAAACATTGTAGTTATCTCCAGTTTTAGTGGGTAATGGGACAAGAGATGGTGGCTAGTAAAATTGTGAGGGATACATGAAATTGTGGTTGCATCAGTGTGCAGTTTGACCGCGGGGGGGGGGGGGGGGGGGGGGGGGGCAGGGTTGTATCGTACAGTGTTGGTATTTTTTAGGAATGCTAGTAGGAGCAGAAATGTTGGAAAGACGTGATTCAGAGGATTTTTTTTATTAATTAGCAACCCAAACCTGAATCTAGCATTTCTCCTCTGTTATGCAAAGACCTACCAAGTACTCCCTCCGTTCCGAATTACTTGTCTTGGATTTGTCTAGATACGGATGTATCTAGACTCATTTTAGTACTAGATACCTCCATATCTAGACAAATCTAAGACAAGTAATTCGGAACGGAGGGAGTAGTACATTACCTGTAGCCTGATAGCATTTGATTATTCTATTCGCATTTCCAAGTGTCAATGCTGCAACACCTTTTGGGGATGCCATTAGTGTGTTCTCTAGGGATTTTGGTGACCGGCAAACTTAAATGAGCATTATCCTGTGTTGAGAAGTCCGGCTTAGTACCATTTTCTGTTTGTATCTTGTATCTGTCCACACATTGCTTGATGTCAGCCACTGCTACCTCAACTCCAGTATATAGCCATGAAAAGAGCTTCTTTCATTATCTTTGTGGAAAAACAATATTTTGTTATCGTTCAGTTTGGCCTG
This sequence comes from Triticum urartu, assembly GCF_056163025.1. Classification (NCBI taxonomy): domain Eukaryota; kingdom Viridiplantae; phylum Streptophyta; class Magnoliopsida; order Poales; family Poaceae; genus Triticum; species Triticum urartu. The sequence continues at coordinate 48,548,033 of NC_141874.1, read as the reverse complement.
TCTGTCCTACTTGTATATTTGATAGCTAATAAGCAGTCTTGTAGTTTCGCGTGCGGAAGTGTGAATTGATAGGCGAGGGGACGTGAACGCAGTATTCCTTGCAGTACTTGCCATGATAGTGAAATGTAATTGAAATCATTGATGCTAAGCCTTTTTTGTTGCACACTGAACAGGTCGAAGCCGAGCGTCGCATCAGTTGTGGCTTGCATGATGCCATTCTTTCTGGGCGTGTGCTTCCTGTGCCCCTCCATGGACTGCCTCTGGCACAAACAGCACTACTGCCCCAGCTGTGGAGAAATGGTTTGGCATCATATCCCTGTCAAGCATGTTGTTTTCTTGAGCTTCTGCTTCTATGTGTAATCCTCCTCTTCCTCTGATGAACTCTGCAGGTGGCTGAGTTCAAGAAGGACGATCCATGCATCGTCATCGACCCAACCAGCTGGACCGAGCCGAGCTTTGCCGTGCCTGCTTAGAGCGCTCACATGAACTGCCTGATATGAATATATGATATAGTTTCCAACTGTGTGTTGTTCTTGTGTGACCTGTACATAAATAAAATGTCTACTTTGTCATTGTATCATGTAGCATGTTGTTTCTTAGTTTGTGTCCACTGTCTGCTAGGTAATGCTTGACTTTGTTCTGTTTGGATTGCCACCGATGTGTATCCCTCCACCTAGTGGGATTCTTTCTCTTGTGTCTTTCTCTTAGATATTTTCCTTAATAGTTATTATCACTGACTTGTTGATCATGACTGGCCTACATTGACAATTTACTGCGGAAATACCACGAGTGTGACCAGGCCGGATTAGCTATCCTCGCAACTGGACATTTGTTGACATTTTGGGGATTGATTAGCTTGGTCTCACATATGTTTTGCGCTCACATATATTGGAATAAAAAGTTCTCATTCATGCATTTGGGGGAACACTATGGGCATGTTTGGTTCATAGCTATATGTACTTTTTTTCCTAAGTTGTGGCAAGACAAAAAGAAAGTGTGGTGAGCATTATGATCATCGCAACTGTGGCAAGATTTGGCAAAAATATGTACATATATATAATAAAACTGGGATTGAATTTATTTGCTTCAGAGCTAAGGAAGTGACAAGAATTTAGCAATGTGTGGATACGAACCAAACATGCCTGAATTTTGCAATGTGTCGAGCAACGAACCAAACACGCCCGAATACAGGATCCCTCTATCATTCATCCTTCCACAAGTTCAGAGCATCTTGAACACGTTATTTCAACCTTTTTGAAGCACTAATTTTGTATCTTTATTTACAGCACCATGAGTGTCATTTTTTAATGGAATTTCTGCATGCAGTTAGAACATTCAAACATTTTGCGTGGAAACCATCATTTTTTGCTATTCTGAAACATTACTGTTTGCCATGGCGCATGTGAGATCGAAAACATAATTGAATATCCCGGGGTCTGCTTTTATTTTCCTCTAAAAAGAATCATCAAACATTAAATGGCAGTGGGTCAGCTTGAAGAAGCAGTTGGATCATCAAACACTGGTCCTGTAGGAATGAAAGCTACGATGAATAATAGAGGGGTCCCCTGTGACATGTCTTTATTTCCAAAGACAATGGATTTAGGTCCCCGAGCACATATGTAGGAAATAGTATAATAAAATCCAAAAAAGTAAAAGAATTCATAATATCTGATGTTTTTTTAGAACAAACATGGTTCAATGTGTGCTCATGTGCAAATTTTCCTGATGAAAAAACAATTGTCATGCTCTGAATAAAAACAAAACCAATAATCCAAAAAAGGTTTTTTTTCAAAAGCATTTTGTAGCGCTTATTTTGTTTTATTTATATCCAGGCCAACACGAGTGCACTTCATTCATCATTGATGGAAATTTACACGTAGGTAAACTCTCAGTAATGCCTGTTGGAATTATTACTTTCTAGATTTTACTGTTTATGGCAAGTCCATGTGAGATCAGGAACAGAGTAACACTTTCGACAAACCAATACTTTTTTTGAATACCAATGGAAGTGAAGGAGACCGACATTGAAGAGAACAGATAGAAGGGCAAAGGAACAACTACTTGTCCGCAAAGAGAAAACCAAAAAAGCAAGGCAAAGAAAGATGCATCCCATTGCCTTTCAAAAGAGGGAGAAAAATGTGAACTAAGCATAACTTAAACGGTTAGATTCATTGTGGTGAAACCAACCTGTTGGATGGATTCTCTGTTCTAGGCAGGAGACATGGTTGCTCACATGTTTTCTGGATTTATTTTAGATTCTTTGATGTTGTTGTTTCAATGACTCAGTCTCTCGAGGCGCTTATATGGGTACGGGGTGTATGCGTGTCTTTAGGGTCCGGGATTTCATATAGGAGATGAATAAGACTTTTCTTGTTTCTAGAAGTGGGGAATAGAAAAGGAAGACTTTGGGTTTGAGACGTTGAGTGCCGAGCGAGCGAGTGTTGGATTCGCCTCCACAGTCCGACCGACACGGCCGAATTTCATGGGCGCCCGTGCCTCCTGTTTCTCCCGCCTCTACTGCTGCTGGATCTCCTTCCCCTCCCCCGACCACCGTCCCCCGCGTCCTCCTCCGACTCCAGCCGCCGCCGGCGCAGCCTACCTCCCCTGCCCCGGCATGGACGCCGAGACGGGGCCGGGGGCGGTGACGACGGCGGCCCACCGCCCCCCGCAGCCGCGGACGCCCTACGCCGACGCGGACCGCACCCTCCGCGCGCTCGCCGCCGCCGCCGAGGGCTTCGGCCGCCGCGCCATCGGGGGCCTCCACGGCGCCCTCTACCACGTCACCTCCCTCCAAGGTCCCCCCTTTTTTACCCGCCTTCAATCTCGCTCCGGAACTCTGTCAACAGGAACCGACCGATTGATCCGCAGACGACGGGCACGGGACGCTGCGGGAGGCGTGCCGGGCCAAGGAGCCGCTGTGGGTCGTCTTCGAGGTCTCCGGCGACATCCACCTCCACACCTACCTGCGGGTCTCCTCCCACAAGACCATCGACGGGCGCGGGCAGCGGGTCCGGCTCACCGGCAAGGGGCTCCAGCTCAAGGACTGCCACCACGTCATCGTCTGCAACCTCCAGTTCGAGGCCGGCCGGGGCCACGACGTCGACGGCATCCAGATCAAGCCCGGCTCCACCAACATCTGGATCGACCGCTGCTCCCTCGCCGACTACGACGACGGGCTCATCGACATCACGCGCCAGAGCACCGACATCACCGTCTCCAGGTACTAGCAGTTCCTTTTTTTTACTGCCCCTCCTCACCAACTAAATTTCTGTGTACAAACATGACGCAATCCAACTAAATTTTTGTGTGCAGCATCACGCATCTTCAGTTCTTCACTCATTTCGTTTGATAATTGTAGTGCTGATGAACATGTGCCTGTATGTGACTGCATTTTTGCACAGATGCCACTTTGCAAGGCATGACAAGACGATGCTCATCGGCGCGGACCCAAAGCACGTCGACGACAGGTGCATCAGGGTGACCATCCACCACTGCTTCTTCGACGGCACGCGGCAGAGGCACCCGCGCCTGCGCTTCGGCAAGGTCCACCTGTACAACAACTACACCAGGGACTGGGGCATCTACGCCGTCTGCGCCGGCGTCGAAGCTCAGGTGACTCATTTCATCCGGCATCCGCTATTCCAAATGCTTGCAACTGGCAACACTTACTTGGAGATCATCAAATCTAAATGGAATGATGTCTCCGTTTGCAGATTGTGTCTCAGTGCAACATATACGAAGGAGGACATAAGAAGACGGTCTTCAAGTACATGCCAGAGAAGGTACCTGCATTCAGAGTTTCAGTCTTTCAGACAAGATGAGACTCAGCATTTGCATACATCCTAGTCACAGAGATGAGATGAGCTGACTACATAGCTGAATGCTGCTGCAGGCTGCTGACAGAGAAGAAACGGCGGCCGGGTGGATCAGGTCGGAGGGCGACGCGTTCCTGCACGGGGCGTTGCCGTGCCTGGTCGACGGCCCGGGCGCCGAGTGCGTCTTCAGGCCGGAGGAGTACTACGACAGGTGGACGATGGAGGCGGCGTCGCCGGCGCTCAAGGAGGTCATTCAGCTCTGCGCTGGGTGGCAGCCTGTGCCCAGGCCTCCGGACTGCTAGCGCTGTAAATCATGGAAGTTCAGGTTCAGGGTTCAGACCCGAGAACTGCAAGCCTGATCGACCATTGGTTCGTTCAAGTAAAATTGTTTGAGCTTCGGTTCAGTAGTCCCCTGCTAGAATTGTAATAAACTCTTAGCGTGTGATACGATTGATCTTCAACGATTAGAGAGCATGGAACAGTTGTCGCGTAGAGGAGAGAATTCAGTGGATAGAGGAAGTGACTGCTGGTTCTGATGCAAATTATTAATAGAAATGGAGAAAATTAGAGCACGAAAAAGTTATTCTGCAGAAAAGAGAATTCATGGTTGTGAGAGGAAGCAAGCAGTCATTTCTAATGCAGATTATTAACAAGAATTAATAGAATTCACAGTAGAGGAATTAGGTGGTGGTCTCTGATACAAATCAACAACAAAAGAACAGAGTGAAAATAAAACGAGAGAATTTGCAGTAGAGAGATTAAGAGGTGATTTCTAGTGGAAATTTTAGTATTCAGTACCAACAATAATCGTGACCACAACAGAGGAAGTAAGTGGTGATTTCTAATGCAAATCAATAAGAGAAAAAACAGGGCGTGAAAATAAAAAAGAGAGAATTTGCAGTAGAGGGACTAAGAGGTGATTTCTGTTGGAAAATTAAGTATGGGTACAAAAATTAGAGCATGAAAAAGTTAATCTGCAGAAAAGAGAATTCACAGTGGTGAGTGGAAGCAAGTGGTCATTTGCAATGCAAACTATAGTAACAAAAAAGACTATTTGACAAAAATGTAATAATGTAGCACAGGCTAGATCAGATAGGGCATCATCATGTGCGTACGGCAGTTTGGCTACGGTCTGGACCAAATGAGATTGAGTTGGTACATCGGTATGATTGTAGTCCCCGTGGTTGAGCAATAAAAATCTCATTTATTCCCAAAAAAAGACTAGTAACAAATAATAATTAGGATTCACAGCAGAGGAATTAAGTGGTGATATCTAATGCAAATCAATAACAAAATAACAGAGCGCGAAGAGAAAAAGATTTTGCGGTGGAGGAGTTGAGTGGAAATTTCTAATGGAGGAGTTTAGTATTCAGTACAAAAAATTTGCGACCACAGTGGGAGTCGCGAAGAGAAAAAGATTTTGCGGTGGAGGAGTTGAGTGGAAATTTCTAATGGAGGAGTTTAGTATTCAGTACAAAAAATTTGCGACCACAGTGGGAGTCGAACCCACGACCTTCTGATCCGAAGTCAGACGCGCTAATCCACTGCGCTATGCGGTCACTCGGTGCATCATACATCCCTCCTTGCTACATATACGCGAAAACTGACGACAGCAACGGCTCACCAAGGCAACCTTGCTTATGACACCAACATACCACCAGCTGATTACTGAATCCATACTCGAAAATGCACATCACCCAGAAGAAAAAAAAAATGGCTGCTGCCATATATATAAATAATTACATTCATCACCGTCGATTATCGTCACTATATATATGTAGAATATAGATACACGGAACTGGAATATTACATCTGCATCAGCCACCAGTCTACCTGGGCTGGCATAAACAAGCTACAGAGTTTTGCTTCCACTAACAATTTCTTAAACCGAGCAAAACCCAAGACACTAGCACCACTTTCACAAATCCCAAATTTTCCCGGTTGCGAAATCGACGAAATGAACCTCCTTCCTATTTTTTCCATAAAGGGTGCTTTTATTATTTATCTCAAAAAATGCAGCATGAAAGCTCCTCCTCCCTTAACCAAAAAGGTCCAGCAGATACAGGTCAGCTATGGCCTCCTCCAGGAGATCCTCACCCAGCATGCTCCCAATGTCCTCCACCATCTCATCAGTGACGTCCTCGCAGTCCAGCCACGCCACCCCCATCAGCTTCTCCTCCTGGAAGCCCTCCGTCTCGCGCCGCTGCCGGCGCACCCTCTCCCACACCTCCTCCACGACCCTCTCCATGTCCCACTCCATGCCCAGCCGACACCTCCCCGCCAGCCCCTGCTGGCCGCCGCACTGCGTCCAGCAGGCGACCACCTCGACGAGCACGTCGTTCGCCAGGTCGAAGAGGAGCCGCCTCTCGGGCCGCGCCCACAGGACGAGCTCGCCGTACTTCCTCTCGAGCTCGTCGTACGCGTCGCCGCGCGCCGGAGACCCCGGTGACAGATAGCGCGCGCCGAGCAGGAGGTCGTGCTCGGAGCTCCGGCTGGCTAGAAACGTGAGCATGTCAGCCACATAGGAGAAGTCCCTCTCGTCTTCGTCCCGGAAAGCACGGGACGTTGTCGGCGCGCTTTCGTTGACCAGCTCGCAGCTCGCGGCGGTTTCGTCGTCGTCACTGAACAAGGCGAGGTCGGTGTCGTCATCTGCGTCGCCCGTCGCCTCCATCTTGAGCAGCCGAAGTTGCATCCTGAGCCCTGTAGCAGACAGAAGTCAAGTGAGTGATATGGAAAGTGTGACAGGGAAGTGGTTTGGCAGCAGTGTGCGTGTTTCTGCACTTGCCTTGAAGGTCTGCGCTTATCTTCTCAAAACCTCCTGAACAACAGTCCTCGGCGTCCACGGACGATCCGAGGACGGACACCGGACTAGGTTGTTCGTCTTCGTTGGAGCTCACGACGGATACTAGTTCTGTCAGATGATCGGATGGAGCTTCGTTATCATCACATCGGTCGTGCCCATTCCCCTCAATCTGAGTGCAGAAGAACTATAAATTAGTAATTCATAGACCAAACAAAAACCTTCAGTTTACTCATAAACCCATATAGTATATGCAAAGAATGCTTAGCCATACTTCCAAGAAACTTGACTCGCATAAAATGAACATACCTGAGACGCTGAATATCTAGGACTAGGGACAATAAAATGGTCATCTGCTGCGAATGCGTGCTCTTGGTCCAGCATCATGTTCTGTGCAGAAGACTGCGCCTCCCCCTGCCATTCTGGAACTGCACGGCTGCTATCTAAATGGCCAGAATTTCCACCGTGCACAAGTCTTCCTCCAGTTTCAGATAGCTCTGGCACTGCACCGGTGTAAGTTGGTTCTTCAAAATTCACATGGATCTCGCGCTCGGTCACCACACTTTGCACCTCATCCAGAGACTGCACATCGCTTTCATCAGAGCGATATGTCGAACTTCTGAATAACGATCTCCTTGGTCTGTCCTGATGCAGATCCTCAGAATCATAAGGCCCTGATCCGATGATGTTCTCTGCCATAGAATATTCACCGTGTGTGCAACTTGCTTTTCTGCTGCTCGATTTCGGACTCCCTCGGTTGATGGATGAAGTAGAAACAGACTCCAGCCTTGTTAAGCCACATATGCTGTCATCTTTCCAGCCATCATTGCTGCTGATACCAAGAGGATAACCACATGATCCTGGCATCACATCCCTATGTGACTCGCCCTCTGGCCATTGCCGGCTAGCTGCTGCCCCTGAAGTAAACTTTGAGGTCTCTTTGTCAGACAGAGCAAGCATGTCCCCAAGTGTGCTGAATGTAGCATTACCATCTTGTGATGGATGTTGATGTTGCTGAGTCGTCTTCCATCTGTCTGCTAGGCGTCTCCTTGCTTCCTTCCTGATGGATCTCTTAGCTGAATGTGTCGGTGAAGTCCCTGCGCAAGAACCATCCGGGGCATCATGTGGACCAGAAGGTCTTTGCAATGCTGCCGAACTTTTTAGCTTAGCCATGGATGTCAACAAAGACACCTGCTCATCCCGGTTCGACGTCCCAATATCTGGACTGAGTTTCTGTTTTCCATTTGTACCTCCCCTGACAGCAGCTGTCTTCATCTGTGCTGAAACCTCCCGAGCAATTTCTCTGGACCCCTTTGCTCTTTGGCGTCGTGCATCGGAGTGTGCTGTGGAGATCTGAGGCATGGATTCTTCTGCATTCTGCCTTTGAATGCCATCATCTAGGCATGCTTGGGTCCTTCTGTAACTGGAGCAGAACATGTCATTGGTTATTGGAAATGCTCCTTCCATGTTCAGATTTTTATCGAGCCATGGTTTCAAGACAACAATCCGAGTGGGAGAAATGCGCTTATCGATGTTCTCCCTGTAGCTTGACCTAGACAATTTTTGTCTCAAAGAGCCAGTTTCTTCTTTGGGAGCTTCACTAGAAAAGTTACTATGAGGCTTCCTTGGAGAATGCTTTGCTTCTTTTGGTGAGTGGAAGCACCGTTCAGTGTCATCTTCTGGTGGATACACAATATCTGCATCAATAAACTTACTTCTTCTGGATGGTTTCAACAGCGTGATCCGGTTTACGCCAGAGGATGGAGGACAACCGAGACCGGACAGATCACTCGCGGCAACATTATTGGATTCTTGAAGAATTTCCATGAGAGCATCTTTATTTGACACCAATGCCTCTAGCGCACCATTGAACTCTTTCGATCTCTGAAAAGATTCATCAGTGGAAAGGCGTTTTGCATCCATAAACTTCTGCCTTACAAAATTAAGGTCAGCACAGTTAACCCTGTCATGTCCAGGACAAGTGTTACGGTTTCGGTTCTTGGTTCTGGTGGTCTCCATTACCTCAAAAACATCTTTGAATTCTGGAATCTCATCAGTGCTTGCCCTACGCGGAACATCTCCCGAGAAAGCATATTTGTCACTACAATGCCCTGATATATCACTGTAACTCCCTGGCGACCTGCCCTGTGAACGGTCCCCATTACATGTATCTTTGCTATGAACTCCAAGTGAAGGCATTATGTCAAGGCCCATAAGCCTTCCCACAACACCAGGCGATGTGTGCCTAGCAGTGACATCTCTATAGACGTCGTCGTCTATTAGCATTTTCATTGGGGTGCGACCGGCTCTTTTGGGTGTACAAAGCCTGCTCCCATCAAACTGAGAAAAGGAAAAAAAACATTAGATCGGAGATTGTTGGTTTGCTCTTGAAATGATATCACACACTGAACTGCGTAGTAAGAAATGAAGATATAGCTTTAGTAGCAAAAGAGAACAGAGAATTGAACCGTGAAAAACTTGGCTATTTGGTTCTCTGATAAAATGTCGTGCAGACAGAAGCTTGAAAACAATAGATCATTTGACATGCTTAACCCTTTTTTACATGCTCAAACTAATTACTACAGAACAAAGTACTACTAACTAATTCCGCTTTTACTTTAAGCTGTGCAAGAGGTTGCCTCAGTTAAGTCAACTGCTAACTTGCTATATGGTTTTCATAGGCTTAGCTTATATTTTTTGCTTTACCTACATCATGGTAAAAACTAGAAACTTTTAAAAGATAAAACCACACCACTCACCAAGGAATTGGAATGCATCCCAGGTTCGCCTCCTTGTTTGCTCGAGGATCCAACTCCTGAATCAAAGATAAAGACAGCGATGAATAAACTCCACAGGGACAGTTCAGGGTGGCAAAAGTAACAAGGCACATCGCGATCAGAGGTAACGCAGACGGATAGGGAGAACCGATATGTTATTACCAATATGTGTAGTTGCCAAGCTAGGATTGTGGTAAGAATGGCAGATGTCTCTGAAGCCACTCTGTGCCAGTATACTTCCAGAGCTGATGAATGGTGGGTGGGCGCAGGACAGTGATAGATCCGGAATCAGCAACGATGCAAGATATACATAAATACTCCTACAAGCTAAGCTATGTACGACCAACCATCCAACGGATAGTGCGTAGGTACATATACCGTATACGAGCAGTACTGTTAACTTGGATCCGACACAATGGCCAGACAGAGCTTATTTTTAGTACAGATTTACTACTCCCAACACTGCTTAGCCCCCCCAGCTAGTGAGTACAGTAAAATGTACCTGTCAGATGTTAAACAACCCAAGTTTGTTTAAGCCGACATATTTGTTTGTTTATTGCTGATTAGAGTATGGAATCCCTATTGTCAACGAAGCTTCATGGTGCTCCGTGAACATGTGGGCGCATCACTAGGATAGTATACATTTCTTGGCACAGTTTCTGACCTTGAGAATGGCGCCATGTTCCGGGAAATACGGCCTGTTTCGCGTGATCTGGCGGGACTGGGAATAATTTACTAACTGGCGAGCGGCGACCAGGAAAAGAATCCAAAGCACATCGCCATGAATTCGCGCGAAGATGTCGTGGGCAGGACAATTTGACTACAGGAGAAGTGATTCGATGGTGCCTCCGAAAAGACAAGGGCACGAATCTGTCTGTCTTTCTTTCTCTTGTCCCCTCACGGATGGATGAAGGCCCTGGAACCAGAACTCTCTGTGCTCATGGGGAACGCATTGCTTGGAAGAGAGGATGGGGTAAGGAGCAAAACGGGAAGAGGAAAAGCGAAACTTGTTAGGCCAGGAGCTAATGCCGATGGCCGGTCACAAGAACCCCAAGCTGCCGCTCCAAAAGCGGGCAAGGCAAAGGAAAGGAAAAATGAAATCTCTGGAAGGGACCGGCTCGGCATTGGAGCGCCCATGAGCGAATCCAAGATAGGGATTCGGAGATAAAATGAGGCGAAAATGAGCAGAGGAGGGAGAAGAAGGGTGCAGGGGGGAGGCGTACCGGCGGCGAGATGGGGCGGGGCATTGTGGCTGGGGCTGTGGTGGCGGCGGCGGCGGTGGGAGTGGAGGCCGTCCGTGCCTCCGCCGCGGCGGAGTCCCCCCATCTCGGCGGGCGGGGCAGGGTAGGGGGGATGGGCCGGGGATCTTTTGGACAAGACGGGGGAGGTGAGCAGTGAGTGAGCACGGGCAGGAGGCTGAGCGAGGAAACTCTGCTCCTCGTCTCTCTCACTCTCTTTCTCTGTTGAGCCCGTGGCCCTGGCCTGTAGGGAAGAGGTAGGGGGGGGACTGCGCTTTTGTCAGTCAAGCCCTCGTGCTTTGTCTTCCATCGCCAGTTGGTCCTCCAGGAGCCTTGTAAATAAATGGGAGTAAACTGCACATGGCACCAGAGGGGTAGAACGTGTAGGGTCAGCCTCAATTTGCGGTTGATGAACTATGTTCTCATGTGTTTATTTCTATATATATAATATGCTGTTCAAAAATTAGGCACAAAAGTAGGCAAAAATAGGTGGGGCAAGCAAGATCATGGTTTCATTACTCCCAAGTCCTCAGGACTCCCCAAGTGGCTAAATTTCGTGTTTTGACCCTTTTTTGATACCTATTCAAGATCTGACCCTAGTTTGAATTTTTTTTCGAGATCTGACCCTTTTGCTACCGTCAGGGTCCATGGTGGTAGGGTATAACTGCCTACCGCCAAGGTCCCTGGCGGTAGGGTTGCATGCCTATCGCAATTGCTAAGTATTGAACACAGTGTGTGCTCGTGCCTACCGCCGAGCACCTTGGAGGTAGGGTTGTACATGCTACCGCCATTCTATTTGGCGGTAGGGATGTTTCCTACCGCCAAGGTCCCTGGCAGTAGGCTGTTACACCCTACCGCCATGGACCCTGGCGGTAGCAAAAGGGTCAGATCTCGATTTTTTTTCAAACTAGGGTCAGATCTCGAATAGATATCAGAAAATGGTCAAAACACGAAATTTAGCCTCCCCAAGTCCTCACTTACTCTCCGACCTCTCTCGCGAGTTTTCCTCGCTCTCTGGCAACTAGTATAGGGTTTGGCTTTTGGTGAGAGATCAATGAGGTCTTTCTGAAAAAAAAGGCAAAATATTTGCGGACATCCACACACCATCCATGTATGATGTGCAACCCCAACAAGTTTCGGCTCCTAATTCAGTCTACACTTAGAGAACCAAAGAAGACAGAATCGCATATGAATAGTGTCAAATACTATTCACCCAAAGACGACATTGTTCTCCGTCGAATTTGTCTCTTTTGAATCTCTAAAATGTAGGTCGAGTTTTAGCTGATTTCTTTTGGAACCATAGACATACACCCTAGGTATATTGTCAAATTATTTCAGAATTTTTTGGATTGTGCAAATAAGAATCTTTGGTAGTTTAGTTTGATCCTTCGATTTCACCTAAAAGGCAAATTCTATTTTAGTCTCCCCCAAACCCAGTGACGGATCTAGCATGACAATGAAGGATAGGCCCAAAACATCAAGTTTCTAAGCCTAATTAGCATGTACTCCCTCAGATAGTGTCAAAAAACGTGTTATATTTTGATACGGAGGGAGTACATTGTAATTGTGGCATGTAAAGCACCTCAATATAATTGTCAAGTGGTATATTTAGCTGAAATGGGATTTTTAGAGGGCAGCCTATAGAAGCCCCCCTAGTAGAATCCCCACTCCTATGGGTTGTAGAAAACATAGGAATGGAAAAAAAAACATAGGATTAAGATGTCATGTACTATGAGTTCCTATAATATATCAAAACCCAGAAAATTCTAAAGGAACAAAAAGTGTTAAGAGATTTCATAAGATTCCATAAGAATTCATCGTAGTGTTAAGAGATTCCAGGAGAAAACATGGGAATTTCAGAGGATTGATGTGGGAGAGTAGAGAGAGAGAGAGAGTGACGGAGTGCAGGTGCATTGGACTTCTTAAGGAGGAAAAAGATAGTGTCAAGAGATTTCATAAGATTCCTATTGAATTAGGGGAAAATGAACGTATTCCATAGTAATCTTATCACCCAAGTCCTATGATCCAAAGGGCTCCCATAATTGAAATCCTTGAATCAAAAGAGAGGCGCCACACGCTGCTCTACCCGGCAATGGCGGAGCTACACACAAACAAAACAATGCCATGGACTGCCTAGCTCTAGACCAATATACAAAGGAGTGAAGGTAAATTTGAACTAAAATTCGGGATCCCCTATAGCCTAATCCGTTTGGCCCGCCCAACATTTTTAACCGTAGCTCCGCCAGTGCTACCCAGTGTTCTTTGCAATGCTCTCTTCCAAAATGACCCATATTCCGCTTTGTTCCCCCATCATCGCCACCCATAACCGGCAATGATCCACCCACTTGTATACTCCACGTAGAAAGAAGAGGCAAAAGAGCCACGGCAGCATCATGAGACGAGCCGCGAAAGGCCGTACAGCATATTCATTGCTGCAAACGTGGCCCCATGAAAAAGTTCAAAGAAAGATCCAATGTTTGTTTGCATCCAGATTCATTGATTGCTTTGGTTTTTGGTTTTTGGTTTTGGTTTTTGTTTCCGCGGCGTGCACGTACGTTAATGCTCGGCTGCGCTGCACGGACGATCTGGACCGTTGGGGTTTGGTACAGCTAACTAACATCAGCGGGCGAGCAAGCGAACGGAGACGTCAACGTATGGGATCACATGCGCCCTCGGCTCTCTCTCTCTGTCGTCATGTGATGCATGGCGGCCATCGCCGTCCCTTTCTCATGCTTAGCCTTAAGGACTTAATTAAGGAAATGCATTTGCGTTAAGTCAGAGAGGTGGGTTGGATCTGATCAGCTAATCCGCCGCACCGACACCGGCGAGGCCCACCCGCCAGATGCAGACGTCTGCCTCGTAATTCCCATCCTCCCAGAAAAACAAAAGAAGACGACGACTTGGCATCAGTCGCATTTAACGACAAAGAAAAGATGCTACTCACAGTATGCACCAGATGCATGATGCAGACAGAAGAAGAAGAAGAATGGCACAGGCTCTCAAGAAGCTACAGCCAGGCATCATCATCATCATCATCATCGCAAACTTCATCAGTTAGTTACTTACAGAAAACAGCGGATCATGGCTTGGCTACCAGAGATACAGCAAAAAGTGCTGTGCTGGGCTCCTCCCCCTCACCCTCACACCAAAAGGCCAAGATATCTCATGCCCTTCGCACCATTGAAGGTTGCCAACCTCATTGCCGCTCTATATACAGTGCATGCATATGCCTCCTACAGGTGCAAAGGGCAATATCTGCCAACCGCATGGCTCTCCATGTCCAGGCACATTCATCCTTAGTGCCTCCCCATCTTTCTCAACTTGTCCTTCATATCTATACCTACCTGCGCATGGAAACCGTCGTTTGAATTTCAGATTCACCACAGCCCACAGATAAACATGTCATCGAAGAGAAAAAAAGACCTTTCCCGCCCACCGTATAAGCATGTCCTCACTTAAGAAGGGTACACAATTTTAGAGAAAAAAAAAACCTTTCCCGGCATACATACTGTTACAACTTCATGTGGATGAAGATAACAGGGTGCAGGAACAGGTTCAGGCTCAGGACTCAGGTTTGCCAACACACCACACCTAGTGATGATAGATAACAAGGGTTAAATGCCGATCGACTACACTTCTCTCATTCGTAGCAGCAACCAAATCTCACAGCAAGGCAAAACCAAACCGGGACACGGGTAAAAAAGCATTGGGACTGTTAATAAACACGGTTGGTGAACCCGGCGGGAGCTTCATCTCAGGAGACATTCGAGTTGTCTAGGACTGGGAACGGCAGACATGATTCATTCACCTCTTGCGCCATGCGCCTACTACTTAGGTTTATCTGCAAGGCTGACGAGGGATCTCACGATGCCCGGGCTGATCTTGTCCGCGAGGGCGCCTTTCTCGGAGATCGCAGACGATTTCTCCTTGACAAAGCTTTGCAGCTTCTTGGTCTCGTAGTCTAGATGCTCTTGATCTGCATTGTTTGGATATCACAATCATCAGCACAATCTCAACAAGCTAGACAAGCATATATATAGTTGTGATTCCACAATTTTGGTGTTGCTAAATGTGCATACCGCACATGGCTCCGCCACGCCACGAGCTTGAACCAGCTCGTGCGTCGTCGGGTGTGCTTCCATTCGGGCACACAAGCATATATATAGTTGATGGAGGGTTCAAACAGAAAGAGATCCAATTTTGAACGTTGAAGTGGAAACGGTCCTACAACAAGATATTCTTGAAAACAAAAATCCCCAAAAGTTTAGCAAAAACAGTGACAATCAAGACCATGAACATCAGAGACATAATTTTTGAAGATAATTCACGCATTTGGCTAAATAAGCTTTTGCAAAATACCATGTTAACAGTTTGCGTTCAGAAGAGGTTGCAGATAAAATGCAAGCTTAGAACAGAGCAGACAGCGACTCCAATCACTACTTCACGTGCCGATGGTATCGAAAGCCCACATCCTTGAGCTCAACAATGACTTTTGGTGAATACAACAAAATACAATAGCTAATTTAAACCTCATAGTGGATTAACAACACATGGGAATAAATTTTGAAAGCATGATCCACCTGAATATTGAAATCGATGGCAGAGTTGTTGGTGCAAACCTATATCAAATCTACTTCAGTAGTAAATTGAAATAAATCAGATTGCATGGATCAAGATCCAAGAAGGTAAATACCTTTATCCAGAACAGTGTGCGCTACATGAAATGGAACACGAGCCAAAATATCTGAGCCTGGAAACATTAGCCAGGTATGTTCTTTGGGGTCGTGATTCCCGCAAGTTGAGCATATCTCCTTCACTAGCTGTTTGGCGGAAGTTCCTTCCATCTCTTTCATTACGATCTCAAATGGAGATGGGACACTGGTTTTAGTTGTCTTGGCTTTTTTCCGGAGGGCCGTTAGGGCCTCCCTGTTAGCATTCCTCATCCTATCGTTCTCCACTAGCTGATCATACACAGAGCAGATCAAAACAAATCAATACTGAGACTTCTAGCATGAATAGCAAAAGCCAGTAGCACCGGCAGACCTGATGCCTTGCCAGAAGAAGTTGCTCCGCGTCTGTTTCTATGTCAATCAGAGTCCCTTGAAGCTGCTTCATGTTGGGATCCATGTTAAAACTGCAAAACAATGTCAATTGTTTTTCATTATTATACACAAATACTTATAAAAATACTTATAAAAATACATGTACCATACAATAACAAGATACCCACAAAATCTTCGAGGGTTTTGATTTCAAGGGTGATCCAAGTTATTTGACAGAAGCAACAAAATGCAAACACTAAACACACAAAAATAGGAGACTATGTCTCTCATAAATAGCTCTAATTACCCAGACTGCAGTTCATATTCTCCTATTTAAACGTTTAGTGTCAGTTCATACTATCAATCCACTGACTGCAGGGTGAATTAGTATATCTTACCAAGGAAATCTTGCAAAGCTGGTTGATAAATGAAATCATTAAATATCTAAGAGAATTAGATACAATTATAAAAAAAAGGGAATACAATTATCAATGTTAACAATGGATCATAAAGAAGTTGAAGCAATCATCAATGTTGCAATGAGCCATAACGAAGTTTAGGCATATATGTGGCTCAGAATAGAGTAGAGCAAAAGGCATTTACATAAGAAAGAAAAGTGAACTAGTCTCTACAGCATACTAGCAAAATGGCACTAGAAAATTGGATAATCATGTACATACAACAACACGGGTACAAGCACAACATACTAAAAAATATATCTTTGTTACTGAACAATACTAGTCAGGTCAAAGAAAAAATAGGACAGCCTTCTCATCTCTCACTATATGCACAAAGGGTCGGGCTGGATCTATGTTCATCAGGATACGTGCCAATATAACCAAATTAACAAATTATACATGCGGACTATGTGTGGGGCATGATGCAACTTTGACAACGAATTGAACTGTAACACGTAGAGGATGGAGAGGAACACAGCGCTCGGCTCAACGTCAACCTGGAACCAGTTGGCGTTGGCGACCGCGTCCACCTGACGGCGCAGGGGACTGGGGCGTCGGGGCGTGGGGGACGGTCGAATGCGGCGTCAGGGGGTAGGGAGGAGCAGGCGGCGGAGCAGAGCGGGGGCAGGCGCAGGCGGAGCAGCTGGCGGGGGAAGGGAAGGCGGCTAGCCGGTGCTTCCCATGGAGGGAGGAGGGGGGCGGAGGAACTGCCCGCGGCGGCGGCGACGGCGGGAGTGGGTCGAGACAATCCTAGCGCGGCGAGTCGGGTGGAAGCGTTCTGTTTTTTCATTCGACTTTGCCTCGTTTCGTTAATAAAGAAGAGAAGAATTGCCCGGTTAATTGTAGAAAATCGAAAAAAAAAACCCACTACATCCCACGACAACACAGGCTTAACCTGGCTATCCACACAAGACCCACACATGCCGCCGTGAGAGAAGCACCGTCGGGGCAGACTACAGGCGTCAACGTCATCACTCCTCCGACTTCACCGCAAATCCCCATCAGCGAGGCACAAATGCAACAACCTGCACAAAGTCCGCATCAACCTATGCCAAACAGTTGGCCATCAGGACATCAACGAGACAACTCCGACTTCGAGGACGACCAATTGCAGAAGAAATATACAGGGCTCGCGCCGACGAAGACATCCTCGGAAACCACCGAGCATCCGTCATCGTTGCCGCCTAGGCTCTTCTGAGGTAGCTCCGACTCCGCCACGCCACAACGAGACCAAGAGGAACTAGTCGGACACGCCGGGAAGAGTCGACTATCGAAGCCCTACCGCGACTCTACAATGCGCACCACCAATATCGTAGTCAAACAGGTCATCACCCTGACCCTCCACATCGTGAATGAACCGCCGCCAATCATGATATTGTGTATGTCCTGCCCTAGGAAAGCACGCTAGGAATCACCATCTTCAAGATGACACCCACAGGAGGGGAAGCGGCGTGATCGACGCTGTCGTCCAACCCTGCACAGCAGGGCCAAGGTCTTCACCTGAAGATGAGATCCAAGATTGAGGAGAGAGGAGAGCTCCACGACGACCTCCAAGGGGGTAAGCAATGTCCACAAATGCAACGTCATCAGGCTTTCGCCCGGAGCAACCCAAACTCCGCACCCCTCGAAATCCGATAATAGCGTCTTCGACTTGCAAACCCGCTGGCTCAAACACCTGCAACGTGATGGTGACGCCACCGCCATGTCAGAGCCACACCTTCCTCTCCAACAATAGAAGCCAGCGGGCCAGATCTGGCACCCAAGCACCAGCACGCCGATGCCAAGCCGCGGCCACCCAGGCTCCAGGCCACACCACACACACCACTAGGAGCAGGATGGGGGGCTGTCACCCCATCCTGATGCTCTGAGCAAGGGAGACTCACCAGTGCCGCCGCGCCGAGCTGACGGCCGAAAAAACGTCAGTCAAGGAGGCGCAACACGGACTAGCGGCAAAGGAGCGTGAGACGGAGCAGAGGACCATCGGGGAGCGCCGCGATGGAGGCAACGCCGAAGGCTGAGCCTCCCCCACCTGGAGCCCGTGGCCCAGCTGTATGCCGCGCGGGCTTCTGATACGTCTATTTTGCGTCATGTTTTCCTACTGTTATTTTGTTGGGGATCGTTGCAGAAATTAAAAAAATTCTACGCATCACCAAGATCAACCTATGGAGAGACTAGCAACGAGAGAGAAGGGAGTGTATCTTCATACCCTTGAAGATCGCAAAACGGAAGCGTTACAAGAACGCGGATGAAGGAGTCGTACTCGCAGTGATTCAGATCGCGGTTGATTCCGATCTAAGCGCCGAACAATGGCGCCTCCGCGTTCAACACACGTACAGCCCAGGGACGTCTCCTCCTTCTTGATCCAGCAAGAGGGAAGCATAAGTTGGGGAAGAACTCCGGCAGCACGACGGCGTGGTGGTCGAGCTCGCAGTTCTCCGGCAGGGCTTCACCAAGCTCAACGGAGGAGGAGGAGGAGGTGTTGGGAGAGGGAGGGCTGCGCCTTGGATGTGGTGCTGCTGCCCTCCCTCCACCCCTCTATTTATAGGGCGAAGGGGAAGGGGGCCGGCCCCTCTAGATGAGATCTAGAGGGGGGCGGCGGCCAAGGGGAGGGGGCTTGCCCCCCAAGCCAAGGGGGGCGCCCCCTTTAGGGTCCTCCCCAACCCTAGGCGCATGGGCCCTAGGGGGGAATGGCGCATAGCCCACTTAGGGGCTGGTTTCCTTCCACATACAACCCATAGGGCCCTCCTGGGCAGGTGGACCCTCCCAGTGGACCCCCGGAACCCCTTCGGTGGTCCCGGTACAATACCGATAAACCCCCGAACACTTCCGGTGACTGTATGATGACTTCCCATATATAAATCTTCACCTCCGGACCATTCCGTAACTTCTCGTGACGTCCGGGATCTCATCCAGGACTACGAACAACATTTGGTAACTGCATACTATTTCCCATAACAACTCTAGCGTCACCGAACCTTAAGTGTGTAGACCCTACGGGTTCGGGAATCATGCAGACATGACCGAGACATCTCTCCGGCCAATAACCAACAGCGGGATCTGGATACCCATGTTGGTTCCCACATGTTCCATGATGATCTCATCGGATGAACCACGATGTCGGGGATTCAATCAATCCCGTACACAATTCCCTTTGTCTACCGGTATGACACTTGCCCGAGATTCGATCGTCGGTATCCCTATACCTTGTTCAATATCGTTACTGGCAAGTCTCTTTACTCGTTCCGTAACACATCATCCCGTGATCAACTCCTTGGTCACATTGAGCTCATTATGATGATGTCTTACCGAGTGGGCCCAGAGATACCTCTCCGTCACACGGAGTGACAAATCCTAGTCTCGATTCGTGCCAACTCAACAGACACTTTCGGAGATACCCGTAATGTGGCTTTATAGCCACCCAGTTACGTTTTGACGTTTGGCACACCCAAAGCATTCCTACGGTATCTGGGAGTTGCACAATCTCATGGTCTAAGGAAATGATACTTGACATTAGAAAAGCTTCAGCAAACGAACTATACGATCTTGTGCTATGCTTAGCATTGGGTCTTGTCCATCACATCATTCTCCTAATGATGTGATCCCGTTATCAACGACATCCAATGTCCATGGTCAAAAAACCATAACCATCTATTGATCAACGAGCTAGTCAACTAGAGGCTCACTAGGGACATGTTGTGGTCTATGTATTCACACATGTATTACGATTTCCGGATAACACAATTATAGCATGAACAATAGACAATTATCATGAACAAGGAAATATAATAATAACCATTTTATTATTGCCTTCAGGGCATATTTCCAATAGTATCCCACTTGCACTAGAGTCAATAATCTAGTTACATTGTGATGAATCGAACACCCATAGAGTACTGGTGTTGATCATGTTTTGCTCGTGGAAGAGGTTTAGTCAACGGATCTGTGACATTCAGGTCCGTATGCACTTTACAAATATCTATGTCTCCATTTTGAACATTTTCACGAATGGAGTTGAAGCGACGCTTGATATGCCTAGTCTTCTTGTGAAACCTGGGTTCCTTGGCAAGGGCAATAGCTCCAGTGTTGTCACAGAAGAGAGTCATCGGGCCCGACGCATTGGGAATAACTCCTAGGTCGGTAATGAACTCCTTCATCCAGATTGCTTCATGTGATGCCTTCGAGGCTTCCATTTATTCCGCTTCACATGTAGATCCCGCCACGATGCTTTGCTTGCAACTGCACCAGTTGACTGCCCCACCATTCAAAATATACACATATCCGGTTTGTGACTTGGAGTCATCCAGATCTGTGTCGAAGCTAGCATTGACGTAACCCTTTACGACGAGCTCTTCGTCACCTCCATAAACGAGAAACATGTCCTTCGTCCTTTTCAGGTACTTCAGGATATTCTTGACCGCTGTCCAGTGTTCCATGTCGGGATTACTTTGGTACCTTCCTACCAAACTTACGGCAAGGTTAACATCAGGTCTGGTACACAACATGGCATACATAATAGACCCTTGCTACGTCTTGAGCTTGCGTTGGTTTTCCCCGAAGAGGAAGGGATGATGCAACAGAGTAGCGTAAGTATTTCCCTCAGTTTTTGAGAACCAAGGTATCAATCCAGTAGGAGGCCACGCTCAAGTCCCTCGTACCTGCACAAAACGATAGCTACTCGCAACCAACACGATTAGGGGTTGTCAATCCCTTCACGGTCACTTACGAGAGTGAGATCTGATAGATATAATATTTTTGGTATAGAGATGCAAAGTAAAAAAGTAAAGGCAAAGTAAAAAAGCAAAACAAGATTAAAGTGATAGAGATTGATATGATGAGAATAGACTCGGGGGCCATAGGTTTCACTAGTGGCTTCTCTCAAAAGCATAAGTATTCTACGGTGGGTGAACAAATTATAGTTGAGCAATTGACAGAATTGAGCATAGTTATGAGAATATCTAGGCATGATCATGTATATAGGCATCACGTCCATGACAAGTAGACCGAAACGATTCTGCATCTACTACTATTACTCCACTCATCGACCGCTATCCAGCATGCATCTAGAGTATTAAGTTAAAAATAGAGTAACGCCTTAAGCAAGATGACATGATGTAGAGAGATAAATTCATGCAATATGAAATAAACCCCATCTTGTTATCCTCGATGGCAACGGTGCAATACGTGCCTTGCTGCCCCTTCTGTCATTGGGAAAGGACACCGCAAGATCGAACCCAAAGCTAAGCACTTCTCCCATGGCAAGAACTACCAATATAGTTGGCCAAACCAAACGGATAATTCGAAGAGACTTGCAAAGATAACCAATCATACATAAAAGAATTCAGAGAAGATTCAAATATTATTCATAGATAGACTTGATCATAAACCCACAATTCATCGGTCTCAACAAACACACCGCAAAAAGAAGATTACATCGAATAGATCTCCACAAGAGAGGGGGAGAATTTTGTATTGAGATCCAAAAAGAGAGAAGAAGCCATCTAGCTACTAACTATGGACCCGAAGGTCTGAGGTAAACTACTCACACTTCATCGGAGAGGCTATGGTGATGTAGAAGCCCTCCGTGATGACGGCCCTCTCCGGCGGAGCTCCGGAACAGGCCCCAAGATGGGATCTCGTGGATACAGAAAGTTGCGGCGGTGGAATTAGGTTTTTGGCTCCTGTTTTGATCGTTTGGGGGTACGTAGGTATATATAGGAGGAAGGAGTACGTCGGTGGAGCTCCGAGGGGCCCACGAGGTAGGGGGTGTGCCCTAGGGGGGCGCGCCCCCCACCCTCGTGACCGCCTCTCTGATGCCTTGGCGTAGGGTCCAAGTCTCCTGGATCACGTTCGGTGAGAAAATCACGTTCCCGAAGGTTTTATTCCGTTTGGACTCCGTTTAATATTTTGTTTCTCCAAAATACTGAAATAGGCAAAAAAACAGCAATTCTGGGCTGGGCCTCCGGTTAATAGGTTAGTCCCAAAAATAATATAAAAGTGGAAAGTAAAGCCCAATATAGTCCAAAACAGTAGATAATATAGCATGGAGCAATCAAAAATTATAGATACGTTGGAGACGTATCAGGCATCCCCAAGCTTAATTCCTGCTCGTCCTCGAGTAGGTAAATGATAAAAAGAGAATTTTTGATGCGGAGTGCTACTTGGTATAATTTTAATTCAAATCTTCTTAATTATGATATGAATATTCAGATTCGAAAGATTCAAGACAAAATTTTATATTGTCATAAAAATAATAATACTTCAAGCATACTAACAAAGCAATTATGTCTTCTCAAAATAACATGGCCAAAGAAAGTTATCCCTACAAAATCATATAGTCTGGCTATGCTCTATCTTCACCACACAAAGTATTTAAATCATGCACAACCCCGATGACAAGCCAAGCAATTGTTTCATACTCTAACTTTTTCAAAACTTTTTCAATCTTCACGCAATACATGAGCGTGAGCCATGGATATAGCACTATAGGTGGAATAGAATGGTGGTTGTGGAGAAGACAAAAAGGAGAAGATAGTCTCACATCAACTAGGCGTATCAACGGGCTATGGAGATGCCCATCAATAGATATCAATGTGAGTGAGTAGGGATTGCCATGCAACGGATGCACTAGAGCTATAAGTATATGAAAGCTCAAAAAGAAACTAAGTGGGTGTGCATCCAACTTGCTTGCTCATGAAGACCTAGGGCAATTTGAGGAAGCCCATCATTGGAATATACAAGCCAAGTTCTATAATGAAAGATTCCCACTAGTATATGAAAGTGATAACATGAGAGACTCTCTACTATGAAGATCATGGTGCTACTTTGAAGCACAAGTGTGGTAAGAGGATAGTAACATTGTCCCTTCTCTCTTTTTCTCTCATTTTTTATTTTTATTTTTATTTTTATTTGGGCCTTTTCTCTTTTTATATATATATGGCCTCTTTTTATTTGGGCTTCTTTGGCCTCTTTTTTATTTATTTTTCGTCCGGAGTCTCATCCTGACTTATGGGGGAATCATAGTCTCCATCATCCTTTCCTCACTAGGACAATGCTTTAATAATGATGATCATCACACTTTTATTTTTCTTACAACTCAACAATTACAACTCGATACTTAGAACAAAATATGACTCTATATGAATGCCTCCAGCAGTGTACCGGGATATGCAATATGACAATGATGAATGTGTCATGATAAACGGAATGGTGGAAAGTTGTATGGCAATATATCTTGGAATGGCTATGGAAATGCCATGATAGGTATATGGTAGGTGTATGATACCGGCGAAAGGTGCGCGGTATTAGAGAGACTAGCAAAGGTGGAAGGGTGAGAGTGCGTATAATCCATGGACTCAACATTAGTCATAAAGAACTCATATACTTATTGCAAAAATCTAGAAGTTATCAAAGCAAAGTATTACGCGCATGCTCCTAGGGGGATAGATTGGTAGGAAAAGACCATCGCTCGTCCCCGACCGCCACTCATAAGGAAGACAATCAATAAATAAATCATGCTCCAACTTCATCACATAACGGTTCACCATACGTGCATGCTACGGGAATCTCAAACTTTAACACAAGTATTCTTTAAATTCACAACTACTCAACTAGCATGACTTTAATATTATCACCTCCATATCTCAAAACAATTATCATGCTTCAATCTTTTCTTAGTATTCGACACACTCAAAAGAAAGTTTCACAAATCTTGAATACCAAGCATATTATTATTAAGCAAATTACCATGCTATTAAGAGACTCTCAAAATAATTTAAGTGAAGCATGAGAGATCAATAGTTTCTTTAAAACAAATCCACCACCGTGCTAATCTAAGTGAAGCACATAGAGCAAAATTATAACGCTCAAAAGATATAAGTGAAGCACATAGAGCAAAACTACTTAGCTCAAAAAGATATAAGTGAAGCACATAGAGCAAAACTACATAGCTCGAAAGATATAAGTGAAGCACGTAGAGTATTCTATCAAATTTTAATTCATGTATGGCTCTCTCAAAAGGTGTGTACAACAAGGATGATTGTGACATACTAAAACACAAAGACACAAATAATACAAGACGCTCCAAGCAAAACACATATCATGTTGGTGAATAAAAATATAGCTCCAAGCAAATTACCGATGGAAGTGGACGAAAGAGGGGATGCCTTCCGGGGCATCCCCAAGCTTTGACTTTTTGGTGTCCTTGGATTATCTTGGGGGTGCCATGGGCACCCCCAAGCTTAGGCTCTTGCCACTCCTTGTTCCATAATCCATCAAAAGAATTCACCCAAAACTTGAAAACTTCACAACACAAAACTTAAAGTAGAAAACTCGCGAGCTCCGTTAGCGAAAGAAAACAAAAGACCACTTAAAGGTACTGTAATGAACACATTATTTATTTATATGGGTGTTAAACCTAATGTATTACAACTTCTCTATTGATTATAAACTATTTTACTGACCATAGATTCATCAAAATAAGCAAACAACACACGAAAAACAGAATCTGTCAAAAACAGAACAGTCTGTAGTAATCTGTAGCTAGCGCAAGATCTGGAACCTCGAAAATTCTAAAATAAATTGCTGGACGTGAGGAATTTATCTATTAATCATCTGCAAAAAGAATTAACTAAATAGACCTCTTCAAATAAAAATGACAGCAGTTCTCGTGAGCGCTAAAGTTTCTGTTTTTTTACAGCAAGTTCAACAAGACTTTCCCCAAGTCTTCCCAACGGTTCTACTTGGCACAAACACTAATTAAACACAAAAAAAAACCAAAACAGAGGCTAAATAATTTATTTATTACTAAGCAGGAGCAAAAAGCAAGGAATAAAAATAAAATTGGGTTGCCTCCCAACAAGTGCTATCGTTTAACGCCCCTAGCTAGGCATAAAAGCGAGGATAGATCTAGGTATTGCCATCTTTGGTAGGCAATCCATAAGTGGCTCTCATGATAGTTTCATATGGCAATTTTATTTTCTTTCTTGGAAAGTGTTCCATGCCCTTTTTTAATGTAAATTGAAATCTAATATTCCCTTCCTTCATATCAATAATCGCACCAACCGTTCTAAGGAAAGGTCTACCAAGAATAATAGGGCAAGAAGGATTGCAATCTATGTCAAGAACAATGAAATCTACGGGCACATAATTCCTATTTGCAACAATAAGAACATCATTAATCCTTCCCATAGGTTTCTTAATAGTAGAATCCGCAAGATGCAAGTTTAGAGAGCAATCATCAAAATTACGGAAATCTAGCAAATCACACAAAGTTTTGGGGATAGTGGAGACACTAGCACCCAAATCACACAAAGCATAAAACTCATTATCTTTAATTTTAATTTTAATAGTTGGTTCCCACTCATCATAGAGTTTTCTAGGGATAGAAACTTTCAACTCAAGTTTTTCTTCATAAGATTGCATCAAGGCATCAACAATATGTTCGGTGAAGGCTTTATGTTGACTATAAGCATGTGGAGAATTTAGCACGGATTGCAACAAGGAAATACAATCAATTAAAGAGCAACTTTCATAATTAAATTCCTTGAAATCCAATATAGTGGGTTTAGCAACATCTAGATTTTTATTTCTTTCAATCCCACTTTCATCAATTTCATCATTAAGATCTAAATACTTCGAATTTTTAGAACGCCTTCTAGGTAAAGGAAGATCATATTCAGTTTCATCAAGATTCATATTGCAAAACAAAGATTTAATAGGAGACACATCAATAACTTTTAGATCTTCATCTTGATTTTCATAGGAATTGGAAGAACACGCTTTAATAAAGGCATCTTTGGAAGCACGCATCCTAGCAGTTCTTTCCTTGCACTCATCAATGGAAATTCTCATGGCTTTGAGAGACTCATTGATATCATGCTTAGGAGGAATAGATCTAATCTTTAAAGAATCAATCTCAAGATAAATTCTATCAACGTTCCTAGCCAAATCATCAACTTTAAGCAATTTCTCTTCAAGCAAAGCATTAAAATTCTTTTGTGAATTCATAAACTCTTTAACACTATTCTCAAATTCAGAGGGCATCTTATTATAATTTCCATAAGAGTTGTTGTAGGAATTCCCATAATTATTAGAAGGATTACTAGGATATGGCATAGGATTAAAATTCCCTCTATAAGCGTTGTTACCAAAATTATTCCTACCAACAAAATTCACATCCATAGATCCATTGTTATTCTCAATCAAAGTAGACAAAGGCATATCATTAGGATCAGAAGAAACACTCTTAGTAGCAAATAATTTCATAAGTTCATCCATCTTTCCACTCAAAACATTGATTTCTTCTATGGCATGCACTTTTTTATTAGAAGATCTTTCAGTATGCCATTGAGAATAATTAACCATAATATTATCTAGGAGTTTAGTAGCATCTCCTAAAGTGATTTCCATAAAAGTGTCTCCCGCGACCGAATCTAAAAGATTTCTAGAAGCAAAATTCAATCCGGCATAAAAAATTTGTATAATCATCCACAAATTCAAACCATGAGTAGGGCAATTACGTATCATTAATTTCAAGCTTGTGCAACATGTTCATGATCAAGTTGTTTAAAGTTCATAATATCGTTTCTAAGAGTGATGATCTTAGCGGGAGGGAAATACTTAGAGATAAAAGCATCTTTGCACTTGTTCCAAGAATCAATACTATTCTTAGGCAAAGACGAAAACCAAGCTTTAGCACGATCTCTAAGCGAAAAAGGAAATAGCTTCAATTTAATGACATCATTATCGACATCTTTTTTCTTTTGCATATCACATAAATCAACGAAGTTATTCAGATGAGTAGCGGCATCTTCACTAGGAAGGCCGGCGAATTGATCTTTCATAACAAGATTCAACAAAGCAGTATTGATTTCACAAGATTCAGTATTGGCAAGAGGAGCAATCGGAGTGCTAAGGAAATCATCATTATTGGTATTGGTGAAATCACACAATTTGGTAGTATCTTGAGCCATCGCGACAAACAAGCAATCCAACACACAGGCAAACAAAAAGGCAAGCGGAAAAGAGAGGGAGGATAGAGAGAGAGGGGGCGAATAAAACGGCAAGGGTGAAGTGGGGGAGAGGAAAACGAGAGGCAAATGGCAAATAATGTAATGCGAGAGATAGGGATTGTGATGGGTACTTGGTATGTTGACTTTTTGCATAGACTCCCCGGCAACGGTGCCAGAAATCCTTCTTGCTACGTCTTGAGCTTGCGTTGGTTTTCCCCGAAGAGGAAGGGATGATGCAGCAGAGTAGCGTAAGTATTTCCCTCAGTTTTTGAGAACCAAGGTATCAATCCAGTAGGAGGTCACACTCAAGTCCCTCGTACCTGCACAAAACGATAGCTACTCGCAACCAACGCGATTAGGGGTTGTCAATCCCTTCACGGTCACTCACGAGAGTGAGATCTGATAGATATAATATTTTTTGTATTTTTGGTATAAAGATGCAAAGTAAAAAGTAAAGGCAAAGTAAAAATCAAAACAAGATTAAAGTGATGGAGATTGATATGATGAGAATAGACCCGGGGGCCATAGGTTTCACTAGTGGCTTCTCTCAAGAGCATAAGTATTCTACAGTGGGTGAACA
The DNA here is from genome assembly GCF_056163025.1 of Triticum urartu. NCBI lineage: Eukaryota > Viridiplantae > Streptophyta > Magnoliopsida > Poales > Poaceae > Triticum > Triticum urartu. The sequence continues at coordinate 48,520,314 of NC_141874.1, read as the reverse complement.
AATTACTATTGAGCAATTGACAGAATTGAGCATAGTTATGAGAATATCTAGGCATGATCATGTATATAGGCATCACGTCCATGACAAGTAGACCGAAACGATTCTGGATCTACTACTATTACTCCACTCATCGACCGCTATCCAGCATGCATCTAGAGTATTAAGTTAAAAACAGAGTAACGCCTTAAGCAAGATGACATGATGTAGAGAGATAAATTCATGCAATATGAAATAAACCCCATCTTGTTATCCTCGATGGCAACGATGCAATACGTGCCTTGCTGCCCCTTCTGTCACTGGGAAAGGACACCGCAAGATCGAACCCAAAGCTAAGCACTTCTCCCATGGCAAGAACTACCAATCTAGTTGGCCAAACCAAACGGATAATTCGAAGAGACTTGCAAAGATAACCAATCATAAATAAAAGAATCCAGAGAAGATTCAAATATTATTCATAGATAGACTTGATCATAAACCCACAATTCATCGGTCTCAACAAACACACCGCAAAAAGAAGATTACATCGAATAGATCTCCACAAAAGAGGGGGAGAACTTTGTATTGAGATCCAAAAATAGAGAAGAAGCCATCTAGCTACTAACTATGGACCCGAAGGTCTGAGGTAAACTACTCACACTTCATCGGAGAGGCTATGGTGATGTAGAAGCCCTCCGTGATGACGGCCCTCTCCGGCGGAGCTCCGGAACAGGCCCCAAGATGGGATCTCGTGGATACAGAAAGTTGCGGCGGTGGAATTAGGTTTTTGGCTCCTGTTTTGATCGTTTGGGGGTACGTAGGTATATATAGGAGGAAGGAGTACGTCGGTGGAGCTCCGAGGGGCCCACAAGGTAGGGGGCGTGCCCTAGGGGGCGCGCCCCCCATCCTCGTGACTGCCTCTCTGATGCCTTGGCGTAGGGTCCAAGTCTCCTGGATCACGTTCGGTGAGAAAATCACGTTCCCGAAGGTTTCATTTCGTTTGGACTCCGTTTGATATTCCGTTTCTTCGAAACACTGAAATAGGCAAAAAACAGCAATTCTGGGCTGGGCCTCCGGTTAATAGGTTAGTCCCAAAAATAATATAAAAGTGGAAAATAAAGCCCAATATAGTCCAAAACAGTAGATAATATAGCATGGAGCAATCAAAAATTATAGATACGTTGGAGATGTATCAACCCTATGGCCGAGGCATAGGGCATGACACTCATCTTTTCTCTATCTTCTGCTGTGGTCGGGCATTGAGCCGTGCTCAATCTCAAAGCTTGCAATACAGGAAAGAACCCCTTCTTGGACTAATCCATATTGAACTTCTTCAATATCTTGTCAAGGTACGTGCTTTGTGAAAGACTAATGAGGCGTCTCGATCTATCTCTATAGATCTTGATGCCTAATATATAAGCAGCTTCTCCAAGGTCCTTCGTTGAAAAACACTTATTCAAGTAGGCCTTTATGCTTTCCAAGATTTCTATATCATTTCCCATCAATAGTATGTCATCCACATATAATATGAGAAATGCCACAGAGCTCCCACTCACTTTCTTGTAAACACAGGCTTCTCCATAAATCTGTGTAAACCCAAACGCTTTGATCATCTCGTGAAAGCGAATGTTCCAACTCTGAGATGCTTGCACCAGCCCATAGATTGAGCACTGGAGCTTGCATACCTTGTCAGCATTCTTAGGATCGACAAAACCTTCCGGCTGCATCATATACAATTCTTCCTTAAGGAAACCATTAAGGAATGCCGTTTTGACGCCCATTTGCCATATCTCATAATCATAGAATGCGGCAATTGCTAACATGATTCGGACGGACTTCAGCTTCGCTACGGGTGAGAAGGTCTCATCATAGTCAACCCCTTGAACTTGTCGATAACCCTTAGCGACAAGCCAAGCTTTATAGATGGTCACATTGCCATCCGTGTATGTCTTCTTCTTAAAGATCCATTTATTTTCTATGGCTCGCCGGTCATCGGGCAAGTCAGTCAAAGTACATACTTCATTTTCATACATGGATTCTATCTCGGATTTCATGGCTTCAAGCCATTTGTTGGAATTCGGGCCCGCCATCGCTTCTTCATAGTTCGAAGGTTCTTCGTTGTCTAACAACATGATTTCTAGGACAGGGTTGCCGTACCACTCTGGTGCAGAACGTGTCCTTGTGAACCTACGAAGTTCAGTAGCAACTTGATCCGAAGTTTCATGATCATCATCATTAACTTCCTCTCTAGTCGGTGCAGTCACCACAGAAACATTTTCTTGAGCTGCGCCACTTTCTGGTTCAAGAGGCAGTACCTCATCAAGTTCTACTTTCCTCCCACTTACTTCTTTCGAGAGAAACTCTTTCTCTAGAAAGGATCCATTCTTGGCAACAAAGATCTTGCCTTCGGATCTGAGGTAGAAGGTATACCCAATTGTTTCCTTAGGGTATCCTATGAAGACGCATTTTTCCGAGTTGGGTTCGAGCTTTTCAGGTTGAAGTTTCTTGACATAAGCATCGCATCCCCAAACTTTCAGAAACGACAGCTTAGGTTTCTTCCCAAACCATAATTCATACGGTGTCATCTCAACGGATTTCGACTGGGCCCTATTTAAAGTGAATGCGGAAGTCTCTAAAGCATAACCCCAAAATGATAGTGGTAGATCGGTAAGAGACATCATAGATCGCACCATATCTAATAGAGTGCGATTACGACGTTCGGACACACCATTACGCTGAGGTGTTCCAGGCGGCGTGAGTTGTGAAACAATTTCACATTTCCTTAAGTGCGTGCCAAATTCGTGACTCAAATATTCTCCCCCACGATCTGATCATAAGAGCTTTATTTTCCTGTCAGGTTGATTCTCAACCTCATTCTGAAATTCCTTGAACTTTTCAAAGGTCTCAGACTTGTGTTTCATTAAGTAGACATACCCATATCTACTCAAGTCATCAGTGACGGTGAGAACATAACGATAGCCGCCGCGAGCCTCAACGCTCATTGGACCGCACACATCAATATGTATGATTTCCAATAAGTTGGTTGCTCGCTCCATTGTTCCAGAGAACTGGGTCTTGGTCATTTTTCCCATGAGACATGGTTCACACGTGTCAAATGATTCATAATCAAGAGACTCCAAAAGTCCATCTGCATGGAGTTTCTTCATGTGTTTGACACCAATGTGACCAAGGCGGCAGTGCCACAAGTATGTGGGACTATCATTATCAACCTTACACTTCTTGGTATTCACACTATGAACATGTGTAACATCACGTTCGAGATTAAACAAGAATAAACCATTGACCAGCGGGGCATGACCATAAAACATATCTCTCATATAAATGGAACAACCATTATTCTCGGATTTAAATGAGTAGCCATCTCGCATTAAACGAGATCCAGATACAATGTTCATGCTCAAAGCTGGTACTAAATAACAATTATTACGGTTTAAAACTAATCTCGTAGGTAAATGTAGAGGCAGCGTGCCGACGGCGATCACATCGACCTTGGAACCATTCCCGACGCGCATCGTCACCTCGTCCTTCGCCAGTCTCCGCTTATTCCGCGGCTCCTATTTTGAGTTACAAATATGAGCAACCGCACCGGTATCAAATACCCAGGAGCTACTACGAGCGCTGGTTAGGTACACATCAATAACATGTATATCACATATACCTTTGGTATTGTCGGCCTTCTTATCCGCTAAGTACTTGGGGCAGTTCCGCTTCCAGTGACCGTTTCCCTTGCAATAAAAGCACTCAGTCTCAGGCTTGGGTCCATTCTTTGGCTTCTTCCTGGCAGCTTGCTTACCGGGTGCGGCAACTCCCTTGCCGTCCTTCTTGAAATTCTTTTTACCCTTGCCTTTCTTGAACTTAGTGGCTTTATTCACCATCAACACTTGATGTTCCTTTTTGATCTCCACCTCCGCTGATTTCAGCATTGAATATACCTCAGGAATGGTCTTTTCCATCCCCTGCATATTGAAGTTCATCACAAACCTCTTGTAGCTAGGTGGAAGCGACTGAAGGATTCTGTCAATGACCGCATCATCCGGGAGATTGACTCCCAGCTGAGACAAGCGGTTATGCAACCCAAACATCTTGAGTATGTGCTCGCTGACAGAACTATTCTCCTCCATCTTACAGCTGTAGAACTTGTCAGAGACTTCATATCTCTCGACTCAGGCATGAGCTTGGAAAACCATTTTCAGCTCTTGGAACATCTCATATGCTCTGTGCTGCTCAAAACGCTTTTGGTGCCCTGGTTCTAAGTTGTAAAGCATGCCACACTGAACCAGGGAGTAATCATCACTAGGCGACTGCCAGGCGTTCATAACGTCTTGAGTTGCTGGGAAAACAGGTGCGTCACCTAGCGGTGCTTCAAGGACATATGCTTTCTTTGCAACTATGAGGATAATCCTCAGGTTACGGACCCAGTCCGTGTATTTGCTACCATCGTCTTTCAGCTTGGTTTTCTCTAGGAACGCGTTGAAGTTGAGGGCAACATTAGCGTGGGCCATTTGATCTACAAGACATATTGCAAAGATTTTTAGACTATGTTCATGATAATTAAGTTCATCTAATCAAATTATTTAATGAACTCCCACTCAGACCGACATCCCTATAGTCATCTAAGTGATACATGATCTGAATCGACTAGGCCGTGTCCGATCATCACGTGAGACGGACTAGTCATCACCGGTGAACATCTTCATGTTGATCGTATCTTCTATACGACTCATGTTCGACCTTTCGGTCTTCCGTGTTCCGAGGCCATGTCTGTACATGCTAGGCTCGTCAAGTCAACCTAAGTGTATTGCATGTGTAAATCTGGCTTACACCCGTTGAATGTGAGCGTTAGAACCTATCACACCAGATCATCACGTGGTGCTTCAGAACAACGGACCTTAGCAACGGTGCACAGTTAGGGGGAACACTTTCTTGAAATTATTGCGAGGGATCATCTTATTTAAGCTACCGCCGTTCTAAGCAAATAAGATGTAAAAACATGATAAACATCACATGCAATCAAATAGTGACATGATATGGCCAACATCATTTTGCTCCTTTTGATCTCCATCTTCGGGGCGCCATGATCATCATCGTCACCGGCATGACACCATGATCTCCATCATCGTGTCTTCATGAAGTTGTCTCGCCAACTATTACTTCTACTACTATGGCTAATGGTTAGCAATAAAGTAAAGTAATTACATGGCATTTTCAGTGACACGCAGGTCATACAATAAATTAAGACAACTCCTATGACTCCTGCCGGTTGTCATACTCATCGACATGCAAGTCATGATTCCTATTACAAGAACATGATCAATCTCATACATCACATATATCATTCATCACATCCTTTTGGCCATATCACATCACACGGCATATGCTGCAAGAACAACTTAGACGTCCTCTAATTGTTGTTGCAAGTTTTTACGTGGCTGCTATAGGTTTCTAGCAAGAACGTTTCTTACCTACGCCAAAACCACAACATGATATGCCAATTTCTATTTACCCTTCATAAGGACCATTTTCATCGAATCCGATCCGACAAAAGTGGGAGAGACAGACTCCCGCTAGCCACCTTATGCAACTAGTGCATGTCAGTCGGTGGAACCAGTCTCACGTAAGAGTACGTGTAAGGTCGGTCCGGGCCGCTTCATCCCACGATGCCGCCGAATCAAGATAAGACTAGTAACGGCAACTAAATTGACAAAATCGATGCCCACAACAACTTGTGTTCTACTCGTGCATAGAAACTATGCATAGACCTGGCTCATGATGCCACTGTTGTGGATCGTTGCAGAAATTAAAAAATTTCTACGCATCACCAAGATCAATCTATGGAGAGACTAGCAACGAGAGAGAGGGGAGTGTATCTTCATACCCTTGAAGATCGCGAAACGGAAGCGTTACAAGAACGCGGATGAAGGAGTCGTACTCGTAGCGATTCAGATCGCGGTTGATTCCGATCTAAGCACCGAACAACGACGCCTCCGCGTTCAACACACGTACAAACCGGGGACGTCTCCTCCTTTTTAATCTAGCAAGGGGGAAAGAGAAGTTGGGGAAGAACTCCGGCAGCACGACGGCGTGGTGGTGGAGCTCGCAGTTCTCCGGCAGGGCTTCGCCAAGCTCAACGGAGGAGGAGGAGGTGTTGGGAGAAGGAGGGCTGCGCCTTGGATGTGGTGCTGCTGCCCTCCCTCCACCCCTCTATTTATAGGGCGAAGGGGGAAGGGGGCCGGCCCCTCTAGATGAGATCTACAGGGGGCGGCGGCCAAGGGGAGGGGGCTTGCCCCTCAAGCCAAGGGGGGCACCCCCTTTAGGGTTCCCCCAACCCTAGGGGGGAATGGCGCACAACCCACTTAAGGGCTGGTTCCCTTCCACATACAGCCCATAGGGCCCTCCAGGGCAGGTGGACCCTCCCGGTGGACCCCCGGAACCCCTTCGGTGGTCCCGGTACAATACCGATAAACCCTCGAACACTTCCGGTGACCGTATGATGACTTCCCATACATAAATCTTCACCTCTGGACCATTCCGGAACTCCTCATGACGTCCGGCATCTCATCCGGAACTCCGAACAACATTCGGTAACTGCATACTATTTCCCATAACAACTCTAGCGTCACTGAACCTTAAGTGTGTAGACCCTACGGGTTTGGGAATCATGCAGACATGACCGAGACATCTCTCCGGCCAATAACCAACAGCGGGATCTGGATACCCATGTCGGTTCCCACATGTTTGATACGTCTCCAACGTATCTATATTTTTTGATTATTCCATGCTATTATATTATCAACCTTGGATGTTTTATATGCATTTATATGCTATTTTATATGATTTTTGGGACTAACCTATTAACCTAGAGCCCAGTGCCAGTTTCTGTTTTTTTCCTTGTTTTAGAGTATCGTAGAAAAGGAAAATCAAACAGAGTCCAATTGACCTGAAACTTCACGGAACTTATTTTTGGAACAGAAGCAATCGATAAGACTTGGGGTGTACGTAAGGGAAGCAACGAGGAAGGCACAATGCAGGGGGGCGCGCCCACCCCCTGGGCGCGCCCTCCACCCTCGTGGGCCCCTCGTGGCCCCCCTGACGTATTCCTTCCTCCTATATATATCCATATACCTTCAAACTTCGGGGAGCACAATAGATCGGGAGTTCCGCCGCCAGAAGCCTCTGTAGCCACCAAAAACCAATCTAGACCCGTTCCGACACCCTGCCGGAGGGGGAATCCCTCTCCGGTGGCCATCTTCATCATCCCGGTGCTCTCCATGACGAGGAGGGAGTAGTTCTCCCTCGGGGCTGAGGGTATGTACCAGTAGCTATGTGTTTGATCTCTCTCTCTCTCTCTCTCGTGTTCTTGAGGTGGTACGATCTTGATGTATCGCGAGCTTTGCTATTATAGTTGGATTTTATGATGTTTCTCCCCCTCTACTCTCTTGTAATGGATTGAGTTTTCCCTTTGAAGTTATCTTATCGGATTGAGTCTTTAAGGATTTGAGAACACTTGATGTATGTCTTGCCATGCTTATCCGTGGTGACAATGGGATATCACGTGATCCACTTAATGTATGTTTTGGTGATCAACTTGCGGGTTCCGCCCATGAACCATGCATAGGGGTTGGCACACGTTTTCGTCTTGACTCTCCGGTAGAATCTTTGGGGCACTCTTTGAAGTATTTTGTGTTGGTTGAATAGATGAATCTGAGATTGTGTGATGCATATCGTATAATCATACCCATGGATACTTGAGGTGACATTGGAGTATCTAGGTGACATTAGGGTTTTGGTTGATTTGTGTCTGAAGGTGTTATTCTAGTACGAACTCTAGGATAGATTGAACGGAAAGAATAGCTTCATGTTATTTTACTACGGACTCTTGAATAGATCGATCAGAAAGAATAACTTTGAGGTGGTTTCGTACCCTACCATAGTCTCTTCGTTTGTTCTCCGCTATTAGTGACTTTGGAGTGACTCTTTGTTGCATGTTGAGGGATAGTTATATGATCCAATTATGTTATTATTGTTGAGAGGACTTGCACTAGTGAAAGTATAAACCCTAGGCCTTGTTTCCTAGCATTGCAATACCGTTTACGCTCACTTTTATCATTAGTTACCTTGCTGTTTTTATATTTTCAGATTACAGAAACCATTATCTACTATCCATATTGCACTTGTATCACCATCTCTTCGCCGAACTAGTGCACCTATACAATTTACCATTGTATTGGGTGTGTTGGGGACACAAGAGACTCTTTGTTATTTGGTTGCAGGGTTGTTTGAGAGAGACCATCTTCATCCTACGCCTCCTACGGATTGATAAACCTTAGGTCATCCACTTGAGGGAAATTTGCTACTGTCCTACAAACCTCTGCACTTGGAGGCCCAACAACGTCTACAGGAAGAATCTTGTATAGTAGACATCAATGTTCCACGATGATCTCATCGGATGAACCACGATGTCGGGGATTCAATCAATCCCGTACACAGTTCCCTTTGTCTACCGCTATGACACTTGCCCGAGATTCGATCATCGGTATCCCTATACCTTGTTCAATCTCGTTACTGGCAAGTCTCTTTACTCATTCCGTAACACATCATCACGTGATCAACTCCTTGGTCACATTGAGCTCATTATGATGATGTCTTACCGAGTGGGCCCAGAGATACCTCTCCGTCACACGGAGTGACAAATCCCAGTCTCGATTCGTGCCAACTCAACAAACACTTTTGGAGATACCCGTAGTGTGCCTTTATAGCCACCCAGTTACGTTGTGACGTTTGGCACACACAAAGCATTCCTACGGTATCCGGGAGTTGCACAATCTCATGGTCTAAGGAAATGATACTTGACATTAGAAAAGCTTCAGCAGATGAACTATACGATCTTGTGCTATGCTTAGGATTGGGTCTTGTCCATCACATCATTCTCCTAATGATGTGATCCCGTTATCAACGACATCCAATGTCCATGGTCAGGAAACCGTAACCATCTATTGATCAACGAGCTAGTCAACTAGAGGCTCACTAGGGACATGTTGTGGTCTATGTATTCACACATGTATTACGATTTCAGGATAACACAATTATAGCATGAACAATAGACAATTATCATGAACAAGGAAATATAATAATAACCATTTTATTATTGCCTCTAGGGCATATTTCTAACATATTTATATTGGTTTGGAGCTATATTTCACTTTTAGTGCAATTCTAATACTTTTTCTCTCTTAATTTGGAAGTTTCATCACAAGAGGGAGATTGCCGGCAGCTGGAATTCTAACTTGAAAAGACCTACAACAGAGATAGCCATTCTTCGAAGCTCTAATGACCTGAAATTTTACGAAGATTATATTGGAATATATAAAAAAAATACTTGAAGAAGAATCACTAGTGAGCCACAAGCTCAGGCGCCTCCCCCCATGATACGTCTCCAACGTATCTATAATTTTTGATTGTTCCATGGTATTATATTATCAACTTTGGATGTTTTATATGCATTTATATGCTATTTTATATGATTTTTGGGACTAACCTATTAACCTAGAGCCCAGTGCCAGTTTCTGTTTTTTCCTTGTTTTAGAGTATCGCAGAAAAGGAAAATCAAACGGAGTCCAATTGACCTGAAACTTCACGGAACTTATTTTTGGACCAGAAGAAGCCCACGGAGTATCGGAGATGGACCAGAAGAGTCCCGGGCTGCCCATGAGGGTGGGGGGCGCGCCCACCCCCCCTGGGCATGCCCCCCTGCCTCGTGGATAGCCTGGAGATCCACCGACGTAGTTTTTCCTCCTATATATACCCATATACCCTAAAAACTTCGGGGAGCACAATAGATCGGGAGTTCCGCCGCCAGAAGCCTCCGTAGCCACCGAAAACCAATCTAGACCCGTTCCGGCACCCTCCGGGGGGGGAACCCTCACCGGTGACCATCTTCATCATCCCGGTGGTCTCCATGACGAGGAGGGAGTAGTTCTCCCTCGGGGTTGAGGGTATGTACCAGTAGCTATGTGTTTGATCTCTCTCTCTCTCGTGTCCTTGAGGTGGTACGATCTTGTTGTATCGCGAGCTTTGCTATTATAGTTGGATCTTATGATGTTTCTCCCCCTCTACTCTCTTGTAATGGATAGAGTTTTCCCTTTGAAGTTATCTTATTGGATTGAGTCTTTAAGGATTTGAGAACACTTGATGTATGTCTTGCCGTGCTTATCCGTGGTGACAATGAGATATCACGTGATCCACTTAATGTATGTTTTGGTGATCAACTTGTGGGTTCCGCCCATGAACCTATTCATAGGGGTTGGCACACGTTTTCTTCTTGACTCTCCGGTAGAAACTTTGGGCACTCTTTGAAGTTCTTTGTGTTGGTTGAATAGATGAATCTGAGATTGTGTGATGCATATCATATAATCATATCCATAGATACTTGAGGTGACATTGGAGTATCTAGGTGACATTAGGGTTTTGGTTGATTTGTGTCTTAAGGTGTTATTCTAGTACGAACTGTATGATAGATTGAACGGAAAGAATAGCTTCATGTTATTTTACTACGGACTCTTGAATAGATCGATCAGAAAGGATAACTTTGAGGTGGTTTCGTACCCTACCATAATCTCTTCGTTTGTTCTCCGCTATTAGTGAATTTGGAGTGACTCTTTGTTGCATGTTGAGGGATAGTTATATGATCCAATTATGTTATTATTGTTGAGAGGACTTGCACTAGTAAAAGTATGACCCCTAGGCCTTGTTCAACGCATTGCAATACCGTTTGTGCTCACTTTTATCATTAGTTACCATGCTGTTTTTATATTTTCAGATTACAAAAACCTTTATCTACCATCCATATACCACTTGTATCACCATCTCTTCGCCGAACTAGTGCACCTATACAATTTGCCATTGTATTGGGTGTGTTGGGGACACAAGAGACTCTTTGTTATTTGGTTGCAGGGTTGCTTGAGAGAGACCATCTTCATCCTACGCCTCCTACAGATTGATAAACCTTAGGTCATCTACTTGAGGGAAATTTGCTACTGTCCTACAAACCTCTGCACTTGGAGGCCCAACAACATCTACAAGAAGAAGGTTGTGTAGTAGACATCAAGCTCTTTTCTGGCGCCGTTGCCGGGGAGGTTAGCGCTTGAAGGTATATCTTTAGATCTTGCAATTGAATCTTTTAGTTTCTTGTTTTATCACTAGTTTCGTCTATAAAATAAAATTACAAAAAAAATGGAATTAAGGGTACCTCATATGCTTCATCTTTTTAATATCTATCATGAAAATAAGGATTCCGATAATTGCGCTCAAGTGCTAGAAGAAGAATGCATTAGAATGTTTTGCACTAAATATTTGAATGATGAGCATGATTGCAATGTTGTTAGTATGAATTCCTTGAATATCCATGATGCTAATGATATGCAAAGCCACAAGCTTGGGGAAGCTATGTTTGATGAAGATGATATTTTTTGTCCCCCAAGTTTTGATGAGCAAATTTATTATGATGAAAGCATGCCTCCTATTTATGATGATTATATTGATGAAAGTGGATTTGGAGAGGTCATTGATGAAGCTATGTACCTAGGGTAGGGTCATGGACATGTCCCAACTGCCCTACCCAAGGACATCTCTAGAAGAAATCACCTTTCAATCGACTTGGAGGTGTTCCACTCGACAGACTCGAAGACACTCGACCAAGAAGCAGTCACTCGACCAAGACCCAACCACTCGACGGCCAGGAGACCTAAAGGCACTCCGCACGCTAACGGTCGGTTATTAAGTAGCTTTTATGGTCATCATAGCACTTTATTAGGGGCGTTACCAGTAACGCCCGACCTTAATGTATTTAAAACCCTGCACAACTGAGGGCCAGAGGGGTCCGGCGAACTCTATATAAGCCACCCCCCTCCTAAATGTAAAGGGTTCGCACCCTTGTAATTCATACACGCATAATCCAGTCGACCGCCTCCGGGCTTCGAGACGTAGGGCTATTACTTCCTCCGAGAAGTGCCTGAACTCGTAAACCTCGTGTGCTTACAACTACTCCATAGCTAAGATCTTGCCTCTCCATACCTAGCCCCCTACATTACTGTCAGACTTAGAACCATGACAGTTGGCGCCCACCGTGGGGCCGGTGTTTTAGCGATTTGTTGGAGGAGTTGCGATCTTTTCCGATCCAAATCATCATGGTTTCTGGCGGAGTTTTGGTGGAGGGCCGCAAGATCCGTCTCGGCGCGCTCACGTTCATCGCTGACGACTCCGCTTGGCTTCAGGAGGCTCCACTCGACGTGGACGCACTCCCTGTCCATGGGGCAACGCACTTTCACGCGTGCGTCCGCGGTGTCCTCTTGCGGCAACCGTCGACCCATTATCGGTCGGTTCCTGTGTTGTCCTCCCTCCCTGTTTCCCGCCGGCGCAAGCGCTCCGGTCGGTCAAGACTTCAGCGGTGGGTGAGACACGCGGTGGCATGCCAGTCGGCCACCCCTCAAGTCGCGGCGATCGAGCCCGACGAATCCCTCTACGGCCTATTCGACCTGTCGACTAGCTCCGCAGAGACCGCATCAGAGTGCGACAGCAGTGATCCGGCGGCGGAGGTTCTGATGGTCGATGGACCGCCCAGTCCTCCCGGTTTTCCCTACACCGACGGAGGTGCAGGTGGAGGCGACCTGTCGCGTCCCCATGAGGAATATCTCCCCGAGCCTCTCACGTCGCTGCAAAGAGAAGAACTTCGTCGCCGGAACATCGATGCACTGCACACTCCTATCGTTGGAGAAACCCCTGAGGCTCGTGCCTTGGAGGACGCGCGCCTGGCAAACTTGGCCGAGCGCACTCGACTGGAGAACCTCCAGCGAGCACTCGACGAGCGTGCGCGACAACGGGTTCCAGAATCCAGTCGACGTCAGCTCTTTCCGCCCCCGCAGGTATATCGAACTCCGATTCAGAATTTAGCAGCTGCAGCCCATATAGCAGAGTCGATTCAGCCTTCCCAGTGGAGGCTGGCAGAGGCTTGCTGCAGATCAGAGTGTTAGTCCGGGTAGCAGGAGACCAGAATTCCGCTGTTTCTCAGTCGCGGAACAGGATTCATAGCAGATCCGTTGCTGCAGACACAGTCCAGTCGGCTCATAGCCCAAGATCGCTCCCGAGGCGTGAGGGACGTGGGGACCGGCGTAATCAGTACGGGAACCGTGAGCAGTATGATACCGATTCGATCATGACGATCGACGTCGAGTGCCCACCCCTCCCCCGAGGAGCGGGTCGTATGTGCCTCGACAGCAGGATGACAGGCGCCCTCATAGTGTTGGGCGAAGGATTCCAGTCGACCCCAGGGAACCAGGCTTTGATGCGAGATCCATTCTCGTTCAAGGTTTGGTCGACAGGAATAGAGCTCACCGAGAAGGTCACGACAGAGATGCACCTACCTGCAGCATAGTACATGTTTCGGGGCCAGAGTGCTTTAGTAGAGCCATCAGGGCCGCTGTGATTCCTCCCAACTTCAGGTTGGCGACTGGAGTCAGTAAGTTCACTGGCGAGTCCAAGCCCGATACTTGGCTTGAAGACTACCGAGTGGCCGTCCAAATTGGCGGTGGCAATGATGAAGTGGCCATGAAGCACCTGCCTCTCATGTTGGAGGGCTCGGCCAGAGCGTGGCTGAATCAGTTAGCACCCAGCAGCATTTACACTTGGGAAGATCTTGCCCGAGTGTTTGTCACCACATTTGAAGGAACATGCAAGCGACCGGCAGGGCTGACGGAACTGCGGTCTTGCATGCAGAAGCCGAATGAAACTTTGAGGGATTACATCCAGAGATGGATCACGTTACATCACACGGTAGAGAATGTGCCTGACCACCAAGCAGTCTGTGCCTTCAAAGAAGGCGTCAAGTACAGAGAACTGAATCTGAAATTCGGTCGAACCGGAGATATGTCTCTGAATCAGATGATGGAGATTGCCACCAAGTACGCTAATGGTGAAGATGAGGATCGACTCAGGAGTGGCAAGCTCAAGTCAGTCGCTCAAGAAACCGGAGGAAATTCCAATCGGAAACAGAAGCGGAAAGCCGAGCCAGCTGCTCCTGGGGAAGCCTTGGCTGTAACTCAAGGATAGTTTAAGGGGAAACCCAAAGGACCTTGGAACCCCAAGAAAGTTAAAGACCAAGACGGAAATGACGTGTTGGATTTGCCATGTCACATCCACACCAAGAAAGATGAAGAGGGTAAGTTCATTTACCCGAAACATACCACTCGACAGTGTCGGCTCTTGATCCAGCAGTTCCAGGGCAAGCAGCCCAAAGATAAGGAAAAGGAGTCGGACAAAATTGAGGACAAGGAAGACAGTGATGATGGATACCCCCAGGTCAATTCCACCCTGATGATTTTTGCTGATGTTGAAAGCAAAAGTCGACTGAAAGTTATCAACCGTGAGGTGAATATGGTTGCTCCGGCAACACCCCGTTATCTGAAGTGGTCTCAGACTGCCATCACATTCGACCAGTCCGATCACCAACGCACATTGCCACCCCTAGGAGGCAAGCTTTGGTGGTCGACCCAGTTGTCGAAGGCACTCGACTGACCAAAGTCTTGATGGATGGCGGCAGTGGTTTGAACATACTGTATGCTGAGACGCTGAAAGGGATGGGCATTCCGATGTCCAGACTCAGTACCAGCAACATGAGTTTCCATGGAGTCATTCCTGGGAAGAAGGCTGAGTCACTCGGCCAAATTGCTCTTGATGTGTTTTTCGGTGATTCCAAGAATTACCGCAAAGAAAAGTTGACGTTCGAAGTTGTAGATTTCCAGAGTGCTTATCACGCTATTTTGGGCAGGCCGGCTTATGCATGCTTCATGGCTCGACCATGTTATGTGTATCTCAAATTGAAGATGCCTGGTCCCAAAGGTGTGATCACTGTTACGGGAAATCGGAAGAAAGCAGAAGAGTGTTTTCAGAAAGGTTCAAAGATCACTGATGCTCAGATGGCAGTGGTGGAGCTGCAGGAATACCAGAAGACTGCAGACCCGAGTGATTTGTTGCAAGCCAAGAAGCCCGCTACAGAATCGACTTTTCAACCGTCTAGCGAAACGAAGCCGGCTCACATTCACCCGACCGATCCCAGTGCTGCTCCGACTCATATCTCAACAACACTCGACTCCAAATAGGAAGAAGCGCTCATCCAGTTCCTCCGTGAGAACTAGGACATTTTCGCATGGAAGCCTTCTGACATGCCGGGTGTTCCCAGGGGGCTGGCTGAGCACTGCCTATGAGTCGACTCAAAAGTAAAACCTGTCAAAGAACATCTCCGACGGTCCGCCGTCCAGAAGAGAAAAGCTATTGGTGAGGAGGTGGCTCGGCTCTTAGCAGCGGAGTTCATCCGAGAGATCTACCACTCCGAGTGGCTCGCCAATGTTGTCATGGTCCCAAAGAAGGACAAGTCACTTTGCATGTGCATTGACTTTAAACATATCAATCGGGCCTGCCCGAAAGATCATTTTCCTCTCCCCCGCATCGACCAGATAGTCGACTCGACTGTGGGATGTGAGCGAATGTCTTTTTTAGACGCCTATTCCGAGTACCATCAAATCCGTTTGTATGGACCTGACGAGATCAAAACAGCTTTCATCACTCCATTCGGGTGCTTCTGTTATGTTAGCATGCCGTTCGGCCTCAAGAATGCCGGAGCCACATTCATGAGGATGATTCAGAAGTGTCTGCTCACTCAAATCAGTCGGAATATGGAAGCATACATGGATGATATTGTGGTCAAGTCACGGAAGGGTTCTGACCTGCTGACTGACCTTGCTGAAACCTTTGCCAACCTCAGGAGGTATGATATCAAGCTTAATCCATCAAAGTGCACATTCGGAGTTCCTGGCGGAAAGCTACTCGGTTTTCTCGTTTCCGAACGGGGAATCGACGCCAATCCAGAAAAAGTCGGTACTATACTCCGAATGAAAAGTCCTGTGCGAGTGCACGACGTCCAGAAGCTTACTGGTTGCTTGGCCACTTTAAGTCGATTCATCTCTCGTCTTGGTGAAAAGGCATTGCCTCTTTACCGATTGATGAAGAAGTCCGACAAGTTCGAGTGGACTCCTGAAGCTGATGCAGTGTTTGCAGAGCTCAAAGCTCTGCTCTCCACCCAGCCGGTGCTTTCTGCCCCAATCAGCAAAGAGCCTTTGCTGCTTTACATCGCAGCCACGGGACAAGTCGTCAGTACGGTACTTACGGTCGAGCAGGAAGAAGAAGGAAAAGCCTTCAAAGTTCAGCGCCCAGTATATTATATTTCTGAAGTTTTGACCCCGTCGAAACAATGATATCCTCATTATCAGAAGCTTGTATATGGGATTTATATGACCACAAAGAAGGTTGCTCACTACTTCTCTAATCATTCCATTACAGTCGTCAGCGACGCTCCATTGTCAGAGATCCTGCATAACAGAGATGCAACTGGTCGAGTGGCAAAATGGGCGATTGAACTCCTTCCTCTAGATATCAAGTTTGAGGCAAAGAAAGCCATCAAGTCCCAGGCAATAGCAGATTTCGTCGCCGAGTGGATTGAACAGCAACTGCCGACTCAGGTTCACTTGGAGCATTGGACCATGTTCTTCGACGGTTCCAAAATGCTGAATGGTTCCGGTGTCGGGGTGGTATTGGTCTCCCCCGAGGAGATAAGCTCAGATATGTTCTTCAAATCCACTTTGATTCCTCCAATAACGAGGCGGAATATGAAGCACTTTTATATGGGTTGCGCATGGCCATTTCACTCGGCGTCCGTCGCCTCATGGTCTATGGCGACTCAGATTTGGTGGTTAATCAGGTGATGAAGGAGTGGGACGTCAGAAGTCCAGCCATGACTGGTTATTGCAATGCAGTGAGAAAGCTGGAGAAGAAATTCGAGGGGTTAGAACTTCATCACATACCCCGACTGAAAAATCAAGCAGCTGATGATTTGGCGAAAATAGGTTCCAAAAGCGAAGCCATTCCCAGCAATGTGTTTTTGGAACACATCCACACACCATCAGTTCAGGAGGATCCCTTCATTGAAGAAGCCCCGCAGCCAAAAAGTGCCACGGATCCGACTGAAGTTGAAGTTCCGGCTGTGGTCGACCTGATCATGGAAGTCTTGGTCATCACTCCCGACTGGACAATACCGTACATCACATACATCCTAAGGAAAGAACTCCCAGAGGACGAAGAAGAGGCTCGACAGATCGTCCATCGATCCAAGGCCTTTACAGTCATAAAGGGACACTTTTATAGAGAAAGCGCGACGGGAGTCAGTCAGAAGTGTATAACACCAGAAGAAGGTCAGATGATCCTTGATGATATCCACTCGGGGACCTGTGGTCATCATGCGTCCTCTCGGACCATTGTGGCTAAAGCATACCGAGCGGGATTCTACTGGCCAAGAGCGAATGAAATGGCGAAGGAGATAGTCGACAAGTGTGAAGGATGTTAGTTTTACTCCAATATGTCGCACAAGCCCGCGTCAGCCCTGAAAACCATTCCACTCGTCTGGCCCTTCGCCGTTTGGGGACTGGACATGGTTGGACCACTGAGAACGGGCAGTAGCGGCTTCACTCATGTGCTAGTAGCAGTCGACAAGTTTACCAAGTGGATTGAAGCTAAGCCTATCAAGAATCTTGATGCTTGCACGGCTATCAGTTTCATCAGAGAGTTGATATTCAGATATGGAGTTCCGCACAGCATCATCACTGACAATGGGTCAAACTTTGATTCCGACAAATTCAGAGCCTTTTGCGCCTCTCAGGGCACACGAGTCGACTACGCTTCGGTTGCTCACCCCCAGTCGAATGGACAAGCGGAGAGAGCAAACGACTTAATTCTCAAAGGACTGAAACCCCGATTGATGCGCGATCTCAAGCACGCAGCAGGTGCATGGGTCGACGAGATTCCATCAGTTCTTTGGGGATTGAGGACAACCCCGAACCGATCGACCGGAAGAACCCCATTCTGTCTGGTCTACGGAGCCGAAGAAGTTTTGCCGAGTGACCTACTTCACAACGCCCCCCGAGTCGAGCTCTACTCTGAAGATGAAGCAGAACAAGCCCGGCAGGACGCAGTCGACCTCCTGGAAGAAGAAAGAGAAATGGCCATGATCCGATCGACCATCTATCAGCAAGACTTGCGTCGATTCCATGCCAGAAATGTGAAGAGTTGAGCCTTCCAAGAAGGAGACTTGGTCCTCCGAGTGGATCAGCAGAAACCACACAAACTCGCTCCTACTTGGGAAGGCCCCTTCATAGTCACAAGAGTCCTCCACAATGGAGCGTACCACCTATATAATGTCGATCGCCAGATTGATGAGCCACGAGCCTGGAATGCGGAGCTGCTCCGCCCTTTTATACTTGAATTCTCACTCGGACGAGATGTAATAAGAAAAACTCCTGTAGTTTATTTGTCAAAGACAAGAGCGTTATAATTTTCCCAATGATTGTTATTGTTTTTGTTTGCGTGAGAAATCCCCCAGTGGGTGGCTTAGCTGCGAATCCGTTTCGCCGAAGTTTGTAAAAATAATTTCCTACCGAGTGGTGAGCCAGCCTCTCACTCGGAGGCTTAGCTGCGAACCCGTTTCGCCTAAGAGTTTGAAAATTCTACCGAGTGGTGAGCCAGCCTCCCACTCGGAGGCTTAGCTGCAGTCCAGTACTCGCCTAAGTATTTGAAAATCCTACCGAGTGGTGACCCAGCCTCCCACTCGGGGGCTTAGCTGCAGTCCAGTACTCGCCTAAGTATTTGAAAATCCTACCGAGTGGTGAGCCAGCCTCCCACTCGGAGGCTTAGCTGCAGTCCAGTACTCGCCTAAGTTTGAAAATCCTACCGAGTGGTGAGCGACCCTCCCACTCGGAGGCTTAGCTGCAGTCCAGTACTCGCCTAAGTTTGAAAATCCTACCGAGTGGTGAGCAACCCTCCCACTCGGAGGCTTAGCTGCAGTCCAGTACTCGCCTAAGTTTGAAAAATCCTACCGAGTGGAGAGCGACCCTCCCACTCGGAGGCTTAGCGGCAGTCCAATACTCGCCTAAGTTTGAAAAATCCTACCGAGTGGAGAGCGACCCTCCCACTCGGGGGCTTAGCTGCAGTCCAGTACTCGCCTAAGTATTTTAAAATCCTACCGAGTGGTGAGCCAGCCTCCCACTCGGAGGCTTAGCTGCAGTCCAGTACTCGCCTAAGTTTGAAAATCCTACTAAGTGGTGAGCGACCCTCCCACTCGGAGGCTTAGCTGCAGTCCAGTACTCGCCTAAGTTTGAAAAATCCTATCGAGTGGGGAGCGACCCTCCCACTTGGGGGCTTAGCTGCAGTCCAGTACTCGCCTAAGTATTTGAAAATCCTACCGAGTGGTGAGCAACCCTCCCACTCTGGGGCTTAGCTGCAGTCCAGTACTCGCCTAAGTATTTGAAAAATCCTACCGAGTGGAGAGCGACCCTCCCACTCGGGGGCTTAGCTGCAGTCTAGTACTCTCCTAAGTATTTGAAAATCCTACCGAGTGGTGAGCAACCCTCCCACTCGGGGGCTTAGCTGCAGTCCAGTACTCGCCTAAGTATTTGAAAATCCTACCGAGTGGGGAGCCAGCCTCCCACTCGGGGGCTTAGCTGCAGTCCAGTACTCGCCTAAGTACGAAACACATCTCAATCCACAAGGACGACGAGGTGCAGGTCGACTACTACCTTCTCCTTGGGAGCTTCGCCACAAATACAACGTGCGCTCCATCCCACTCCGCAAGGATGACGAGGTGCAGGTTGACTGCCACCTTATCCTTGGGAGCTTCGCCACAAATACAACGTGCGCTCCATCCGACTCCGCAAGGACGACGAGGTGCAGGTCGACTGCCACCTTCTCCTTGGGAGCTTCGCCACAAATACAACGTGCGCTCCATCCCACTCCGCAAGGACAACGAGGTGCAGGTCGACTGCCACCTTCTCCTTGGGAGCTTCACCACAAATACAACATGCGCTCCATCCCACTCCGCAAGGACGACGAGGTGCAGGTCTACTGCCACCTTCTCCTTGGGAGCTTCGCCACAAATACAATGTGCGCTCCATCACCGACCCGCAAGGACGACGAGGTGCAGGTCGACTGCTACCTTCTCCTTCGGAGCTGCGCCACAAATACAAAAGTTGTCTCGAGTGAAGAACGAGTTCCACTCGACGGAGGATTCATGAAGATATTCAACGATAAACCAAGTTCAGATAAATCCTAAAGGTTCTGGACCACAGATCAAAGTGCTCGGGCATTCAACCCGAAAGAGTTTAACGGTTACAAAAACCACTCGGCATTCCGAGGCAAATTTAAGGTGGGGCATAAAAGTTTGTTCACTCCGCAGGAGGAGGACTGGCAGGCTTGACGAACTCGTCCAGGTCGACGCCGTCGGCGATCCGAGTGGCTGCAGCGATGAAAGTCTCCATAAAAGTTCGGAAGTCATGCTTCTGGGTGTTGGCGACCTTGATTGCTGCCAGCTTATCTTGTCGCACCTCCTTGTAGTGGACACGAACGAAAGATAGAGCCACATCAGCACCACACCGGGCAGAAGATTTCTTGCACTCCTGCACTCGATCAGGGATCTCGTTAAGTCGAGTCATCAGGGACTCAAGATCATTCTGGAGCGTGGCCTCTGGCCAAAGTGCCGTGTCGATCCGTGACATGGCAACCTTCAGTCGAGCCAAGTAGTCCACAACACCGTCGATGCGGGATTCCAGTCGGAGCAGATTCATGGCCGTTTCATCTTTCACGGGAGAATTGATTGGGTCCAAACCTGGCTCAATCCGCCCAGTCTCCTCCTCGAAGTTCTGGCAAAACTCTGCATTCACGATCCAAGGATAGGTCAATTTTTGTACGCTGAGTCGACAAAAAACATCAGTCAGAACAAAATGTGTACCTTCAAGCTTGATGAACAACTTCTTGGCAAGGCTCCTCAGATAGCTCTCCAGATCGTCCCTCCTACGAGCGATGCCTTCCATCTTCTCGTACAGGTTGAGATTGTCCTTCTTCAAGCGCGTGCACTCCTTGTTGGCTTCGTTTAGAGCAGATTTCATCTTGGTGTTCTCTTCTTCCAACTGGCCGACCGAAGCCAGTTCCTGTTCAGCCAGAGCGGTTCTGTTGTCAGCTTCCTTTTGAGCAGCAGCCAAATCCTGATGCTTCTTCGCCAGAGCTTCTCTCAGTTTTTCTGCAAAGAAACGGTGCTTGATTCAGAAAGAGCAGAAGGGTACTCAAGCCTAAGACAAACCAGTCGACAAGCTCGTCTTACCATTGGCGTCGTCCTTGGCCTTTTGCAGCTCTATCTTGGCCAATTCCAAGTCAAGGTTCAGTTGGATCTGCTGTTTCTCCAAGTCAGCAAAGCGAGCTCCAAGATCACAAGATTTCTGCAATCAGGGAGGAGAAGTTATTTTACAGTGAAAAACGACAAAGACAATAAATACTAAGACTACGGTCGACTGTCCGCAGTCCACCATAGTCTCGAGGACTACACCCAGTGGGTGCACTTTGCGTGCCCCCACCGGTTATGATCCCACTCGACCGGCCCGCCGGGGTCGAGTGCAGGGAGTAAAAAAGGAGAGAAAGAAGAACTCAGACCATAGAACTTAGACCACAGTCGACTGCCAGCAGTCGACCGCGGTCTCGGGGACTACACACAGTGGGTGCACTTGGCGTGCCCCCACCGGTTCTGATCCCACTCGCCCAGACCGAGTAGAAGAGACAAACTACCAGTTCGGTTTACACTCGACGCGGCCAGACCACATCGAGTGAAAGAATCAAAATACAAAGACTACAGTCGACTGCTAGCAGTCCACCGTAGTCTCGGGGACTACACCCAGTGGGTGCACTCAGCGTGCCCCCACTAGTTTAAAAATTCAATCGACGCACCCAGTGGGTGTACAGATGCAAAGATTTTTAGAAAGAGAGTCTTCAGATAGCATATCCTAACAAAACAAGCGGTGACCAACTAACCTGAACGTTGCTTTGGAGAGCCGAGCTGGCGTCGTAGGCGGCCTGACTAGCGTCCCGCACCGTCTTCATCTTCTCCATCATAATGCCCGCCTGGCGTATGGCTTCCTTGGCAGCATTCACTTCGTCCTCTGGGACATGATGGGTCGCAAAAACCGAAGGTGGGTCGATAGGGGCCTGAGCAGTCGACAAAGAAGGCAAGGCACTCGACAATGGCACGGCGAAGGTAACAGAACCCCGATTGGCATCACCAGCGTCCTGAACGACTGGTTCCGCCCTCGGCGTCGACTGTGGCACCTTGCTTGCAGGAGCTTGCCTATTTTTTCTCGTCAAAGGCCTCTCGGGCTCTTCATCGTCATCATCGGGGAGGTCAATAATGTTAGGAGCTGTTCAAAGTTCAATCGCCAAAATCACATCACCCAATGGTACACATTGCAGTTGAGTCGACCAAATAAAGTCAGAATGGCAGAAATCATACCCAGATTGGAAGTGACCGCATCCTCCATTACCTCATCATCGTCCCTGTAAGCTGAGGTCCCGGAAGTAGCAGCGCTGCCAGTTCCAAAGTTCGTCCGGTTAAAACAAGAAAAACAAACAACACGGGGCGTCGAGTGAATACCAAGGGAGACACTCACGCAGAAGCGACGGGGATGTCAATCTTAATCTTCGGCAACGCCTTCTGAAGCTTCGGCTCTGCAACTTTGGGATGCTTTAACGCTTTTTCAGTTGGAGTTGGCGAAGAGGTCCGAGGACGCTTTGTAGACTGACCAGCCTGAGCAATCGCCTTTTCACGGGCGCTCGGTCGTTCTTGGTCAAGCTTGGACCACCTCTCCCTGCGAGGAGGCGACTCGACTTCTTCTTCGTCACTTGGGTCGTCGCTTTCTTTGTCCCCTTCACCGTCAGAGTCCCATTCGCCACTATTGCCGCCGCTCGCCTCTCCTTTCGGGTCCTGCTCTTGCTCTCCATTGGGCATTGAATACATTTCGATAAGGGCCTGAAAGAAAGCAGGGAGAACAAAGTCAGTCGACGCAGTATAGGCAGCTGCGCGAGTGAATTCATATTACAATCAAAAGCTCAGAATCAGACCTTCTCTGGTACATGGGACTGGTCGAATGGAGGAACTCTCCTGGCTCCCCTGGGGTTGTCCTTGTTTCCGGTCATGCCCGACAGCCACTTCTCCAGTGTGTCGTCATCGACCCCCTCCGGGTGAATCCGAGTGGAGTCGTCAAGACCTGAATACATCCACATCGGATGGTCTCGGGCTTGAAGAGGCTGGATGCGCCGCTGAAGGAAAACCTCCAAGAGATCCATACCGGTGACCCCGTCACAGATAAGCTGGACCACTCGTTCGACCAGCACCCTAACCTGCGCCTTCTCCTCCGGGACCACCTTCAAAGAGGAGGTTTTCCTCACTCGGTCCATGGTAAAAGGAGGGAGGCCAGTCGACTGGACTGGCGTCGACTGGTCTTTGTAGTAAAACCAGGTCGACTGCCATCCGCAAACCGAGTCGGGAAGAATCATGGCTGGAAAGGAACTTTTCCCTCTCATCTGAACACCAAGACCCCCACACATCTGAATCACTTGTGTTCTCTCGTCACTCGGATTGGCCTTTTTCACCGTCTGAGAACGACAGGTGAAAATGTGCTTGAAAAGACCCCAGTGAGGCCGACAACCCAAGAAATTCTCGCACAAAGACACGAAAGCAGCGAGATACACGATTGTGTTGGGAGTGAAGTGGTGGAGTTGTGCCCCAAAGAAATTCAGAAACCCCCGAAAGAAAGGGTGAGGAGGCAAGGAAAATCCACGGTCGACGTGGGTGGCAAGGAGAACGCGCTCACCCTCCCGAGGTTGTAGCTCGGACTCCTTCCCCGGAAACCGCGCCGATCCATGGGGCATCAGCCCTCCTTCGGCTAGGTCGTCGAGGTCTTCTTAGCGGATCGCCGAGCGGATCCAGTCGCCCTGGATCCAGCCCTTTGACAGGCCAGCTCGCGAGGAAGATCCACCCCGAATGGTTGCCTTCCCCTTCACCTTTGCCGTCGCCTTCTTCGCCCGCTCCAGAGCCGCCGTCTTCTCCTTCCCCATCGTTGCTGGCGAGACGCGTACGGAGCGGCGGCGCTGGGGCGAGAGCGAGCGCGACGAAGAAGCTTGAAGAGGAGAAGAGGGAATGGGAACGCACTGTTCAAGAAACCCTCGTCCGACGCCTTATATGAGGTCGCTTCCGAGTGGCTGACTGGTAGGCCCGGGCGGTCCTGTCAAATCCCGTAACAATCGCGCGCGTGATACATGGCGAAAAAGTGGCGCCGAGATCGAGGCGGCTCCGCCCTATCCCATCCGATTACTGCGGCCTCCCCCGTCCCGCGCGCTTCCCAAAATCCGAATCCTGCGAAATCTACGGGCAGCAGAACAACTTGTCAGATTGAAGATCGCCTCCATGCCGTCACTCGGAGCCTTTCAAGTAAAGAAACTCACTTGACAAAAAATTAAGAATGGATCAAGGCGACTGAAAAGGAAGTTGTTGTCATCACTCAGGTTCATTGATCCGAAACAAGATATGTTCATGGCATGAAAAATGAGTCGGAGAAATTCTCAACTCCTTCCCCACTCAAACCTCGGTCCATTCGGGGGCTAATGATTAAGCTATGTACCTAGGGTAGGGTCCTGGACCTGTCCCAACTGCCCTACCCAAGGACATCTCTAGAAGAAATCACCTTTCAATCGACTTGGAGGTGTTCCACTCGACAGACTCGAAGACACTCGACCAAGAAGCAGTCACTCGACCAAGACCCAACCACTCGACGGCCAGGAGACCTAAAGGCACTCCGCACGCTAACGGTCGGTTATTAAGTAGCTTTTATGGTCATCATAGCACTTTATTAGGGGCATTACCAGTAACGCCCGACCTTAATGTATTTAAAACCCTGCACAACTGAGGGCTGGAGGGGTCCGGCGAACTCTATATAAGCCACCCCCCTCCTCAGTGTAAAGGGTTCGCACCCCTGTAATTTATACACGCATAATCCAGTCAACCGCCTCCGGGCTTCGAGACGTAGGGCTATTACTTCCTCCGAGAAGGGCCTGAACTCGTAAACCTCGTGTGCTTACAACTACTTCATAGCTAAGATCTTGCCTCTCCATACCTACCCCCCTACATTACTATCAGACTTAGAACCACGACAGTCATGACTTTATTTTGTGATGAACCCACTATTCTGGAAGAGGTTCCAATTGATTATGAGAACAAGGTTGCTATCTATGACGATTATTGTGATGACTTGTGTCGGTGTCAAAACCGGCGGATCTCGGGTAGGGAGTCCCGAACTGTGCGTCTAGGCCGGATGGTAACAGGAGACAGGGAACACGATGTTTTACCCAGGTTCGGGCCCTCTCGATGGAGGTAAAACCCTATGTCCTGCTTGATTAATATTGATGATATGGGTAGTACAAGAGTAGATCTACCATGAGATCAAGGAGGCTAAACCCTAGAAGCTAGCCTATGGTATGATTGTTGTATATGGAGTTGATGAAGTTGTCCTACGGACTAAAACCCTCCGGTTTATATAGACACCGGATAGGGTTAGGGTTACATAGAGCCGATTACAATGGTAGGAGATCTTGAATATCCGCATCGCCAAGCTTGCCCTCCACGCCAAGGAAAGTCCCATCCGGACACGGGACGTAGTCTTCAATCTTGTATCTTCATAGTCCAGGAGTCCGGCTGAAGGTATAGTCCGGCTATCCGAACACTCCCTAATCCAGGACTCCCTCAGTAGCCCCTGAACCAGGCTTCAATGACGACGAGTCCGGCGCACAAATTGTCTTCGGCATTGCAAGGCGGGTTCCTCCTCCAAGTCCTTCATAGAAGATTGTAAACACCAAGAGTAGTGTCCGGCTCTGCAAAATAAGCTTCCACATATTGCCATAGAGAGAATAATATTAACACAAATCAAATCTGCTGACGTATTCCACAGTGCGCCATCACACTACGGCCAAGTCCTTTACTCAAATCGTTTTTACTTTCCCACCTCAGCGTGTTTTCCAAGGCGGTTTCCTTGGCATGTCTTGTCAAAGCAGAGATCGTGTACCCCCCTTTTACGGGATTCTCATCAATATGGACGTGGGTAACCCAACCGCGCCACTTATCACGGCGCTTGGGAGGCAAGCGAGTTTTACTAGGCAGGCGGGGACACACAACCGCATCCGCCCATATAAGGGGATAAGGATCCACCTTTTTTACCTACGCCTTCTTCCTCCTTTGCCTATCCATCTCCTGCGCACTCGAGCTCCAGCGCCCAAGCCCGCACTTCCCACCTCAACCTTCTCCAGCCATGTCCAGAGCGGGAGGCAAGTGGATGGTCTCCTCCATCACAGAGGGCCAAGTCAAAAAGCTAAGGAAGGCCGGATACTTGTCCAAGGACATCGCGCACCGGCTTCCCGAGGAGGGGCAGCTTCTCCCCACCCCAAGGCCCCATGAGAGGGTAGCATTCCTTCCCCACTTCCTCCGCGGACTGGGTTTTCCACTCCACCCATTTGTCCGGGGGCTCATGTTCTACTACGGCCTGGACTTCCACGATCTGGCCCCGAACTTCGTCCTCAACATCTCGGCGTTTATCATCGTGTGCGAGGCTTTTCTCCGCGTCTGCTCCCATTTCGGCCTCTGGCTCAAGACCTTCAACGTCAAGCCCAAGGTGGTGCGCGGCAGCCAGGCGGAGTGCGGAGGCGCCATGGCGGGCAAGATGGCCAACGTCCTATGGTTCGAGGGCTCTTTCGTGGAGACCCTAAAGGGGTGGCAATCCGGGTGGTTTTACATCACCGAGCCGCGCGATCCGAAATGGACCGCAGCCCCCGAGTTCCGATCCAGACCCCCCACGCGGCTTGTGTCCTGGAAAGAGACGGGCCTGTCGTGGGGTGACGAAAAAGAGGTGACCGGATTGCAAACATGCATCCAGTCCCTGGTGAACAAGCCAATTCGGCTTGTTAATGTAATCCAGGTTATGCTCGTCCGCCGGATCCTCCCGTGCCAACAACGGGATTTTAATTTGTGGGAGTTCGACCCGGCGCAGCATCAAACCCTCAGCAGGCTCTTCGACACAACGTACGAAGATGCCTGAAAGATGCTATTCAAGGGCGCCGAGGCTCCCGCATCCGCTTCCGAGGACCGCGGATACAGCTCGCAGCGTCACGCTAGCGAGGTAAGACATCTACACCTTTTACATGATGTTAAGCTTTTTTTTCATAGTTTGACTCTATGCGGGATCTAAACTCCCTTACCTTTGACAGGCTTGGCGGGCGATGTCCGGACCGATTAACTGTCCGGCTCCGCTGCCCGAAGACCCAGCCCCAGCTCTACTAGTGAAGCTGCTGGTTCCGGCACCTTATGTGGTGCCGGAGAAGAAGGCCAAGAAGAAGAAGACCACGGGGACTCGAAAGAGTGCCCGCAACGTGGTGGTGTCGGACTCGTCATCTGACGAGTCCAAGACGCCCTCCTCCCATGAAAACGAGGAGGAGGAAGAAGAAAACTCTCCCCCCCCAGCGGGGGAAGGAAAGAAAAGGAAGGCCGCCCCAACGGGGGAGGCCGGAGGGTCCAGGAAGAGGAAGACCCCTCCGCCGGACTACTCCCTCGGCGCCGAAGAGGACGAAGAGGAGTGGCCAGACAGGGCCAAGCGTCCGGCGAAATCGTAAGTTCAGATATCAGAGTAACTCATGACGTTCCTTTGTTGCACAGCTTTCCCTAATGTCGAATGTAATTATGCAGCCCGCCCCGGGCCGGACTCGACGAGTCATCGAGCGGCTCCCTGAATTCATCGGACATGAACTCCGTTCCGCCCGCTGTCTCCCCCCGCACTACGGACAACGCTGAAGTGGCGTCGCGACAAGCTCTGGGGTAGGAAGAGGTGGTCCCGGAGGAGCCGCAAGGCAACCTCCCGGACTCCAGGAGTGAAGGGGACAAGACCCCCCAGGGCTCCAAGTTCGGCTTTGAGCCGGACACCGCACCGGAATCTACAACAGTTCCGGACTGCGGTAGGTGAACTCCTTCCAAGAGGAGTAAGCCTTCTGAGCCGGCAGCCTCCGTCCAACCGGAGGTGCCGTACAATCTGCTGGAGGTGCCGGACAATCTGCTGGAGGTGCTTGACGGCGCCTCCATCGACGAGGAGCATCGTACTATTATGAGTATGGTGATCCAGAAGGTTCAGTCCGCCAAGAGCGGACTGACTGAAGCTTGTGCTAGCCTTCTAACAGGCTTCGAGGTAAGTAAAAATATGTAAAAATATTACCGCATAGACAGTAGCCCCTGATGCTCTGTTTGGCGTTCGGAAAGAAAAGCCGAATAGAGGATCTATTAAATTTCGCAGGAGTCTAACAACAAAGAGTCAATATGCGTATGCAGGCTTCGCTGCTAGCCACCGCCGCACTGACTGCGGAGGTGGGTGCCCTGAAGCAGGGCCTCGAGCAGACCGAGCAAGAGCTCGGCCTTGCCAAACGGCAGCTCGAGGAGAAAGAAGTTAAGAAATACCTTACAGAAAAAGTGCCTATAGAAAGGCTTGATTGCAAAAAGAATAACAGGATTGTACTGCTTATTGTAGGGGCCACGACTGAGGTGGCGACCCTTAAGCAGGCGCTGTCTGAGGCCGAAAAGAAAACGGCCGCGGAGCGCACCGAGCGAGAGAAACTTGAGGCCCAGGTCGGCGAGGTGCAGCAGGAGCTTCAGGTTCTCATGAAAAAATATGAGAGTTTGGAGCTTGAGTCCAAGACGCAAGCGTCCGAGCTCGCGGCGGCCCTTGAGACTGCCAAGTCCGCCAAGGCCGAAGCCCAAAAGGCCCTCCAAGAGTTGGAGGAGATGAAAAAGATAGCGGCGGGTAAGGCATTCTTTATGCAAATTAGAAGTATAAAAGTAAAGTACTTGTTACTTACCCGAATCCGGAGCTCTCCAGGGGCATTCGCAGATCTTCCCCGCAGCGTATCTGACGCCGCCACATTCTACCGAGCCGAAGAGGGCAGCTCGACGGAGAAGGTGTTCTGGTCTCAGTATGCTGAGGCCGGACACCCTGTGCCCTTGAGCGACCGGCTGAAACAGCTGGTTGAGCTCCACAAGGCGGCCGAACAGGCCATGAAGGGCTTCATAGTTCGGCTGTGGCCCGGAGAGGCCCTGCCTGGGAGCTACTTCGGGCTGGTGCGGCGACTGGTGGAGGCCTGTCCAAGGCTCGAGGTCATCAAGCGCTCCATCTGCATCGAAGGTGCCCGTAGGGCCCTTGCCCGTGCAAAGGTGCACTGGGGTAAGCTAGACGGTGAGCAGCTTGTGAGGGACGGGCCGCCGCCGGGGAAGGAGCATCGCAAGCCCGAGAACTACTATAAGGATGTTCTTGCGGGTGCTCGCCTTGTGGCGGATGAATGTACCAAGGATGTAATTTTTGAATGAACTCGCTCGTGTTTATCCTGTGCGCTGAAAACTTGTTCATATGCGCTAAGCAATGCTTGTTGAATTTAAAATATTACTTTCTGTGCGGCCGTTTATCAAAAAATTGAGACATGGCCAGTCGTCGGCTTCTGCCCCCATGCCACTAGTGCCGGGGTGTTCAGGATAAACCAGAGGGCTCTTTTTCCCATAGTTGGGTCCTTCGAGGGAGGCGCTCAGCACAACGAACCAGGCAATCGGACTATAATGCTTGAACACTCTCACTTAGCCATAGAACTCTATAATTTTAAATTTCGGCGAAGCCCCTAGTTCGGAAGACCGAGTTCGGGGCGCTATCCACGCCTTGGCCGGACAAAGCCGGCTCCTCGCTCGAAGCGGCATAAGTCTTTAGGGACTCGAAAAACCTCTCGAACAGCGACCGGTCTCACGCCTCATCATGACAGTCAGTTTTAGCTTTCTCCACTGAGGTGCTTAACCCAGCTCAACCGGGGCACAATCGCAGTGGTTCTCCTAGTGCTACCTTAGTCGATATAGCGGAACGTAAGGCACCAAAACATAGGAGCCGGGCAAACCCAACTATTGACCCAAATCATGCTTCAGAGCCGATGCATATAGTGCTATAAGTTCGGGGTGCCGCACTTGTGAAAGTGTACGGACTTCTCACGCCATATTTGTGGGTACTAAAGCCCCCGGCGTATTTTGCCGTACCACAGTGTACGGGTGCAACATGTCATTTAATAAACATATATGTAAAAAGAAGATAATGCAAAAAATAGACAGAAAGCTATGCATTGTTTATAGAGAGGCTATTTATCAAAGCCGAACGATACAAATAGTGCGGTAAGCAAAAGATATTGGACTATTTAGTATGTCCTGACCAGGGGCAGGCCGCGGAATTGTATTTAAAACAGGTATACCGCTCGTAACAGAGACCACCTGGGAGTTCCATAATGCGGCATGGCTTGTCTGCCTCCCTGGATCTTGCATCGTTTGTGCGGCAGTCGACTTGCCGAACAGGTCGTCCGAAGTATGGAGTCCTGAAAGTAAGAAAAAGTTAAAAAAGAATCCGGCAGCCCCTAGTACGTTTTAAGCCGTATTTTGGGCGTGCCGTTATTGTGCCCCTTCCCCTATGCCCATGGTATTTCAAGGGCGTAGTTATGTACGCGAAATACTGGTTTCGCCATGTCGCGAGAGCTGGGGTTGGGGCCGCATTGCTACGCTTGCTCAGAGTGTGCCAGGCGGTTCTGCTTTGGGTTACTCCGGGCGCGCTTGGCAGTGTCTGGCTTTTTAACGGCCGGACTGGAGAATTGCCTAAGAAGGCTACTTTGTACTTCCGCTGCGAGAGCCGCCGTGTGCTCCTCCGTACGGAGGGAGCGTTCGGTGTTTCTGTTGACCGTGATTACTCCTCGAGGGCCTGGCATCTTGAGCTTGAGATATGCATAGTGCGGCACCGCATTGAACTTTGCGAATGCGGTTCGTACGAGCAGGGCGTGATAGCCACTGCGAAACAGGACTATATCGAAGATTAACTCTTCGCTTCGGAAATTGTCTGGGGATCCGAAGACCACGTCAAGTGTTACTGAGCCTATACAGTTGGCTTCTACACCTGGTATAACGCCTTTAAAGGTCGTTTTTGTGGGCTTAATCCTTGAGGGATCTATGCCCATTTTCCGCACTGTATCCTGATAAAGCAAGTTCAGGCTGCTGCCGCCGTCCATGAGGACTCTTGTGAGATGAAATCCGTCGATGATTGGGTCGAGAACCAATGTGGCGAAGCCGCCATGACGGATGCTAGTGGGATGGTCCCTTCGATCAAAAGTGATCGGGCAGGAGGACCATGGGTTGAACTTCGGGGCGACTGGCTCCATCGCGTATACGTCCCGTAGCGCATGCTTCCGCTCCCTCTTGGGAATGTGGGTTGCATATATCATGTTCACCGTCCGCACTTGTGGGGGAAAGCCCTTCTGTCCATTGTTGTTTGGCAGCTTGGGCTCCTCCCCGTCGTCGTTGTGCAGCCCCTTGTCTTTGTTTTCGGCTCTTAACTTGCCTGCCTTCTTGAACACCCAACAATCTCTGTTAGTGTGATTGGCTAGCCTTTCGGGGGTGCCATGTATCTGGTACAAGCGGTCGAGTATTCGGTCCAAACTAGACGGGCCCTGAGTATTCTTTTTGAATGGCTTTTTCCGCTGACCGGATTTATAGCCTTTGAATCCGGCATTGACTGCCGTGTCTTCATTGCTGTCGCTGCTAACGCGGCGTTTTTGCTTATTCCGACGTGTCCTGCCACTTTTGTCCTTGGTATCCGAATTACCAGGGTTCTTTGATAAGTTGTTACTGCGAGCTAGCCAGCTGTCTTCTCCCGCACAAAAGCGGGTCATGAGTGTCGTGAGGACTGCCATAGATTTCGGATTTTCCTGTCCCAGGTGCCGGGCAAGCCATTCGTCGCGGATGTTATGCTTGAAGGCTGCTAGGGCCTCTGCATCCGGACAGTCGACTATCTGGTTTTTCTTTGTTAGGAACCGTGTCCAGAATTGTCTGGCCGATTCCTATGGCTGCTGAATTATGTGGCTTAAGTCGTCGGCATCCGGTGGTCGCACGTAAGTGCCCTGGAAGTTGTCAAGGAATGCGGCTTCCAGGTCCTCCCAAGAACCGATTGAGTCTGCTGGCAAGCTGTTAAGCCAATGCCGGGCTGGTCCTTTAAGTTTGAGCGGGAGGTATTTGATGGCGTGTAGATCATCGCCGCGTGCCATGTGGATGTGAAGGAGATAATCCTCGATCCATACCGCCGGGTCTGTTGTGCCATCGTATGATTCGATGTTTACGGGTTTGAAACCCTCTGGGATTTTATGTTCCATTACTTCATTCGTGAAGCATAGCGGGTGTGCGGCGCCTCTGTACTGGGCTATATCATGACGCAGCTCGGAAGAGCTATGTCTGTTGTGTTCGGCCCGGCCGGATTTGTTGTAACCGGAGTGAAGGTCATCGTCACATGTCGTAGGGCGCCTGTGCGATCCGTAGATCGATCTTGTTTGTCTTGCCTTGTCCTCCAGTACGTCTCGCAGGTCTGGCGCATTTTCCCGTGCCTTAGTTGAGCGGCGTCGGGGCATGGCTTGGGTGGAGGGCCGAGAGATCTCTCTGTCACGGCCGCGAGGTGGCCGGTCTGCCATCTCATGCGCTGGTGATGTAGGTGCTTCCTCCTATGATCGGGGTAGCGGCCTGCGCTTTGGGTAACTCTTGGAGGGGCGTTCGAGTTCATACTCTTCGGCCGCAAGGACTTCAGTCCATCTGTCAGCTAGCAAATCTTGGGCAGCTCTAAGCTGCTGCTGCTTTTTCTTGAGGCTGCTTGCCGTGGCTAAAAGCCTGCGTCTAAAACGCTCTTGTTCGGCAGGGTCTGATGGTATGATGAATTCGTCGTCATCGAGGCTTGCCTCGTCTTTGGAGGGAGGCATATAGTTATCATCCTCGACCTCTCGGTCTGCCGCTCTCTCATGAGGGCTGGCTTCTCCATCTTCCTGTGCCGAATCTTGCTGAGGTGGGTGTTCTTCGGCGCTATCCAGGGTAGTATTATCTCCCGTGCCGGAATCACCATTTTTTCTTTGGCGGGATTTAGAGCGGCGCCACTGACGCCGGCGCTTTGGCTGTTTCTTGGGGGTGTCATCCCCCACTGTTCCATCGCCGTCTCCATCTTTTGGAGTATCCACCATATATATGTCATATGATGAGGTGGCCTTCCAGCGCCCTACAGGTGCTGGTTCCTGTTCGTCTCCTACATCGTCGTCCATACCGTCGATGTCTTCGGAGCCGAAGTCAAGCATGTCGGTTAAATCGTCGACAGTGGCTACAAAGTGGGTGGTGGGTTGGCTTTGAATTTCTTCGTCGTCCGTATCCCATCCTCGCTGACCGTAATCCGGCCAGGGCTCTCCTGATAAAGAGAGAGACTTAAGAGAATTCAGGATGATGCCCAAAGGCGAGTGCTGAAAGATGTCTGCGGCGGTGAACTCCATTATCGGTGCCCAATCGGATTCGATTGGCAGGGGCGCGGGGGGTTCGGAGTCCGGGGAGGAGTCCGGATCCTCGGAGTCACGGGTCATGCAGAGTGCGGGGCTAGCATTCGGCTCGATCACCTTTGAGATGGCAGCCCCCGAGGTGACGTCCAACCGCTCGTCCTCGATTGGCGCAATGGGCTCCGCGTTAGGGGTCGGAACCGATGCGTGTGCGGCCTCCAGGGCATTGTCCGGAGGCAGAGCTAGATCATGCCCCTCGAGATAGTGCGGCGCGCTTGGCCGTGGCTCGAACCCGTCGAAGATCAAGTCTCCGCGGATGTCAGCCGTGTAGTTTAAGCTTCCAAACCTGACTTGATGGCCAGGGCGTAGCTTTCGATCTGCTCCAGGTGGCCGAGCGAATTGGCCCGCAGAGCGAAGCCGCCGAAGACGAAGATCTGTCCGGGGAGAAAAGTCTCACCCTGGACCGCATCGTTGTTGATGATCGAAGGAGCCATCAGGCCTAAAGGCGACGACACAGAGGAACTCTCAATCAAAGCACCAATGTCGGTGTCAAAACCGGCGGATCTCGGGTAGGGGGTCCCGAACTGTGCTTCTAGGCCGGATGGTAACAGGAGACAGGGAACACGATGTTTTACCCAGGTTCGGGCCCTCTCGATGGAGGTAAAACCCCACGTCCTGCTTGATTAATATTGATGATATGGGTAGTACAAGAGTAGATCTACCACGAGATCAAGGAGGCTAAACCCTAGAAGCTAGCCTATGGTATGATTGTTGTATATGGAGTTGATGAAGTTGTCCTATGGACTAAAACCCTCCGGTTTATATAGACACTGGATAGGGTTAGGGTTACATAGATTCGGTTACAATGGTAGGAGATCTTGAATATCCGCATCGCCAAGCTTGCCCTCCACGCCAAGGAAAGTCCCATCCGGACACGGGACGTAGTCTTCAATCTTGTATCTTCATAGTCCAGGAGTCCGGCTGAAGGTATAGTCCGGCTATCCGAACACCCCCTAATCCAGGACTCCCTCAACTTGTATGCTATAAATAATAATGATATCCATGAAACTTTTCATCATGATTTTAGTTTTCAATTGGATTATGCCTCACATGATAGTTATTTTTTTGAGTTTTCTCCCACTATTATGAATGAGAAGAATTTTGCTTATGTGGAGAGTAGTAAATTTTCTATGCTTGTAGATCATGAAAAGAATGCTTTATGTGATAGTTATATTGTTGAATTCATTCATGATGCTACCGAAAATTATTATGAGGGAGGAACATATGCTTTTAGGAATTGCTATAATATCAAGTTTCCCCTCTATGTGCTTAAAGTTTTGAAGTTATACTTGTTTTGCCTTCCTATGCAAGTTGATTCTTGTTCCCACAAGTTGTTTGCTCACAAAATCCCTATGCATAGGAAGTTGGTTAGACTTAAATGTGCTAGTCATATTCTTCATGATGCTCTCTTTATGTTTCAATCCTTATCTTTTATGTGAGCATCATTGAAATCATCATGCCTAGCTAGGGGCGTTAAACGATAACGATTGTTGGGAGGCAACCCAATTTTATTTTAGTTACTTGCCTTTTGTTCCTGTTTAGTAATAAATAATTAATATAGCCTATGTTTATGTGTGGTTTTATGCTTTTAATTAGTGTTTGTGCCAAGTAGAACCTTTGGGAAGACTTGGGAAAAGTCTTTGAGATCTTGCTGTAAAAAACAGAAACTTTAGCGCTCACGAGATTAGCTGCCATTTTTTATTGGAGAGTGATATTTAGTTAATTATTTTTTAGAATGATTAATAGATAAATTCCTCACGTCCTGAAATTTATTTTAGAATTTGTGGGGTTCCAGAAGTATACGTTTGATCCAGATTACTACAGACTGTTCTGTTTTTGACAGATTCTGTTTTCTATGTGTTGTTTGCTTATTTTGATGAATCTATGAGTAGTATCGGAGGGTACGAACCATAGAGAAGTTGGAATACAGTAAATATTACACTAATATGAATTTAGAATGAGTTAACAACAGTACCTAAGTGGTGATTTATTTTCTTATACTAACGAAGCTTACGAGTTCTCTGTTAAGTTTTGTGTTGTGAAGTTTTCAAGTTTTGGGTAAAGATTTGATGGATTATGGAACAAGGAGTGGCAAGAGACTAATCTTGGGGATGCCCAAGGCACCCCAAGGTAATATTTAAGGACAACCAAAAGCCTAAGCTTGGGGATGCCCCGGAAGGCATCCCCTCTTTCGTCTTCGTTCATCGGTAACTTTACTTGGAGCTATATTTTTATTTACCACATGATATGTGTTTTGCTTGGAGTGTCATTTTTATTTTATTTAGTTTTGATTGCTGTTTGAATAAAATACCAAGATCTGAAATTCTTAAATGTTAGAGAGTCTTCACATAGTTGCATAATTATTCAACTACTCATTGATCTTCACTTATATCTTTTGGAGTAGTTTGTCTTTTGCTCTAGTGCTTCACTTATATCTTTTTAGAGCACGGCGATGGTTTTATTTTGAAGAAATATATGAACTCTCATGCTTCACTTATATCATTTTGAGAGTCTTTAAACAGCATGGTAGTTTGCTTTGGTTATGAATTTAGTCCTAATATGATGGGCATCCAAGAGGGATATAATAAAAACTTTCATATAAAGTGCATTGAATACTATGAGAAGTTTGATACTTGATGATTGTTTTGAGATATGAAGATGGTGATATTAAAGTCATGCTAGTTGAGTAGTTGTGAATTTTAGAAATACTTGTGTTGAAGTTTGTGATTCCCGTAGCATGCACGTATGGTGAACCGTTATGTGACAAAGTCAGAGCATGATTTGTTTATTGATTGTCCTCCTTATGACTGGCAGTCGGGGAAGAGCGATGGTCTTTTCCTACCAATCTATCGCCCTAGGAGCATGCACGTAGTACTTTGTTTCAATAACTAATAGATTTTTGCAATAAGTATGTGACTTATTTATGACTAATGTTGAGTCCATGGATTATACGCACTCTCACCCTTCCACCATTGCTATCCTCTCTAGTACCGCGCAACTTTCACCGGTACCATAAACCCACCATATATCTTCCTCAAAACAGCCACCATACCTACCTATTATGGCATTTCCATAGCCATTCCGAGATATATTGCCATGCAACTTACCACCGTTCCATTTATTATGACATGTTTCATCATTGTCATATTGCTTTGCATGATCATGTAGTTGACATTGTATTTGTGGCAAAGCCACCGTTCATAATTCTTTCATACATGTCACTCATGAGTCATTGCACATCCCGGTACACCGCCGGAGGCATTCATATAGAGTCATACTTTGTTCTAGTATCGAGTTGTAATCATTGAGTTGTAAATAAATAGAAGTGTGATGATCATCATTAATAGTGAGACTATCATTGATGTGAGACTATCTTCTCCCTCTTTGTCTTCTCCACAACACCATTCTATTCCACATATAGTGCTATGTCCATGGCTCACGCTCATGTATTGCATGAAGATTGAAAAAGTTTGAGAACACCAAAAGTATGAAACAATTGCTTGGCTTGTCACCGGGGTTGTGCATGATTTAAATACTTTGTGTGGTGAAGATGGAGCATAGCCAGACTATACGATTTTGTAGGGATAACTTTCTTTGGCCATGTTATTTTGAGAAGACATGATTGCTTAGTTAGTATGCTTGAAGTATTATTATTTTTATGTCAATATTAAACTTTTGTCTTGAATCTTATGGATCTGAATATTCTTGCCACAATAAAGAGAACTACATGGATAAATATGTTAGGTAGCATTCCACATCAAAAATTCTATTTTTATCATTTACCTACTCGAGGACGAGCAGGAATTAAGCTTGGGGATGCTGATACGTCTCCAACGTATCTATATTTTTTGATTGTTCCATGCTATTATATTATCAACTTTGGATGTTTTATATGCATTTATATGCTATTTTATATGATTTTTGGGACCAACCTATTAACCTAGAGCCCAGTGCCAGTTTCTGTTTTTTCCTTGTTTTAGAGTATCGCAGAAAAGAAAAATCAAACGGAGTCCAATTGACCTGAAACTTCAAGGAACTTATTTTTGGACCAGAAGAAGCCCACGGAGTATCGGGGATGGACCAGGAGAGTCCCGGGCTGCCCACGAGCGTGGGGGCGCACCCACCCCCCTGGGCAGGCCCCCCTGCCTCGTGGACAGCCCGAAGATCCACCGACGTACTTTTTCCTCCTGTATATATACCCATATACCCTAAAAACTTCAGGGAGCACAATAGATCAGGAGTTCCGCCGCCAGAAGCCTCCGCAGCCACCGAAAACCAATCTAGACCCGTTCTGGCACCCTGCCGGAGGGGGGAACCCTCACCGGTGGCCATCTTCATCATCCTAGCGCTATCCATGAAGAGGAGGGAGTAGTTCTCCCTCGGGGTTGAGGGTATGTACCAGTAGCTATGTGTTTGATCTCTCTCTCTCTCGTGTTCTTGAGGTGGTATGATCTTGTTGTTGTTGGGGAACGTTGTAGAAAACAAAAAAAATTCTACGGTTTCACCAAGATCCATCTATGAGTTCATCTAGCAACGAGTGATTGGATGCATATGCGTACCTTGTAGATCGCGAGCGGAAGCGTTCAAAGAACGGGGATGAGGGAGTCGTACTCGACGTGATCCAAATCACCGGAGATCCTAGCGCCGAACGGACGGCACCTCCGCGTTCAACACACGTACAGTCAGCGTAACGTCTCCTCCTTCTTGATCCAGCAAGGGGGAAGGAGAGGTTGAGGAAGATGGCTCCAGCAGCAGCACGACGGCGTGGTGGTGGTGGAGCTGCAGTACTCCGGCAAGGCTTCACCAAGCTCTATGGAGGAGGAGGAGGTGTTGGAGAGGGAGAGGGAGGCACCAAAGGCGTAGGTAAGAGGTCCTCCATCCCCCCCACTATATATAGGGGGCCTAGGGGGGGCGGCCCTAGGAGATGCAATCTCCTAGGGGGGGGCGGCCAAGGGGTGGGGGGCTTGCCCCCCAAGCAAGGGGGCGCCCCCCTTTAGGGTTTCCCCACCCTAGGCGCATGGGCCTCAGGGGGAAGTGGCGCCCCAGCCCACTTTGGGCTGGATCCCTTCCCACTTCAGCCCATGGGCCCTCCGGGATAGGTGGACCCACCCGGTGGACCCCCGGGACCCTTCCGGTGGTCCCGGTACATACCGGTGACCCCGAAACTTGTCCTGATGGCCGAAATAGCACTTCCTATATATAATTCTTTACCTCCGGACCATTCCAAAAATCCTCGTGACGTCCGAGATCTCATCCGGGACTCCAAACAACATTCGGGTTACTGCATATACATATTCCTACAACCCTAGCGTCACCGAACCTTAAGTGTGTAGACCCTACGGGTTCGGGAGACATGTAGACATGACCGAGATTGCTCTCCGGTCAATAACCAACAGCGGGATCTGGATACCCATGTTGGCTCCCACATGCTCCTCGATGATCTCATCGGATGAACCACGATGTCGAGGATTCAAGCAACCCCGTATACAATTCCCTTTGTCAATCGGTATGTTACTTGCCCGAGATTCGATCGTCGGTATCCCAATACCTCGTTCAATCTCGTTACCGGCAAGTCACTTTACTCGTACCGTAATGCATGATCCCGTGACCAGACACTTGGTCACTTTGAGCTCATATTGATGATGCATTACCGAGTGGGCCCAGTGATACCTCTCCGTCATACGGAGTGACAAATCCCAGTCTTGATCCGTGTCAACCCAACAGACACTTTTGGAGATACCCGTAGTATACCTTTATAGTCACCCAGTTACGTTGTGATGTTTGGTATACCCAAAGTACTCCTACGGTATCCGGGAGTTACACGATCTCATGGTCTAAGGAAAAGATACTTGACATTGGAAAACTCTAGCAAACGAACTATACGATCTTGTGCTATGTTTAGGATTGGGTCTTGTCCATCACATCATTCTCCTAATGATGCGATCTCGTTATCAATGACATCTAATGTCCATAGTCAGGAAACCATGACTATCTATTGATCAACGAGCTAGTCAACTAGAGGCTTACTAGGGACATGTTGGTGTCTATTATTCACACATGTATTACGATTTCCGGATAACACAATTATAGCATGAATAAAAGACAATTATAATGAACAAGGAAATATAATAATAATGCTTTTATTATTGCCTCTAGGGCATATTTCCAACAGTCTCCCACTTGCACTAGAGTCAATAATCTAGTTACATTGTGATGAATCGAACACCCATGGAATTCTGGTGTTGATCATGTTTTGCTCTAGGGAGAGGTTTAGTCAACGGATCTGCTACATTCAGGTCCGTATGTACTTTACAAATATCTATGTCTCCATCTTGAACATTTTCACGAATGGAGTTGAAGCGACGCTTGATGTGCCTGGTCTTCTTGTGAAACCTGGGCTCCTTGGCAATTGCAATAGCTCCAGTGTTGTCACAGAAGAGTTTGATTGGCCCCGACGCATTGGGTATGACTCCTAGGTCGGTGATGAACTCCTTCACCCAAATTGCTTCATGTGCTGCCTCCGAGGCTGCCATGTACTCCGCTTCACATGTAGATCCCGCCACGACGCTCTGCTTGCAACTGCACCAGCTTACTGAGCCACAATTCAAAATATACATGTATCCAATTTGTGACTTTGAGTCATCCAGATCTGTGTCGAAGCTAGCGTCGACGTAACCCTTTACGACGAGCTCTTCGTCACCTCCATAGACGAGAAACATTTCCTTAGTCCTTTTCAGGTACTTCAGGATATTCTTGACCGCTGTCCAGTGTTCCTTGCCGGGATTACTTTGGTACCTACCTACCAAACTTATGGCAAGGTTTACATTAGGTCTGGTACACAACATGGCATACATAATAGAACCTATGGCTGAGGCATAGGGGATGACACTCATCTCTTCTATATCTTCTGCCGTGGTCGGACATTGAGCTGAGCTCAATTTCACACCTTGTAATACAGGTAAGAACCCCTTCTTAGACTGATCCATATTGAACTTCTTCAATATCTTATCATGGTATGTGCTTTGTGAAAGACCTATGAGGCGTCTTGATCTATCTCTATAGATCTTGATGCCTAATATATAAGCAGCTTCTCCAAGGTCCTTCATTGAAAAACTCTTATTCAAGTAGGCCTTAATGTTGTCCAAGAGTTCTATATCATTTCCCATCAAAAGTATGTCATCTACATATAATATGAGAAATGGTACAGAGCTCCCACTCACTTTCTTGTAAACGCAGGCTTCTCCATAAGTCTGCGTAAACCCAAACGCTTTGTTCATCTCATCAAAGCGAATGTTCCAACTCCGAGATGCTTGCACCAGCCCATAAATCGAGCGTTGGAGCTTGCACACCTTGTTAGCATTCTTAGGATCAGCAAAACCTTCCGGCTGCATCATATACAATTCTTCCTTAAGGAAACCATTAAGGAATGCCGTTTTGACGTCCATTTGCCATATCTCATAATCATAGAATGCGGCAATTGCTAACATGATTCGGACGGACTTTAGCTTCGCTACCGGTGAGAAAGTCTCATCATAGTCAACCCCTTGAACTTGTCGATAACCCTTAGCGACAAGCCGAGCTTTATAGATGGTCACATTACCATCTGCGTCTGTCTTCTTCTTAAAGATCCATTTATTTTCTATGGCTCGCCGCTCAATGGGCAAGTCAGTCAAAGTCTATACTTTGTTTTCATACATGGATCCTATCTCGGATTTCATGGCTTCTAGCCATTTGTCGGAATCCGGGCCCGCCATAGCTTCTTCATAGTTCGAAGGTTCACCGTTGTCTAACAACATGATTTCTAAGACAGGGTTGCCGTACCACTCTGGTGCGGAACGTGTCCTTGTGGACCTACGAAGTTCAGTAGCAACTTGATCTGAAGTTTCATGATCATCATCATTAATTTCCTCTCTAGTCGGTGCAGGCACCTCAGGAACATTTTCTTGAGTTGCGCCATTTTCCGGTTCAAGAGGTAATACTTCATCAAGTTCTACTTTCCTCCCACTTACTTCTTTCGAGAGAAACTCTTTCTCTAGAAAGGATCCATTCTTGGCAACAAAGATCTTGCCTTCGGATCTGAGGTAGAAGGTATACCCAATAGTTTCTTTAGGGTATCCTATGAAGACGCATTTTTCCGACTTGGGTTCGAGCTTTTCAGGTTGAAGTTTCTTGACATAAGCATGGCATCCCC
This sequence comes from Triticum urartu, assembly GCF_056163025.1. Classification (NCBI taxonomy): domain Eukaryota; kingdom Viridiplantae; phylum Streptophyta; class Magnoliopsida; order Poales; family Poaceae; genus Triticum; species Triticum urartu. Next base: position 48,478,706 of record NC_141874.1, on the reverse strand, counting down.
AAACTTTTAGAAACGACAGCTTAGGTTTCTTCCCAAACCATAATTCATACAGTGTCGTCTCAACGAATTTCGACGGAGCCCTATTTAAAGTGAATGCGGCAGTCTCTAAAGCATAGCCCCAAAAAGATAGCGGTAAATCGGTAAGACACATCATAGATCGCACCATATCTAATAGAGTGCGATTACGACGTTCGGACACACCATTACGCTGAGGTGTTCCAGGCGGCGTGAGTTGTGAAACTATTCCACATTTTCTTAAGTGTGTGCCAAATTCATGACTCAAGTATTCTCCTCCACGATCTGATCGTAGGAACTTGATTTTTCTGTCACGTTGATTCTCAACCTCACTCTGAAATTCCTTGAACTTTTCAAAGGTCTCAGACTTGTGTTTCATTAAATAGATATACCCATATCTACTCAAGTCATCAGTGAGGGTGAGAACATAACGATAGCCACCGCGAGCCTCAACACTCATTGGACCGCACACATCAGTATGTATGATTTCCAATAAGTTGGTCGCTCGCTCCATTGTTCCTGAGAATGGAGTCTTGGTCATTTTACCCATGAGGCATGGTTCGCACGTGTCAAATGATTCATAATCAAGAGACTCTAAAAGTCCATCTGCATGGAGCTTCTTCATGTGTTTGACACCTATGTGACCAAGGCGGCAGTGCCACAATATGTGGGACTATCATTATCAATCTTACATCTTTTGGTACTCACACTATGAATATGTGTAGCATTACGCTCGAGATTCATTAAGAATAAACCATTCACCATCGGAGCATGACCATAAAACATATCTCTCATATAAATAGAACAACCATTATTCTCGGATTTAAATGAGTAGCCATCTCGTATTAAACGAGATCCTGATACAATGTTCATGCTCAAACTTGGCACTAAATAACAATTATTGAGGTTCAAAACTAATCCCGTAGGTAAATGTAGAGGTAGCGTGCCGACGGCGATCACATCGACCTTGGAACCATTCCCGACGCGCATCGTCACCTCGTCCTTCGCCAGTCTCCGCTTATTCCGCAGCTCCTGCTTTGAGTTACAAATATGAGCAACTGCACCGGTATCAAATACCCAAGAGCTACTACGAGTACTGGTAAGGTACACATCAATTACATGTATATCACATATACCTTTCGTGATGCCGGCCTTCTTGTCCGCTAAGTATTTGGGGCAGTTCCGCTTCCAGTGACCACTTCCCTTACAATAAAAACACTCAGTCTCGGGCTTGGGTCCATTCTTGGCTTCTTCCTGACAGCTTGCTTGCTGGGCGCGGCAACTCCCTTGCCGTCCTTCTTGAAGGTTTTCTTACCCTTGCCTTTCTTGAACTTAGTGGTTTTATTCACCATCAACACTTGATGTTCCTTTCTGACTTCTACCTCTGCTGATTTCAGCATTGCAAATACTTCGGGAATGGTCTTTTCCATCCCCTGCATATTGAAGTTCATCACAAAGCTCTTGTAGCTCGGTGGAAGCGACTGAAGGATTCTGTCAATGACCGCGTCATCCGGGAGATTAACTCCCGGCTGAGTCAAGCGGTTATGCAACCCAGACATTGTGAGTATGTGCTCACTGACAGAACTGTTTTCCTCCATCTTACAGCTGAAGAACTTGTCGGAGACTTGATATATCTCGACTCGGGCATGAGCTTGGAAAACCATTTTCAGCTCTTCGAACATCTCATATGCTCCGTGTCTCTCAAAACGTTTTTGGAGCCCCGGCTCTAAGCTGTAAAGCATGCCGCACTGAACGAGGGAGTAGTCATCGGTACGTGCCTGCCAGGCGTTCATAACGTCTTGTTCTGCAGGGAGAACAGGTGCGTCACCTAGCGGTTCTTGTAGGACATAATCTTTCTTGGCAGCTATGAGGATGATCCTCAGGTTCCGGACCCAGTCCGTGTAGTAGCTGCCATCGTCTTTCAGCTTGGTTTTCTCTAGGAACGCGTTGAAGTTGAGGACTACGTTGGCCATTTGATCTACAAGACATATTGTAAATATTTTAAACTAAGTTCATGATAATTAAGTTCATCTAATCAAATTATTCAATAAACTCCCACTTAGATAGACATCCCTCCAGTCATCTAAAACATGATCCGAGTTAACTAGGCCGTGTCCAATCATCACGTGAGACGGGCTAGTCAACATCGGTGAACATCTTCATGTTGATCGTATCTTCTATACGACTCATGCTCGACCTTTCGGTCTTCTGTGTTCCGAGGCCATGTCTGTACATGCTAGGCTCGTCAAGTCAACCTAAGTGTTTGCATGTGTAAATCTGTCTTACACCCATTGTATGTGAACGTTAGAATCTATCACACCCGATCATCACGTGGTGCTTCGAAACAACGAACTGTCGCAACGGTGCACAGTTAGGGGGAACACTTTATTGAAATTATTATGAGGGATCATCTTATTTACTACCGTCGTTCTAAGTAAACAAGATGCAAAAACATGATAAACATCACATGCAATCAAATAATAATAGTGACATGATATGGCCAATATCACATAGCTCCTTTGATCTCCATCTTGGGGCTCCATGATCATCTTGTCACCGGCATGACACAATGATCTCCATGATTATGATCTCCATCATCGTGTCTCCATGAAGTTGCTCGCCAACTATTACTTCTACTACTATGGCTAACGCGTTTAGCAATAAAGTAAAGTAATTTACATGGCGTTTCTCAATGACACGCAGGTCATACAAAAAATAAAGACAACTCCTATGGCTCCTGCCGGTTGTCATACTCATCGACATGCAAGTCGTGATTCCTATTACAATGACATGAACATCTCATACATCACATATATATCATTCATTATTCATCACAACCTTGGCCATATCACATCACAAAACACTTGCTGCAAAAACAAGTTAGACGTCCTCTAATTGTTGTTGCAAGTTTTACGTGGCTGCAATAGGGTTCTAGCAAGAACGTTTTCTTACCTACGTGAAAGCCACAACGTGATTTGTCAACTTCTATTTACCCTTCATAAGGACCCTTTTCATCGAATCCGCTCCAACTAAAGTGGGAGAGACAGACACCCGCCAGCCACCTTATGCAACTAGTGCATGTTAGTCGGTGGAACCGGTCTCACGTAAGCGTACGTGTAAGGTTGGTCCGGGCCGCTTCATCCCACAATACCGCTGAAGCAAAATAAGACTAGTAGCGGCAAGAAAGTTGACAACATCTACGCCCATAACAAATTGTGTTCTACTCGTGCAAAGAGAACTACGCATAGACCTAGCTCATGATGCCACTGTTGGGGAACGTTGCAGAAAACAAAAAATTTCCTACGGTTTCACCAAGATCCATCTATGAGTTCATCTAGCAATGAGTGATTGGATGCATCTACATACCTTGTAGATCGCGAGCGGAAGCGTTCAAAGAACGGGGATGAGGGAGTCGTACTCGACGTGATCCAAATCACCGGAGATCCTAGCGCCGAACGGACGACACCTCCGCGTTCAACACACGTACGGTCAGCGTAACGTCTCCTCCTTCTTGATCCAGCAAGGGGGAAGGAGAGGTTGAGGAAGATGGCTCCAGCAGCAGCACGACGGCGTGGTGGTGGTCGAGCTGCAGTACTCCGGCAGGGCTTCGCCAAGCTCTATGGAGGAGGAGGAGGTGTTGGAGAGGGAGAGGGAGGCACCAAAGGCGTAGGTAAGAGGTTCTCCATCCCCCCCACTATATATAGGGGGCCTAGGGGGGGCGCCGGCCCTAGGAGATGCAATCTCCTAGGGGGGGCGGCCAAGGGGTGGGGGGCTTGCCCCCCAAGCAAGGAGGCGCCCCCCTTTAGGGTTTCCCCACCCTAGGCGCATGGGCCCTAGGGGGAAGTGGCGCCCCAGCCCACTCTGGGCTGGATCCCTTCCCACTTCAGCCCATGGGCCCTCCGGGATAGGTGGCCCCACCCGGTGGACCCCCGGGACCCTTCCGGTGGTCCCGGTACAATACCGGTGACCCCGAAACTTGTCCCGATGGCCGAGACAGCACTTCCTATATATAATTCTTTACCTCCGGACCATTCCGAAACTCCTCGTGACGTCCGGGATCTCATTCGGGACTCTGAACAACATTCGGGTTACTGCATATACATATCCCTACAACCCTAGCGTCACCGAACCTTAAGTGTGTAGACCCTACGGGTTCGGGAGACATGTAGACATGACCGAGATTGCTCTCCGGTCAATAACCAACAGCGGGATCTGGATACCCATGTTGGCTCCCACATGCTCCTCGATGATCTCATCGGATGAACCACGATGTCGAGGATTCAAGCAACCCCGTATACAATTCCCTTTGTCAATCGGTATGTTACTTGCCCGAGATTCGATCGTCGGTATCCCAATACCTCGTTCAATCTCGTTACCGGCAAGTCACTTTACTCATACCGTAATGCATGATCCCGTGACCAGACACTTGGTCACTTTGAGCTCATATTGATGATGCATTACCGAGTGGGCCCAGTGATACCTCTTCGTCATATGGAGTGACAAATCCCAGTCTTGATCCGTGTCAACCCAACAGACACTTTTGGAGATACCCGTAGTATACCTTTATAGTCACCCAGTTACGTTGTGACGTTTGGTATACCCAAAGTACTCCTACGGTATCCGGGAGTTACACGATCTCATGGTCTAAGGAAAAGATACTTGACATTGGAAAACTCTAGCAAACGAACTATACGATCTTGTGCTATGTTTAGGATTGGGTCTTGTCCATCACATCATTCTCCTAATGATGTGATCTCGTTATCAATGACATCTAATGTCCATAGTCAGGAAACCATGACTATCTGTTGATCAACGAGCTAGTCAACTAGAGGCTTACTAGGGACATGTTGGTGTCTATTATTCACACATGTATTACGATTTCCGGATAACACAATTATAGCATGAATAAAAGACAATTATCATGAACAAGGAAATATAATAATAATGCTTTTATTATTGCCTCTAGGGCATATTTCCAACAGTTGTATCGCAAGCTTTGCTATTATAGTTGGATCTTATGATGTTTCTCCCCCTCTACTCTCTTATAATGGATTGAGTTTTCCCTTTGAAGTTATCTTATCGGATTAAGTCTTTAAGGATTTGAGAACACTTGATGTATGTCTTGCTTGGGATACCTGTGGTGACAATGGGGTATTCTATTGATCCACTTGATGTATGTTTGGTGATCAACTTGCGGGTTCCTCCCATGAACCTATGCATAGGGGTTGGCACACGTTTTCGTCTTGACTCTCCGGTAGAAACTTTGGGGCACTCTTTGAAGTTCTTTGTGTTGGTTGAATAGATGAATCTGAGATTGCGTGATGCATATCGTATAATCATACCCACAGATACTTGAGGTGACATTGGAGTATCTAGGTGACATTAGGGTTTTGGTTGATTTGTGTCTTAAGGTGTTATTCTAGTACGAACTCTATGATAGATTGAACGGAAAGAATAGCTTCATGTTATTTTACTACGAACTCTTGAATAGATCGATCAGAAAGGATAATTTTGAGGTGGTTTCATACCCTACCATAATCTCTTCGTTTGTTCTCCGCTATTAGTGACTTTGGAGTGACTCTTTGTTGCATGTTGAGGGATAGTTATATGATCCAATTATGTTATTATTGTTGAGAGGACTTGCACTAGTGAAAGTATGACCCCTAGGCCTTGTTTCAAAGCATTGCAATACCGTTTGTGCTCAGTTTTATCATTAGTTACCTTGCTGTTTTTATATTTTCAGATTACAAAAACCTTTATCTACCATCCATATACCACTTGTATCACCATCTCTTCGCCGAACTAGTGCACCTATACAATTTACCATTGTATTGGGTGTGTTGGGGACACAAGAGACTCTTTGTTATTTGGTTGCAGGGTTGCTTGAGAGAGACCATCTTCATCCTACGCCTCCTACGGATTGATAAACCTTAGGTCATCCACTTGAGGGAAATTTGCTATTGTCCTACAAACCTCTGCACTTGGAGGCCCAACAACGTCTACAAGAAGAAGGTTGTGTAGTAGACATCACCCCCCAGTGCATCACTTGAGCTTGGGGGCCCACCAGCAGGCCTCTATGGCCCATTTTCTCCTACATGAAGCCATTGGCCCATCTTATCTACCATAATATATTTCTCGTTTCCTCGGTAGCAACAGGCTTCCTTAATACTCCCTCCGTCCCAAAATTCTTGTCTTAGATTAGTCTAGATACGGATGTATCCAATACTAAAACGTGACTTGATACATTCATATTTAGAAAAATCTAAGACACGAATTTTGGGACGGAGGGAGTAGAAAATTACAAAAAATAATCATACTACTAAGCTTAATACTTTGTTTGCAGAAATGTTGATCACTCAGCAACAAGAGAAAGTTGTGAGAGTGTATTGTGCTCCATTCTTGGGCTCAAGATCTCCAATAGTATATCCTAGCTACCAATTATATAACCGAGTATTCGATTGATTGTGATCTTATTAAGGAAGTCAAAAGGCATGCCTTTGTAGAGAGGGGCCCTCAAGCACATCTTATGTTCTTTGATACTTTATGCAGAACTTTTAAAATGAAATATGTGTTTCGGGGATTTGTTTTATTGACTCTTCAAGTTTTCTCTCAAGGATGATGTGAAAGTATGGTATAATCAATTGCCATGTGGGAGCATAACTAGCTGAAAAATGTGTGCAAAGAGGTTCATAGCTAAATTCCTCCCTGGCTCCAAGATTACCAACTTACGAAGAAATCTTGCTTCCTTCTCTCAAGAAGTGGGAGAAGTTTGTATACAACCTGGGAGAGATATTCTTAAATTCTTGAATCTTAGCCCTAACCATGGTTTTGCTAAATATGTTATACTCCATATGTTCTATCATGGGATTAGCGATGAATCCAAGTCTACTCTTGATTTGAGTGCAGGTGGGTGATTCATGGCTCTAACTCTTGAAGAAGGAAAAGCACTCATCACCAACGTAGTCTTAGCCCTAGAACACATGGAGCTTGGAGCAGTGATAATAAGTCCGTCTGATTTTCATGGAGTTCATGAACAATCACCACATCCATATTGAGGAGATAGCTCGCTCAGGCTACTGAACTCGACAACTCCAAACGTCAGACATCCGCCGCCTATACCTACCGTTTAGGTGGCACCAGCGAGATCCAGCTAAGGTAAGGAACTTCGTGTCGCGGCTGCTCCACTCTCCTGCGGTCTTTTGAACTGAACTTCGTTGCCTTCCCGCAGCAAAGCATGATTTCAAAGGATCGTTACCTTTGGAATGGGTACCTTGCTGATCGGTAGCTTTGCTTTCGAAGAATTATGACTGTTAAGGAACAATGAAATATTGAGGAACCGGTTAAGCATATTGGAAAAATCTATCATGTTGAAGACATGAAGGAATTTAAGAAAGTTACTCAAGAAAAAGGTAAACCTGTTGAACAAGTCATTAATAAAAAAGTAGATATATTTAGTATTTATTAGCATGAAGACGAGCTGAGGTAGACGAAGAATAAATTTAAGCATCACCAAGAGAATTTCAACCGAGATCTTCGGAGGTGCATTCATCATAATGAAAAGGCTATATCTTATCTCCCTGAAGAAGTAGATGGGTTGAGTATCTTCGGAGGTGCATTCATCATAATGAAAAGGTTATATCTTATCTCCCTTAAGAAGTAGATGGGTTGAGTCATGCCGTGAAGAATCTTGATAAACATTCTCGCATGATAGAAACCCAATGCTTGCAAATATCTTTTTTTAGGGGGAAAAGCTAAGTTTTATTGATCAAATGCCACTTGAAGTGGGATATAATAAGGATCATGGGGTTGAAAACCAAACATGGCGCCCCTAGTCTAAAGAATTCAAAAACTCAGCTAAACTATCTGCTTCTTTATTTGCCGTTCGTCCTTCGAAGGTAAATATCTGAAACTCAATCGTTGACTCTTGGCCAACTTGAGAAAGATAATATTATTTCTTCTAATTGGATTGACACTCTTAGTGGTAAAATGACGCAGGACCCAAAGGACCTGAATGGTATGAGAGGGAACGAGCATTGGAGAGGAGAGAAAGTTAGAGTCAAACCCAAGAAGATGAAGAACTCCTCAACAACGATCCAGACTAAGAAGAGCCAGCTCAACAAGATGCACAAGATAATGAAGCAGAAGGGGAGAATAACAAAGACCATCGATGAAAACATGATAATAACGTAGAAGAAGCTAGCCCAGGATCTATGTTGGGAGCTGCTAGATCCGCCGCCTCGCGAGCCGTTGGATCTGACATAGATGTAGCGGGCTGAACGTCTTTTGTCCACTCTGCAACAAAGATGTTGTTGCAGAAACATTTGTAACAGAGATTGTGTTGCGAAAATTTTATGCAACAAAGACTGAGTTGTGGATTTTTTCGCAACAGAGGCAACAGAGGTCTTGCGGGGTTTTTTTTACAACAAAGGTCTTGTTGCGGAATTTTTTTTTTTTGCAATAGAAGTTGTGTTGTGGATTTTTTTTCACAACAACAATGATGTTGGAACGGCGCCTTGCCGTCATCAGTGTCGAGATGAAGAAGAAGGCCGCAGGGCCATGGCCTTGTCTCTTCTCACCGGAGGCAGTCACGAGCTCCCTTGCGAACTCTGCACGAATATGGAGTTGTGTGGTGAGCATCTCAGAAGGGAGCGATGTGTGAAAGGAAAGGAAACGAGAGAGATGACCATGAGACATGGATAAGGTTTCTTCGATATAGGAGTAGTAGTCATGGAGTCACGGAAAGCCTCAAGAAGAAAAGACTACGCGGTCTCTCTAGAGAGATGGGGCCTTGGGACACGCGTCCAGCAACCGACGTGACTGACAATCAGGCTGTAATCCGCCGGTTGGCGGATCATAGTGGCCGCGTCCGCCACCTTCGCTGCATGACAAACGTCCAATTGATGGCTTGCATTGACGTTCTTTGTCGAACGCGCTTCCGAAACAGAGGCTATGTTTCAGAAAAATATGCAATGTTACAATGGTCTATGACAGGTCTAGTTTTTGCAACAAAACCTATGTTACGGAAATTTTCTGCAACAAGACCTCAGTTGCAGAAAAAATACAACAAAACCCTAGTTATATTCTTTTCCGCAACAAAACCGCCGTTACAAAAAAATCTGCAACAAGACATGTGTTGCAGTTCTGGAGGCACGCTCGGCTGGCCTAATGCGGCAATCTGACGGCTCGCGAGCCGGCTGATATTTTCTGATCTTTCAAAAATATCAGCCGGCGGATGCGTAGCAGGCCCCTTTGCCAAATGTGTCCCAAGCAGAAAATCCAATGTTTTTTTGCATCCAAAATCATTGATTTTTTTCTTTAAAAACACCTCCCATATATATTAATGAATTAACAAGTTCTTACAATCGTTCATTACAGAATCAACCACGCAGGGCGGACACTATTACATAATCATTGATTTTAGACTCACATGCATACACAAACAAACATAAAGCAAATTTATTTTCTTTCTGTGGTGCATGTCCGTTCATGCGCACTGCACGGACGATCTAGAGTTCTAGGCCGTTTGGGTTTGGTACAACTAACTGTAACAACATGAGCAAACAAACAGAGACGTAAGGTATACTCCTAGATCACATGCGTCCTCAGCTCTCTCATGCCTTGCCATCCCTTTCTCATGCTTAACTACTAATCTGCATCCACTTACAGTGCTAATTAAGGGAGATGCATTTGTGCCAGTCAGAGAGGTGGATTGGATCTATCAAACCTGCCAAACCGACACCGGCCCACCCACCAGACACAGACGTCTGCTAGTCCTCCAAAAAACAAGACTTGGCATCAGTGACATTAACGACAAAGAAAAGATGCTACTCACAGTATTCACCAGATTGATGATGCAGACAGAAGAACAAGAAGAAGAATGGCACAGGCTCAAGCTACAGCCAGGCATCATCATCATAATCACATACCTCATCAGTTAGTTACTTACAGAGAACATCAGATCATGGCTAGCAGAGATATCCCACATCGCCCTGTACAAGAGAAAGGTGCTGTGCTGGGCTCTCCCTCACACCACACCTGCTAGTAGGGTTGCAACAACCAACAAAAGGGCAAGATATCTCATGCCCTTTGCACCATGGCAATTTGCCGCTCTATAATCTATATACATGCGCCTACTATATGTGCCGGACATGTCTACTCGGCCGAATGGCCCTCCATATCCAGGCACATTCCTTGTTAGTGCCTCCCCATGTTCCTGAACTTGTCCTTCATATCCACCTGCGCACAGGAACCATCATTTCAGCCTCGGACGTGGTACAAACCCGAAGACAGACCGTGTCAGAAACCAAGGAATACGTACCGTCGATCTGTCTTGAAACACGTCCGGGTAGGCGATCTTGATGTCCTTCCAGTTGCCTTTACCGTACCTTCAGCAGCAGCAGACGAAAATACACCATCAGGAAGAAGTGAAGCAGAGGTTTCTCTAGGGGAGCTCTATTTTCGAAGTGAAAAGTAAGAGCGAGAAAAGACACCGTACTTGTCAACCCCTTCGATCAGGGTTCTCTCTTGTATCTCGGTCCATTTCTTTCTTGTTTTGTATGGAACTGCGGGCGGAGGCCTCATCCTCCTTTCGTAATTCGGTAACCGGCGCTGATGTGGCGGCCTTTCAGAGTCGGAGTCGCCAGAATCCCACTGCATTTACAAGATGGCGGCATACGATCAGGAATACTGCACCAAGTGCAACCCAGAAAACAACCTTCAAGACGATCAATACTAAACTGGATTTTCTTGTGTCTGCTAGCAGAGTTAAACTGCCAAATTTAAAGACGATAGTCGACAACCAGACATGTGCATTTTCAGCAAGCGTTTTTGTTGCAGATGGTGGGAAGTCTGTAGCTCAAATCTGTGGTCAGGCATTTATGTGATTATCTAAATTTGTACTTTCTAACAATATCAGGGGTTTACTTTGAGAAAACAGATATGAGATCCCTACACTGCCCTTTGCAGAGAACATCAAAATAGGAGCACGACATATTAACAAAGTGTTGACAATAACAATATGACCTAACACGATGCAAGTAGATCACACAGAACTCATTCCTCATGTACAATCAAACTTATCCATGAATAACTATGACAAGATTTATGCTAAAATGAGTTTTTATTATCCTCAAAGATAGAGAGCTAAGAAAGCTTATATGCTACCCACAGCCCCACACCAAAGTTGCTAGAAGCTGAGTGAAATTCGAACGCTATCGAGCAATTTAAACACGCATAAGCCTTGCAGCATCACATCTTGAACAGAACGTCAATAAAAGCAAAAGTGAAAGCACCTGATAAACGATTGCACTAGGTTTCCTCTCCATAAGACTAGGCTTAGGACCTGTTACTGGATGGCTCTTGTTATGGTCAGGGGCAGCCTGTCCGGTGACATGAGAAGACGTAGCTTGCTCCTTGCCCTTGGTTGCTGCGCTTGTTACCGGCTTTTCAGGAATTCGAGCATCGGTCGTTCTTTCTACTGGCTCTTGTTGATGTCGAGCGCAATCCTCTTGGGCAAGGCTAGCTTCTCCTTTTCCCCTACCAAGATGAGCTTCATCATCTTGCTGAGCACGATCACCCTCGTTCGCACCACTTGTGCTGGGCGCATTGGCCGCCTCATCAACTTGAGGAGCCTTGGATGGATCTTGCCCAAGCTTGCCTAAAATCTCACGCGCCGTCGACTCCCCTACTGCATCAACCAACAAAATTGCGTTAATGGAGATGTAATTTTTTTTCTAGCTATCTCAAAACGAGATCAGAATTCAGGACCCAGAGTCGGAGGAGGTTCGCTCAACATGATCCATGGAAATTCTGAGATTGGGAATTCTCAAGGAGATCTGGATAGGAAGGAAAGGGAATGCGGCGCTCACCGAGCCGGCGAAGCTTCTTGCGCGTGTCCTGGTCGGCGTTCGCCCACGTGTCGAGGGCTCCGGCGCCGGCGATCCGGTCGGCCTCGAGCTCGAGCTCGGAGGGAGGGAGGCTCTCCCACTCGGCGTCCACGAGGCGCCTGAGGGCGGCCACGTCGTCGCGGACGACGGCGAGGTGGTCGGGGAAGCAGGCCGCGACGCCAGGGTCGGCGAGGACGTCGCGGGCCTTGCGGAGGACCTCGCCGGAGCCGTCGGCGTCAGAGCCCGACAGGGCGGCGTCGAGGGCGCGGAGCGCGATGGCCTTGCGCAGGCGCGGGGAGGTGTGCGGGGAGACGGGCGGGAGGGCGGCGAGCAGGCCGGCGAGGAGGGAGTGGGGGACGCGGCGGTTGCCGGCGACGAACTCGAGCACGCGGAAGGCGTCGGCGGCGGCCAGGGGCGGCATGGTGGTGCTGGCCTGCTGGGTCGCCCGGGCCACCATCTCGCTCCCATTCTTTTTGTTGGGTTGGGCTCGGTCTGGGCTTGCGTATGGGCTTCGGGTTCCGCCCAACTCCGTTTCCACTGGCTCCCATTGCAGTCCAGCTCAGTGGCACTGAGCTTCAGTGAGTGAGCGAGAGATTGCGCCATGGCCGCTACCACCACCGACGCCGCCGCCGCCGGCCTGGTCCTCCTCCTCCTCATCTCCCACCTTGCGGTGGCGGTGGCGGTCGCCGGCGACCCTCTCCTCCTCGCGTGTGGCGCGCCAGCCGCCATCACCCTCCCCGACGGCCGCGTCTTCCTCCCGGACTCCAATGTCTCCATCTCCCCTCCCCACGCCTCCCGCACCACCACCACCACGGCGTCCTCGCCGCTCTACTCCGCGGCGCGCGTCTTCTCCGCCGAGGCCACCTACTCCCTCCCCGTCCCCCGCTCGCCCCACCGCCACCTCCTCCTCCGCCTCCACTTCCCCCAGCCCGCGCAGTTCGCCGTCGCCGCGGGTGACCTCGAGCTCGTCTCCGTCCCCCGTCCGGCCTCTCGTGCAACCAGGGGTCGCCACCGCTACCGCGAGTACCTGCTGCCGCACCGCGGCGGCGGCCTCCTGCGCCTACTCATCTCGCCGCGCCCCGGCTCCCTCGCTCTCCTCAGCGCCGTCGAGCTCTTCCCGGCGCCCGACGCCCTGCTCCCGCTCCCGCTCAACCCGCCGGAGCCTTTCCGGCTCGCCGAGACCTTCTACCGCGTCAATGCCGGCGCGGCGCGCGGGGAGGCCTCGCTCAACGACTCCTTCTGGAGGCTGTGGGAGGGGGACGCCGCGTACCTCCTCAACCCCGCGGCCGCGCGCTCCGTCTCCGTCGACCCGGCCAGCGTCCGCTACCCCGCGGGGGCCGGCCCGCCGTACGCCGCTCCGGCCGCGGTGTACGCGGACGCGCAGGAGATGGCCGACGCAGGGGTCGGCAACCAGCGGTTCAACCTGTCGTGGGCGTTCCCCGTCGACCCGGGCTTCCGCTACTCCGTCAGGCTGCACCTCTGCGACATCGTCGGCCGCAACTCCACCGACCTGGTCTTCGACGTCTACATCAACGGCGACGCCGTGCTCAGCTCCTTCGATCTCTCCGGCAAGCTCGGGCTGTTCAACGCCTACTTCGTGGATTTCATCGCCGCCGTCCCGCCAGGGTCCGAGAAAATCTTGCTGCAGCTTGGGCCGCCTCGTCTGTCATACTCGAAGCCGAACGCCATCCTCAATGGCGTCGAGATCATGAAGCTCGGCGACCAGGAGACGGTGCGCCGTGCCGACACCCTCAATACTGCTCCGGCGGGATCAATGGCCGCGCGCAAGAAGAAGATTGCAGTTGTCACCGCCGCAACCACCGGCGGAGCAATGCTCATCACCATCTGCATCGTGGGGGCACTGCTGCTCTTCAGGCATCGCCGAAGGAGCAAGAAACAACGGCGGTCCCTCAGCCGGCTGCCGTCCTCCTCCATAGGCCTCCACACGCACACCGGCATCTCGGCATCCAAGGTCTCAGCCGCGAGAAGCCACAGCCGCCCGTCCTCAGGGCCGTCCCTCAGCATCGGCCAGATAAGGCGGGCGACCAACGACTTCGACGAGGGCCGGGTGGTCGGCGTCGGCGGGTTCGGCAAGGTGTACAGGGGGGTCCTGGAGAACGGCACGGCGGTGGCCGTGAAGCGCGGGAACCCGCGGTCGCAGCAGGGCCTGCAGGAGTTCCGCACGGAGATCGAGATGCTGTCCAGGCTCCGGCACCGCCACCTGGTGTCCCTCATCGGGTACTGCCACGAGGACAACGAGATGGCGCTGGTCTACGAGTTCATGGCCGGCGGGCCGCTCCGGCGCCACCTGTACGGCGCTCCCGGCGCGCCCGCCACGCTCCCGCCGCTGTCGTGGAAGCAGAGGCTCGAGGCCTGCGTCGGCGCGGCCAAGGGCCTGCACTACCTTCATACCGGCGTCTCCGAGACGATCATCCACCGGGACGTGAAGACCACCAACATCCTCCTCGACGGGAGCCTCTCCGCCAAGGTCTCCGACTTCGGGCTGTCGATGCCGGCGCCGGCCGTCGACGAGGCGGCGCATGTGAGCAACAACGCGGTGAAAGGCAGCTTCGGGTACCTGGACCCGGACTACCTCAGGCGGCAGACGCTGACGGACAAGTCGGACGTGTACTCCTTCGGCGTGGTGCTCCTGGAGGTGCTCTGCGCCAGGCCGGCCGTCGACCCGGCGCTGCCCCGCGAGCAGGCGAGCCTCGTGGACTGGGCGATGGTGGAGGGGCGGACGCTCGGCGGGCTGGAGAGGGTGATGGACCCCCGGCTCGCGGGCGGCGTCGGCGCCGCCTCGCTGCGCAAGTTCGGCGAGACCGCGGAGAAGTGCCTCGCGGAGTACGGCGCCGATCGGCCGGCGATGGGCGACGTGCTGTGGAGCTTGGAGTGCGCGCTCCGGCTGCAGGAGGCGTTCCTGAGCTCCGGCGGCGAGGGGAGCAGCGGCATTGCGTACGGCGGGCAGGGGCTTCCGGGCAGGGTTCCTCTGGTGGGTGGCGATGGTGAAGACGGTGCAGATGCTGGGGTGGCAACAAGGGTCTTCTCACAGATATTGGATCCAAGGGGAAGGTAGATTGTAAGGTTGGATGCTGCTGCTTGGGGGGTGGCCTGACAATTGACAAATCTGACTACTTCTTCTGCGGTTCACTACAGGTTCAGTTTGAGTGTCTCTGTTGAAATTGCTGGTGTTCTGGTTGTAAGATGATGATGCCTCCAGTGTGATTGAATGAGCGCTTCATGTATTCGCTCATATCCTTGCCTTCAGTTGCAGCTTGAAACGAGTGGAGCAGAGTTGCCTTGAGTTGGAGATTCAAACGAGTCAAGCACGGCACTTGTTTCCCTCCTTTTTCTTTTGCTATTTCTGGAAAACAAGTTCAGAAACACCCAAACGAGCATCAGTTTCTCTTATGAGCTGAAAAGCATGTGCAATTTGAGAAGCTGATGAATCCTATAGACGCACGGCTGCAAAATCACAGGCACGGCGGAAACGCCAGCTTGCTACTCTACAGATCTGCTATCAGCACCGCTCCTGGAATAATACAGAAGCACAGGCACCCGCAGTAACAACACACATATGCACCCAATGCATCAAGCTTGTTTCATGCAAACAACAATCACGAAAGCAAAACTGTCAGTAGAACTAGCATAATGATTCAGGAATGTTGCTCGTGCTGAGACGGGCCTCACGCCGCCTCAACAGCAAGAAGGTTCATAACAGTTGATTATTCACGACCTTTGGAGCCAAACGCCTCACAGAAGAACGAAAAAAGAGCAAAAAAAACTTGTACAGGCCAAAACTTTAAGACGGTGTGTGCACAGGCTGGACAACCCGAGCCTGCGAAGGGTTATTTTTGCGATGGTTTCCCACATCAGGGGAACTTGATCGGCTCTGGTTGCAATGCTTTCTTCACCAGCTCCGACTGCTCCTGCACGTGGACCGTCAAGAAGCCGGTGGCTGTGGCGGCCGAAGGCGCCCTGCCCACGTACTTGATGTCCTCAAAAGTGCCCCGCCCGAGGGTCTTCATGGCTGAGTAGAGGCGGGGTGAGATGTAGCTGTATGCGCCCATGTTCATTGGCTCCTCTTGGCACCACACGATCTCCGCATCTGTGTAGATAGCACAAACATGAACAGTCATACAACTAAATATACCCGAGAGAGAAAAATGCAGCATAGAAATTTGGACAGCAACAACTGCTAGCAGACCAGCAGTAGCTACTGTGAGCAATCAGCTACAAATCAGGATTCAGGAAACCAGCCCAGCGAGGTGTGGTACCATCCACAAGTGCCAAAACTGACTATGGTGCTCTCTACAAGCATACTAGTAATAACAATACAGGTGTAACAAAACCAAAGCTCACTGCAAAATAAGCAATGCCACCACAGACAACTTCGCAAATGTGAGGGGAACTACTGAAAAAAAATGGCAAATGCAGGCATTCACAAAAACAATGGACTGGATTTTGAGGAGAAGGACTCATACTTGGATATCTTTTTAGCTCTCTCTGGATAAGGTCATATGGGAATGGGGAAAGTTGCTCAACCCTGCAAATAGCAACATCACTGCGCTCGGACTTTTTCCGCTCATCGTCAAGTTCATAATACACCTGCAATATGACGATTTCAAAAGGGAGTTCATACTTGCACTCAACTGGTCATTTGTTTAGCTTGATTTTGTGCTAAAAGGGAATACATACCTTTCCAGAACATAATACAAGGCGGTTGATGCCCTCCTCAACTTCCTTGTGATCGTTACGGTCCTTTATCAGCCGCTTGAAACGTGTTCCTTGCTTATCAAATCCTGGGTGCCCTTCAACATCATCAAACTCAGAGAGGTTGGATTTACACTCCTTATGCCGAAGAAGGTTCTTGGGGGCAGTCACAATCAGCGGTTTCCGGAAATCCCTATGTATCTAGATCCCACAGACAGAGTATAAGGATTATTTCATGCTAGTAGCTACATGATGACATCTCGCAAAACTTCGGCATAGTGAAAACAAACTAACCTGACGACGCAGCACATGGAAATAGTTTGCAGGGGTTGTCACATTCACAACCTGCCAGTTACACTCCTGTATCTGCTTGCGAAGTGTTGGGTCCATCTCAGGTATGACAAAAGGATTGTCATCACTCATCTGTGGAACAAATTGATAATATCCGGTAAGCAACAAACATTCAAGAACCAATCATACCACTAATCCACAAATAATGAAAACCATCACCATAACAAGTGGAGCTACCAAAAGTTGTAAAACAAACCGTATTTTCTTGAATAGTGACAGGATATCTCAAACAGACAAACAACTATAGCATGCTAGACAATTATCAAAGAAGGATGCAAAACAGGAGACTGCTTCTTACTGGACAGGAATAATTAGCTCCATGATACAGAAAAACAACAAGAACAACTATGTTCCATGAATTACCTGAAGGAAGCGCTCCAAACGGGAGCTGGAGTGTTCAGGACCTTGGCCATCGTAACCATGAGGCAGTAGAACAACAAGGCCAGTTTGGCGCAGCCATTTTGCCTCTCCACTACTCAGAAACTGGTCGAACATCACTTGTGCACCATTGGAGAAGTCACCAAACTGAGCTTCCCAGAGTACTAGCGAATTCGGGTTCTCCATGGAGTAGCCCAATTCAAACCCAAGAACAGCGAATTCAGAAAGTGAACTGCAAAAGGCACATTCATGTACTCAATCCCAGGCAAGAAGCAAATTCTCCTTATTCAAATTGAAACTTGTTACAGGTAAAACAGGAGCTATCTCAAAACTATATATAACTGGAATAATCTAAGTTAGAATATGAAAGGTGACAAGTTAATAAAATTAAGTGGGCGGTTCGAGGCAGCAAGTAAACGTAGAGCTTATCTAAATAATGATACTTTTATCCATTCATGTCTAAAGACAAATGAAAGTAAAGCTTATTGTTATGCTGGTAAGCTGAACAATTATATTCAATAGCAGAGATGGGCCAAATAAACCTACAGAACCAGATATAGTTTCTCCATTTTTGTCTATGAACCACCAGGGAACACAAATGATCTCATAAGCTTCCAAATTTAACAAGTGCAGATAATATTACAGCGGCTAGTAGGATGACACAAATAATAGCTCCATTAGCAGACGTACCTGTTGCTAACAGTAAACAGCTCCTCATTTTGATTCATCACAACATGATCGAGCGGGCAGTATTTCGCCCCAGTTTCCTGGTCATGCACAACCGAATGCCGGTGGCTAAAAGTTCCCCTTTCCACATCCTGTCCACTCAGCCTAACATGGTTGCCTTCAACTATGAGTGCTGCAAATGCAAGGGCTTCGGCAACAGCCCAGTCAATACCTTCACCACTCTCGATCATTGCAGCGCGCTGCTCAAAAATCTTCTTTACTGCTCTGTGGGGCTTGAAGCTTTCAGGCAGAGTAGTAATTGCTTGCCCAACACGTTTCAGTACCTCCGGCTTAACCCTGCAAGGCAAGCATTTCAATGACGATGAATGGCATAACTGTTGAAGACATAAACTACAAGCATAATCAACACAAATAATGCTGTTACCCGGTGTTGCGAACACGTGAAATTTGCTCAGGTGACTTAAAGCCAGTCCAGTAAGCAGAGAGCCAATCCCTCTTGTTGGGAACATAATCTTTGCTTTTAGCGAACTCTTCATTTAGGATTCGGTTCACTTTGTCGTGGATCCTCTGAACATCATCTTTAGTGACTTCACCTGTTTCAAGCAGTTTCTGTTCATAAAGCTTCAATGAACTGGGATGGTTCTTAATGACCTGCCAAAGAATAATTTTCATCAGAAACAGTGAAACGCAGGGTGCTAGAAGCACAAAGCATCAATATCTCTACTCTTATAAAAAACGAAGTTGGTGATGATGGTGTGCCTGCCATCCTGCAATATAGGCCGTCCGATTTATATCTGACAGATAGGAAGGAAACAATGGCAATTTTGCAAAAAGATACCCACACCCCTCTCCAGATTTGCAAATAAGGCCTTCCCTCGTTCATCCTTTTCTCCCACAAGATAAACTACTCATACAAATGAGTCTTGATGCGTGCAACGCATGGGCATCTTGCTAGTCAGCATAAAAGCACAAGTATGATAGAGACAGGAACAAGATAGAGGGTAATCAGATGCAGCTAAAAAGGAATGAGAATTGAGCTGAAGCATCAATATCAGCATAAAAGCACAAGTATGATAGAGACAGGAACACGATAGAGAGGGTAATCATGTATTGATTAGAAACCTAACTACCTAAGTGGAAATGATCAACAACATATGCAAAATACACAGATTCAGTAGCATGGGGATTACCTGATACATCTTTGGCTGTGTGAAGGATGGCTCGTCAATTTCATTGTGTCCAAAACGACGGTAGCAGATCAGGTCAACCACCACATCAGAATGGAAAGTCTGGCGCCACTCAGCTGCAAGTTCGCAGACACGTACAACAGCCTCCAGATCATCACCATTAACATGGAATATAGGGACATTCACGGCCTTTGCCACATCCGTACAGTACTGGGAAGACCTGCCGGCTCTTGGATCAGTTGTGAAGGCAACCTGATTGTTGACAACAATGTGAATGGTTCCTCCAGTAGTGTAGTTTGGAAGGGCACTCAGATGGAGCGTCTCATACACCACGCCCTGCCCAGCAAAGCTACCATCTCCATGAATAAGAATGCCCATGTTCTTTGTCCTGTCATCATCATTGGAGTAGAACTGCTTTGCACGCGTCTTGCCAATGACAACAGGGTCGACAGCCTCCAGATGACTGGGATTGGCGACCAACGACAAGTGGATCCTCTTGCCACCACGGGTGGGCCGGTCGTAGGAGGTACCCAGATGGTACTTGACATCACCGGTTCCAGTGTAGAGCCCATCCTCGCCTTCGACAGGCCTCGTCCCGCCAGCAAACTCACTGAATATCTGAGACAAGGGCTTGCGGACGACGTTCCCCAGCACATTGAGCCTCCCCCTGTGGGGCATGCCAATGACAATGTTCTCGACGCCAAGATCAGCGGACCTGTCGAACATCTCCTTCATGCCGGGGATGAGCGTCTCGCCGCCCTCGAGGCCGAACCGCTTGGCGGTGGCCCACTTGGTGGCGAGGAAGTTCTCGAACTGGGTGCTCCAGATGAGCCTGTCGAGCATGACGAGGCGGCGGTCCTTGGGGTACTCCCTGGGCGCGACGGTCTCGATCTTCTCCCGGAGCCAGTTGCACTTGTCGCGGTCGGGGATGTGCATGTACTCGAAGCCGATGGGCCCGCAGTAGGCGCGCTCGAGCTTGCTGAGGATCTCGCGGAGGGTGAGCACGGGCCGGTTCTCGGAGAGGAAGCCCGCCATCATCCAGACCCCGAGGAAGAACTCGCGGTCGAGGTCGGCCTCGGTGAAGCCGTAGAGCGCGAGGTCGAGGTCCTCGGGCACGGCGCGGTCGTCGAGCCCCAGCGGGTCGAGGGCGGCCTTCATGTGGCCGTTGACCTGGTAGGCGCGCACGAGGAGGAGCAGCTGCATGCTCTCCTGGATGGTCTGGCCGGAGAGGCCGGCGCCGGGGGAGGCCGCCTGGCCGAGGAAGTTGCGGAAGAAGTTGTCCCACGACTCGTCGACCGAGGCCGGGTCCGCCTCCCACGCGCGCTGCAGCTCCTCGAGGTAGACGCTGCTGGTGCCGTCGAGGAAGCTGTCCGTCAGCCTGGAGAGCGGGACGGCCCGCGGGGCCGGCGCCGCGGCCCTGCGGCGGAGCGCGGAGGTGTGGAAGCCCGCGGATCGGGCGCCCGGGGTGGGCATGGTGGCGCGGGCGAGGGCCGCCCGCCGCGCGGCGTGGCGGGCCAGGCCCGTGGCGGCGCGGAGCCACGTCATTGCCGCAGTCGTCCTCCTCCCCTCGCGCTCCTCGTCCTCCTGGATCGAATCGGGCGCGGCGGGGTTATTCAATCGATCGACGGCGGATCGGGGAGAGGGGGAGGGGATGGGGGACGAACCTTGCGCGGTCAATGGCGGCGGCGGCGGCGGGTTGGGCGAAACCCTCGTCGGAATCGAGGGATGGCGAGATTGTTTCGCCTTTTTCTCTGGAGATTTTGTCTTGGGGGAGGGTGCAGCCCCCGATGCGATGCGGTGCTGTACGAGGGGGGGTGGGGGATAGAAAGGGACGAACGGAGTGGGCTCGGGTCAAAAGCGGTGGCGGGTGGGCCCGTCAGTCGGGTCCGGTCCGGTGGGGGGCAGGGGTTCCGGTTCAAAACGTCTCGTGGCTGCGCATTTTTTCTCCTTCTTCTGGAATAAGAAAGCGTGTCGCCGCGCACCGACACGGCGCCGCGTGGTCATCCAGACAACTTTTTCCTTTTGGAACTGTCTTCTGGAGATATTGAGGAATTTAATAATGTCTTGTCTTTGGGATATACTTATCTTCGAATTATTGAGATGATGTCTTTTCTAGCCATTGGTGATGACGAAAATTGAATCAAAGAGATATCTTATATAAACTGTCTTCAAACGCCCATAACATTTGCTTTCATTATCTCTGCTGTTAAACATAAGTTGGTTTGTACGTTCGACTTCCCACGTTTTTGCGTTAACCTAATTAAATCATACTTTTTCCCTCTCCTAAATGAAAAGGCAGAGCACCTGCCACTGCCCGTCAAAAAAAAAAAACCTCAGCTAAATCAAAACCTTCCTTATCTTTCTCTACTCGTATTCAAATAGAATCAAAACTATCAAGACTCTGCCTAGATGCAAACTTTTTTTTCCTTTCCCCGCCCACTGTCAAATCAAATCAAATCAAATCTTCCAAAACTTCACCTAAATCAGAACTTTTTCCTTTTTACCATCCGTAGTCAAGCCAAATCAAATCTTATTAAAATCCACGATATGATGGATGTAAGATTTATGTCAGGCATGAATGACATTGAACCGCTAGAATATGTATGTATGCATCTCTTGCAACACATGTACAGTTAAGCTAGTACTATTTGATAAACATCAAGAAATACAAAGAAGTACACTGAAAGACCTAAACAAGAAGTAAAAAAAATACATCATAGCCTTTCAACGCCATCTGTTTTTTCGCAGGGCCTTTCAACTCCATCTTCTTATCGAGCCACAAGAACACCGGAGAAACAATCATTTGAAAGGAGCGATTGCATAAAAAAGCGGAACATGGTCTCAGCAACAAGCACACCACCATGAGAGGAACCGCGATAGAAACTTGCCGCGAGAGGCAGGACAAAGTACACGCTCAAAGAATGTTGGTTGAGACCCACCCTGTTGAAGATCTGACGTGGAAAGCACATTGATTATTCAGACTATCGTCGTCGACACCATCACATCGTTCGATAAAATGGGGTTGCTCATATCCATGGGACCACACCCTCACAAGCATGTCGCTGGCGTTGGAACAAAACGCGCTGAGACGGGGAAGAGGTTGAGGAGACTTATTCCATCGCCACGATGTCGCTATTGTCTCATCGTCGCTAGGGCACATGAACAAAAATCTACACACACAAAAAGTAAACCTCAAATGAAGAACCGAGTTTGTGCCGTCCTTGATATCGTGTATAAAGTAAATGACTCATTGCAGCCATGGGGCAAAAGGCCAAATACAACTGAGAAGTCATGCAAACTATGTAAAATGATTTTATCGGACTTATTGGAGATGGTCTTAATGACATCACCTTTGCTAGTATTCTAACGTTTTTCATTTTGACATGTTTGCTGTTCTAACGTTGTGTTGACTGGCTCCAGCTATTTATGTG